>NC_083432.1:25950135-26259293 GCF_020745735.1 Hemiscyllium ocellatum
GCACACTTTGCCATAGAGCAGAGGATCCTTGAGTATATTTAAGGCAAAAATAGATGTTGGGTATACAAGGGTTCTCCAAAGTGTATTGTGGAAAGTTAGATCAGCCTTGATTTATGGATTGGGGGAGCAGGCTCAAGGGGATGAACAAGTCTACCCATGTTCCTATTTATAGTTTTGAGGGGAGTATACTGGATGCAATCCGTGAACATTTGCGAGATATTTGACAAGGTCCCAAATGGCACACCTCAAAGAATTAAAGCCTGGGGATACAGGAAACTGGAGCACATGAGATCCAAAACTCTCTCAGTGATAGGAAACAAAATGGTGATGGCTGATGAGTGCTTTTGTGAACCAAACAGAGCTTGGAGTTTGGCCCCTTGCTATTTGTAGCAAATAGAGTCGTAGAGTCATTTAGATGTACAGCATGGAAACAGACCCTTCGGTCCAACCTGTCCATGCTGACCAGATATCCCAACCCAATCTAGTCCCACCTGCCAGCACCTGGCCCATATCCCTCCAAACCCTTCCTATACATATACCCATCCAAATGTCTCTTAAATGTTGCAATTGTACCAGCCTCCACTACAACCTCTGGCAGCTCATTCCATACATGTACCACCCTCTGCACAAAAAGTTGCCCCTTAGGTCTCTATCTTTCCCCTCTCAGCCTAAACCAATGCCCTCTAGTTCTGGACTCCCCAGCCCCAGGGAAGAGAGACTTTATCTCTATTTATCCTATCCACGCCCCTCAATTTTGTAAACCTCTATAAGGTCACCCCTCAGCCTCTGACACTGCAGAGAAAACAGCCCCAGCCTGTTCAGTCTCTCCTGTAGCTCAGATCCTCCAACCCTGGCAACATCTTGAAAATCATTTTTGAACCCTTTCACGTTTCACAACATCGTTCCTATAGGAAGGAGACCAGAATTGCACGCAATATTCCAACAGTGGCCTAACCAATGAACTGTATATCTGCAACATGACCTCCTGACTCCTGTTCTCAATACTTTGACCAATAAAGCATACCAAACATATTTTTCACTATCCTATCTATCTGCGACTCCACTTTCAAGGAGCTATGAACCTGCACTCCAAGGTCTCTTTGTTCAGCAACACTCCCTAGGACCTTCCCATTCAGTGTATAATTCCTGCTAAGATTTGCTTTCCCAAAATGCAGCACCTCACATTTATCTGAATTAAACTCCATCTTGCACTTCTCAGCCCATTGGCCCATCTGGACCAGATCCTGTTGTAAGCGGAGGTAACCCTCTTCACTGTCCACTACACCTCCAATTTTGGTGTCATCTGCAAACTTACTAACTCTTGGGTTCACATCCAAATCATTTAAGTGACAAAAAGTAGTGGAACCAGCTCCGATCCTTGTGGCACTCCACTGCTCACAGGCCCCCAGTCTGAAAAACAACTCTCCACCACCCTCTCTTCTACCTTTTGAGCCAGTTCTGTATCCAAATGGCTAGTTCTCCCTTTATTCCATGAGATCTAACCTTGCTAACCAGTGTCCCATGGGTAACCTTGTCAAACACCTTATTGAAGTCAATATAGATCACACCTACAGCTCTGCCCTCAAATCTTCTTAGTTACTTCTTCATATTTAGGATTTAAAATTTAAATGTGGAAGGGATGATTGAGAACTTCAGATAACAAAATAGCCACATGGTCAATAATGAAATGGATAGCCGTTTACTCTAGAATGACAAAGGTTCGGTTGTTTGGGTAGTAAAACAATAAATGGCATTCAATCCAGGGAAGTGAGGGACTATGAATACAGGGAAGGCAAACAAAAAAAGGTGGAATATACAATAAACATTGGAAATTGAGAAGAGTCAAGATAATGAGAGACTTTAGAGTACATATCCACAGCTCTACTTTACGCTTTCGGTGCCTATGAAAGTGTTTAAATTTTGCATGCATGCACCTTAGAAGTTTAGTTTAACAGGATGAACTGCATCAGATAAATAGGCCAACAAATAATAAATGTTTCTTTAACCAAGTTGACAACATGACTAGAATTGCAAATGGATATTAAAGTCACTCAATTAAATACTATCAGATCATATCTGCAACATGTTGCTGTGCAAAGGAACCAAAATTTACTTTCTCATCTACTTACAGTCACACCTCTATAATTGACCAAAATAGCTACTTCCCACTGACTATCTTTTAAGATTACACATCCACTCCAACAACAGCACTTATTAAAACAGCAAACTCCAAACTGGAATCTATAAAGCTACACCTGTTTAGCTAAACTTTGCTTTGTATACTCCCATTTTTAAAAAAAGCTAGTTGTATGAGCCGGTTAAAAACTTACTGAAAATAAGCGCTCAGTGGAGGAGTATAGCTCCATTAACACTCAAGCATACCAACAAGTTTTGATCAGATCAACATGTCCCCACCACCATTTAGATTCTTGAACTGTCTCAACCTGATGCAATAGTGGGGACTTGTTCCTAGATGTCTTGTTAAGCCTTCCAACTCTAAATGGAATTTTGCTAAGTCCTACTATTTTGCAACGCAATATTACTGCAGAGCTCACCAACAGCACATCACTCGTTCATTCAAGAATACAGTCTGCATGGGACACAGAGTGCAGTTCTGCCACACAGGAAGAACAATTTCAAGCTTTTAATTTGAACTTTCTTGCCCAAGCTTGAAAATCAATTGTAATTGTTCTATCAATTTTAACTAATAATCCTAGCCCTTCTGAAGTGTTCAATGCATCTTGTCAAGAAAGGAAATTAATCAGCTATGGTGTCCCGGTGTTTGCTCATGGAAAAACAATATTGAAAAAAGAACCAAGGTTAGCACCAGGAAAAATTGAAGTTGAAACCTCCAAGGCAAACTTCACTCAATTTTGGATATGTTTAAAAGCTGTGGTGACAGAACATTTCTTCAAGGGCCTTCCAAGTCTGATATGTAAGGTAGCACTAGAATGCAAGGTAGGTGATGAGATTGCCATATATGTGGGTTGGTGACGTGCAAAAAGTCAAGCCAAGCAATTGAAGACACAGGAAATCAGTATTTTTGGGTGCAACGTAATCACAACTCCTTGAAATCCTGAAGAAATCTTGCCAGGGAATTGTGGGGCAAATGCAGAGGGGGGTGGGGGGGGGGGGCAGATTTTGGATGCAGGGGGAAGGTAGAAAACACGAGAATTTGTCAAAAGGAAAGACTTGGGGATCCAGGGTACTTTTGAGAAGAATAGAGGGAGAGACTAGGAAATGTTAGGTTATAATTTTCAGTTAACCTTACACAAAATTTGCCTCATTAAACAAAAAGGAGAGAAGCAATCTGGGTTTGGCTTACATCTGCACCTATATGGGACGATCAATGATCATACTGCACTAAACATTGTGAAATAAAATAATATGGTAAAGACAATTATGTACAACAGTTTCAAACATCCCATTGTTAAAACTAGTTGCACAAAGTAAAATTACCACATTGAAATGAAATCTCATTGATACCACAAGAACATCTACTTCTCTTTACTATGAAAGAATGCTCAGCAGCAACAACATCGACAGCAATCTTTAGGCAAGTGAAATGGTAAAAGCTTCCTCTCAAATGACTTAATGGTTTTGAGAATTTTAACTTTTCAGTTCAGACTCACTGAAGACAAAGTAACAAAAAAACAAAATTTAAATAGTCCAATCTGGATGTGATTGCATTATTCTCCTTCATTTCACTAAATCAGTGCTAGAGGGCTGACTGTGTCAAAAAAAAGTGTGGTGCTGGAAAAGCACAGCTGGTCAGGCAGCATCTGAGCAGCAGGAGAGTTGAAGTTTTAAGCATAAGCCATGCTCCTCCAGAAGGTTCCAGCTGGCATGACATTTTACCCCACCCTTCCCACTTCATAGTGAAACTTACCATCTATTTCACGTTTTCACAAATTTGAGGTGACAGCAATTACCTGGCACCATCTGCCTGTCTGACAGAATGTTTAATAAACTAACCTCAAGATATGCAAGCCAACTTCCAATGAAACCATATTACAGCTAATTTCAACTTATACCACATAAATAAAGGTGGTCAAAGCCTCGGAATACTGCGACAAGTAACTCAGTTCCCGACTCCCCAAAGTCTGTCTACCATTTACAAGACACAAGTCAGGTGTGTAATGGAACACTTCACTTTTTGCTTAGATGCATGCAGCTCCAACACAAAGCTTGACAGCATCCACACAGTAGCCCACTTGATTGGTACTGTATCCACAAGCATCACTCCATCCACCGCCAACACTCAGTAGCAGTGTGTACTATGTACAAGATGCACTGTAGAAATTCACCAGAGGCTTAATCAGCACCTTTTAAAACCCACGAGAAGTCAAGGATAGCAAATACACATGAACACCAATTACCTGCAAGGCTCCCCCCCAAGCCGCTCACCACCTGAGTTGAAAACATATCACCATTCCCTCAATGTCACTGAGTCAAATTCCTGGAATTCCCTCCCTACGGGCATGGAGGGTCCACTTTTCTCATGTGAACTGCTGCAGTTCAAGGCAGCAGCTCACCACCACCTTCAAAGGAAATTGGGCAATAAATGCTGGCTGGCCAGCAATACCCACATCCTGCAAGTGAATAAAACAAATTATGGAGCACTGAACAAAACTGCAGCAACTAAGTGAGTGTTCAACTGTACTTTCCAGGCCAGTGACCTCCATCACCTAGACAATATTTTTCCCCCAACTTTGGACTGTAAGGAGAGCCTGCAGCTGTTGTCTTGGTAAAGCCTTTGACCTCACCTAGGGAAGCCCTGGCTTAGAAATACATGGCTAACAAATGCAAGGAAATACTGCAAGCATTGTCATGAAGCCCAGGTCCCACAAATTAATAAAACATCAGGGTGAGCCAGTAGAACCTCCTCTTGTAGAAAAATACAAGATACCCTCATTAACTTGCCAGCCAAACATGTTTGAAGTTCTCCTGGGAAGGAACATGTTATTATGCATGTTTGTGCATACACTTATCAGTTAAATTGTTGGGTCACTTTAAGGAACATACAAAGCATTTGTAATGCCAACAGATCAAATAGTTACATCTTCCTGAAAGGAAACAGTCTGTCTGCACTTCGTCACCATTGTGGAAGACATTTCCAAATCTATTCAGTGCAATAACAGATGACCTTTGGGTTGCTAATCCAGTCTTATAACCATGAGGCCAGCTCTAGATGTGTAATCAAGTTATTTCTTCTTCCCTTTCAGCTGACACACAGCTAACCCCACCATAATTAGACACCAACTTAAAATGCAGCACAGAAGTCACTTGAAATTTCTACACAAGTGTTTGTACATGTTTTTTGGTTTCAAATTAAAAAAAGACAAATGTTAGGTTTCAGCCATAAGAAAGCTGTCCCAAGTTTTGATGCTTGTATCTTGATCAACTTCACTTTTGTTACATTTCTTTATATAATGTGCCATGAAAGCTGCCAAGCAATTGCAATTACAACTATCCTTCAATCTCAAATTCTCGCATTTAAATAGGATTACCTAAGTATTTTACAAATCCGAATAGTCACATGATATGTACGAAGTATAATATTAACCATTAAGTGTTTACTAAGCATTGAGTTTCTTTGCAATATGATTTTTTTATTAGCATAAAACTTTCTGCACAAGTAGCTTGTTGTTTCCATAACCGACAGTTAGTTAATTAGGGGAGCAAGGAATGTTACTGGTGCTTAGTATGATTACTTGAACTTTACAGAAAAAATGATAACTAATTCAAACTTTACCCAATTTCAAAGGTGATTCAGGAACTAGCATTTATATAAAAAGGCTTGTTATGACACAGATATAAATCAATACTAGAATGATGAGGATTTACACCAGCAGTAGGTGTCCCACAGGAAGACAGATGGCATAATGAACCCAAGCTTCAACTATGAAGCATAAAAAAAGGCACTGCCCTGTATCCATCAACTGTTCACCAAACGCCTCTTGACGGTTCATCTCATGGCATTCTGCGCAACCCAGTGGGTCATGTGTAAAATGTTGGTTAACCAACAGTCTCATTACTTTATATATTGCTGGATCTGTTGCTCGAAGTACTCCCTGGGTGGTTTAAATGTAGAATTTTTATTCAATTCCACAAGAATCTTCCAGTCATTCAGTCAGATAGTTGCCTGGGCTTTGGGTTTTCAAATCTGGGTCACAACACTAGGCTTCAGGTGGGCACTACAAACAAAAGTCTTAAATCACTTCCCAATGCAAACATCTGGAAGTGGATGCTATCAAACAGGTTAGATCCAAAATCCAATTTCCTCAACTTTACTCCAATGTGACTCACTACAGATATCAAAAGATCATTACCTACAAAAAAATCTTTCCCCACAAACCATAACAGATTAAAATTTACACAAACTTGCAAATACTGGATAATTCCATCAAAACTTTCAACACTCACCCACTCAAGTTCTTGTAAAATGCACAGACTTTCAAGATATTCAGGGCTGGATTTTAGCTCATGCCCACGAAATTACATTTGATGTGGGGTTAAAAATTTGTTTAGATTCAGCCCATCATCTTGCAGCACGCAGGTGGATTTTAGGCTAAACCTCCTCTAAGAATTCTTCAAATTTTTAAGAAAAAAATTAACCAGTGGCAGAAACAAATGGGATAGAGCAATATGGAGCTGCAGAACCATGGAGTGAATGGAGATTATTTAAACAGTCCAAATGCTATAAATGGAAGATTCAAAGAGCCCAAATACCAGCAATATTGTGCTTATGCTCCTAAACTTCCAAATTGGCAGATTAGATTAGATTCAATTCCCTTCAGCCCAACAAATCCACACCGAACCTCCAAAGAGCAACACACCCAGAGCCATTCCCCTACATATACCCCTGACTAATGCACCTAACACTACAGGCAATTTAGAGTCAGATGTACAGCATGGAAACAGACCCTTCGGTCCAACCCATCCATGCCGACCAGATATCCCAAACCCAATCTATTTAGCATGGCCAATTCACCTGACCTGCACATCTTTGGACGGTGGGAGGAAACCCACGCAGACATGGGGAGAATGTGCAAACTCCACACAGACAGTTGCCCAAGGTGGGAATTGAACCCAGGTCCCTGGCGCCGTGAGGCAGCAATGCTAACCACTGAGCCACCATGCCACCTCAACAAGTATGAATGCTATCAACTTAAGTGAATTCTAGACATCTTCACCAGAGCAATCAAACAGCCAAATCATAACTTAAAGGCATCATTACCTCCATCTCCTTGTCATAGTGTCATTTTTTTGTAAAATCATTGACTTGCAAGTGAAGTGATAGTTTACAGTTCAAATACCTCATTTGTAAATTAAATGCAATACACTGTTAGATAAAGTCATCAATTTCTCTAAAAAGCTGCACCCTAGGTTTGGGAGATGGGAAGAACAGTGTTTATACACGAACATTAAAGTGTCTACATCTTCTGTTATATTGAAGAAAATTAGTTATTCACAACACCAACATATTCAATTTCTAAAATTTACTCTCCTTTTGCCCTTTGTACACAGTGGGATTTAGTCTGGTCTTGGAGGTTCCTGAGAAATTACCAGTTTACACCTGTTTTCAAAACTCTCCGAAGAGTACACAAAGATTTTCAGCTACTACAACTGCCCAAATATCCATTTCAATTCTTCAATGGGTGATCTGCTATGTATTCTGATTATTCCTCATTATAGTTCTTAACCAAATTTACACATTGTTGGAATTTATACTTCACTGCTTCTCAAAAAGAAATATTGAGAAAGTGTGATTTTATATTGTTAACAAGAATCTATATGGAAATTTCACAGAAACGTAAAGCAGTAATTTAGTTAAATGGAACAAATAAACTCTGCTCAGCTTCCAACTGGAATATGTTTAATGTGAAGAACAAGCTGACAAGCCAGTTATTGGCTCCATCTTAAAAACTGGAACACAGAAAATTACACCACCTTGCAGTGAACTTGGAAAGCCCCAGGATTCAGCTGTACAAGTTGGCTATTCTGTAACTAGCCTGAAATTGAAATGATACAAGATGACCTTCTCCAGATGGTCTCATGGCTTTTTTTTTAAAGTAGACATTGTTCCCAACGCAGTCCTGGGAAACAGAGGTACAGTGCAATACTGCTCAATATATTGATCACATCATAACCATATACCAACACAGCAAGTGACAAATAAATATTCACTCAATCCCTAAGAACAGCAAGGATAAATATTTCAGGCACCATTGGCATATAGGAGACAGGCCACAGTTGCATCGTTACCCCGCACTGTGCTAGTAACAAACAGCAATAATAGTGACCTTTCAAATACAAAACACTGGCTTCACACTAGGTTGAAGCTGTACCCAAATACTGGAAGGTCAATATGCTGAAATGGTCTTATAACCTTACCCAAATGCCCTTTGTGGTTAAACAGAGTTGCAGTCGATGCTGGGGCTCTGCAACATGGATTGCAATACAACACTTGGTCACTGAATCTGGGGGTGGGGGTTTAGGAAGAGTGTTGAGATTGGCACAGGGTGGAGCAGAGTTGTGTATTGTGAGAGAGAGATGACTAAAACACTCACTCAGTCATAGAAGACAATGCTACAGCTGAAGGTATTAAATCAGATTCCATAGTGCACAAGTCAATAGCAGTCCCCATATTAAAATAAAAACCACCAGTAAAGTACTTTCAATTTTATGATTACGTTGCTACAAAATTTGGAAAAGCTGCATCATCCCTTCAGTTAGAACTGGCAACACTCCCACATTAAAAATAAAGTAACCATTGTCTTACCAGACCATAGGGCTGCTCTCTCTCAATAGAGACGATAGTCACTTAAGAGTCACCTTACCACTCCAGCTGGTGTGGGAATTGAACCCATGCTGCTGGCATCATTCGATCACAAACCAACTGACTAGCCAACTGAACCAAACTCAGCCCCTTCTGTTTGCAAATAGGAAGACCTCCACTCACCCATCTAGAGTATAGCATTAGTTCTGGCCACCTCAAATTAGGAAAAACACAATGACATTAGAGTGGACCCAGAGAATAATCATGGAACTTGTTGCAA
Source organism: Hemiscyllium ocellatum (assembly GCF_020745735.1). NCBI lineage: Eukaryota > Metazoa > Chordata > Chondrichthyes > Orectolobiformes > Hemiscylliidae > Hemiscyllium > Hemiscyllium ocellatum. The sequence goes on from NC_083432.1 coordinate 25,959,198, forward strand.
AGGTGAGGTGCTAAAGCGACTAGGTTAGAAAAGCAAGGTTGTTCTCCTTGTAGAAGACCATGATGAGATTTGACAGAGGCATTCAAAGCACAAGGGCTGTGGATAGAGTGGACAGACAGAAACCAATCCTACAGACGCAGGATTAAAGAACTGGAGGTGACCAATGAAAGATGCACAGCAAAACAAAAAAGCAATAGCCTAGAGTTAAACAATGATGCAGCGACTGGCCAGGATCTGAAACATACCAATTGTGAAGGCAGATTAAATTATTGCTTTTACAAGAGAATGGGATCATCTGAAAAGGAAAAAATTGCAGGACAGGACAAAAAAAGAACACTGGCATACAGTGAACTATTCTCAAAGAGCTAGTATAGACAGCATGCTAAATGGTTTCCTCTGCTACATCCATTCAATGGCTCACTTCTAAAGAGCTTTTCCTAACTACAGAAATGAACCAAAGACAAAGACAAAGGAGCTTTAAAATATAGCTGTAGTAATGTCAGAAATTTGACAATTTGCATATCTTCTCTCATGAAATTTTAATGAGAGCTCATTCATCTGTGACTTTCTAAAGTACCAAAACCCATTAAAGACTTCTTCATATGCTTCAGCAATGTCACCCTCTCTGCTCTTCTGATTCTAGCCTCCTGCACATTCCCAAATTTCATTAGCCCACTACTAGAAAGCTCATCTTCAGTTGGATAAGTTCTGGAGCTGCCTCCTAAAATTTCTCCTCCTTCATGATGTTCCTTAAAAAAAGATTATCCTCATGTTGTGGCTTTGTTTCAAATTTTACTTCGTCATGCTGTGAACCACCTTGGGCAGGAAAGAGATACAAAACTGCTAAAAGCAAATATTGCAAGACTCTCTAGCATCCAGGAATGGTTCCAAATTGGTCTCCCATTACTCTGAAAAAGCCTTCAATAACATGCAGCTGGATTTCAACTTGAATTGTGTTAAATAAAGTCCATATTTATTCCAGTAAGTACAGTACACAAACATTTCACTACCACAAGAACAAAATCCAGCACTTCAGCTTTTAACAGCTGCAGCAAATATGCGTGGGAACAAAGTGTTACAACCAGTAAATATTTAGTATAGTTAAACTACTGTAGATGGTGACTGATCTCAAGAAAGGGTGGCAACATGTTAACATGGAACTCTGCAGATAAATAGAAATGTCTGCATACCATTTACAACTGGAACAACCCCACATGCAGTTTATTGATATAAGCCTATCTTCACTCCAAAGAAAGTTCAACTGGTTTACGTTTATTTACTTGGACTTTAGCACAGCCTTCGATAAGGTTCCACATGGTGGACTAATTCGGAAAGTTAGATCATATGGGATTCCGGGTGAGCTTGACAATTAGATATAAAATTGTCTCCTACCATAAACCCAAGGGTACTGGTGGAGCATTGTTTTCAGACTGGAGGCCTGTGACCAGCAGTGTTCTCAAGGATCAGTATTGGATAGGCCTTTATTTGACATTTATATAAACGAATGAGAATATAAGAGACATGGTTACTAAGTTTGTGGATGGCACCAAAATTGGCTATATAGTGGACAGTGAAGGAGGTTATCTAAGGTTACAAAGAGACAGAGACCGACTAGGTCAATGGGCTGAGCAGGAGCAGATGCAGTTTAACTTGGAGAAATGAGAGGTATTGCATTTTGCGAAAACAACCAAGGGCAGAGCCTATGCAGTTAATGATGGGACACTGCATAGTGTTGTAGAACAGAGTCCTAGGGGTGAAGGTACATAATTCTTTAAATTTGCATCAGAGGTAGACAGGGTGGTTAAGGCGGCAGTTGCATATTCGTTACTCATACCTTGAGTATAAGAGTTGGGATGTCATGTTGAGGATTTACAAGACAGTGGTGAGGCTTCTTCTGAAGTACCGTGTCAAGTTCTGGTTGCCCTGTTTTGGAAGGATATTATTAAACTGGAGGGGATTAGGAAGAGATTTACCAAGTTGTTGCCAGGTCTGGAGGGTTTGAATTGTAAGGACAGGCTGGGGCTATTTTTCCTGGACTGTAGGAGGTTGAGGGGTGACCTTATGGTGGTTTATAAAATCATGGGGGCATAGAGGGGGTGGAGAAAAAAGTTCGAATTAGAGGGCATACTTTTCAGATGAGAAGAAGATATGGTTTAAAAAGGACATGAGGGACAACATTTTTACACAGAGTGGTTAGTGTGTGGAATGAACTGCCAGAGGAAGTGGTGGATACAAGTACAGTTATGTTCAGGAGACATATGGATAAGTACGTGAATAGGAAAGTTTGGGAGGGATATGGGTCAAATGCAGGCAAGTGGGACTGGTTTAGTTTGGGAACATGGTCAGTATTGGACTAGTTGGACCAAAGGGTCAGTTACCATGATATTTTGCATATTGCCTCCTATCCAATAAGCAGTGCAACTGAATGGTCAATCAGCTGTTTTGGCCATACTTTCACATTAATTACATTCTATTGCCAGTTCAGTCCAAGATCTCATTTTGAACTTGAAACAAAATGCACAACTAAAAACTGGTTTCCTCTTTCAGCAATGCTAGCAAAAGCTGTCAACCTACTGCAGCACTCAACCGCCAATAAACAAATGTGCAGCATATTAGGAAGACAGTGATCTTTGCAGAAATATTGGCACCTAAATGAGAGGTCACAAACCTCTAAAATGAGAAAATCTGAATAATGGGGCTGATTATAGGAGTTATTCTGCAGTGTGTGTTGCAATGACTTCCCATGCATCTAATTTCGATATTAATCTTGTTCAGCTGCCTTACGAATCTCTTGTTCGATACCTGAATTAACAAAATATTTCATTTTCTCATCTTTCACATTTTTTGAAATGATTACCCAAGGGATTGTCTTCAACTTAGCTCACTGGTTTCTTTATGGAAAAGAAGCATCACATGTCAAAAGCCTATAGATTCTCACAGCTGGAAGCATATTACTTGGACACTTCCACATTCATTTTGACAGCTTCACCAGCTCTAAACACATTCAATGCAGTTACTGTACATACATAATATGCCATAAAGGCAGCTATTATATTGGCATCTGGTTACAGTTGGATTATTTCTATTAAACTTGTTTGAATTAAGCTTTCTTCCCAAAACACTCCTACCCATTTATTTCACTCTTGCAATCAAAATGAACAAACTGTACCAATACATTTATTTTTACTCTGAATGGTAGAGACGATTTATAATTTCAGTGCTAGGCTCCTGTTGCTCCAAAATTTAATCTGATTTAATAAAGATAGATAACACTGCTTCAAACAAAAAAGGAACCTGCAACCCCCTACACAGTTGCTATTAAGACACCTAAGTATTTCACAACCAGATTTAATAATAAGACAGAGGACTTGAAAACCACTCTTCAGCTGTATTGAGTAAAGGTCATATTCAAACACTGCAGAGGCAACGTATCCATTAACCACATATTTGGCAAAATGATTTGGAGGATCCCCAGAAATCTTCAAAGTAACCACTCAGTGGACCCAGAAATTAAAACCACATAAGCAACACCCTTTAAAAAGGTTGCAATTAAGTGCCAATTTTGAAACGTTGTGCATTCTATGAAGTCTTAAGTCATCACGAGTCAACTACATTGTTAACCTAAAAATAATGTTCATTTTCTCTCACTCAGTGCTTCTAGATATTCTCTGCAGTTAACAACAGTTCAATTCAAACGTGTGTACGCTGCTGATAGAAACTGATGCCAGCCTTATCAGGCTTTTCATTGCTACGGTCTGAACAGCGTTCGAAACCTGAGCGAATTAACAAACAACAAAGAAAAACATGCAATTTACTCCACAAGTTGCAGCTAACATTGCAATTCCAGGCTCTCTCATTAAGGGGAGGCACTCATGTGGGGGAAGTGAACACGGGGAAAAAAAAACAAGTGGGAAAGCAAACAACATGCAAGCCGAGATTGTTAAAATAGATGCTGCTAACGTACACAGGGAGGGAAGGACAAGGGGATTTGGGACACCATCAGTTCAGCTGCATCATTGAGGCAGCACCTCTCCAAAACAAATTAAAGATTAAACACCCCGAATAAAACTTATCGTCCCCGTTTGCAATGCTTGGCTGAGATTAATGCGCCGCTGCTTCTCTACTGAAGGTGTTTATGTTGCTGGGGCCGGGCAGCAGGTGCGGGTACCTTTGCTGACGGGAGATGTGCAGCAGGAGGTCGAGTAACTGCCTTTCCTCTCCCCGGATGGGGCCGACCTCCAGGCCGCCTCTGGCTCCCCCGGCCCGGGGCCGGTGCTGGTCGAGGTGGTGACGCTGTGGAAGGCGCTGCGGCTCCCCGGCGGTGAGACGGACGGAGCCGGGGACGGTGCCGAGGAGGAGCCGGGGGCCAGCCTGGCACCGACGGGGGGATTGCTGCTGCTGCTGCCGCCGCCGGCCGCCCGCAGCTGAAAGGGGACGGTGGCTCGGAGCGGCTGAGGGCGGCTGGAGGTCGGGGAGCCGCTGGGCCGCACTCGCGGCGCCACTTGCGAGGACATCGCCGATCGACGGGACTCGAAAACAATAAATAGCAGCGGCGGCGGCGGCGGCGGCGGCTCTTCAGCGACCCCCTCCACCTCCTCCTACCCCCCCAACAGCTCCCAGAGAGTGAATCCAATCCACTGCCACCCCCCTCTGCTCTCACACAGCACATCAACACTCACTCGAACTTTCCCTCAGCCCCAGCACCAACGCCCCGCCCCTTTACTGCCTCCTCTCGCCTCTCACTGGCCGTGCCCCCGCCGCCTCACACTGCAATTGGCCTGACTCCCCGTCCCTCACGCCCGCTGTGGCCAATCGCAAGGGGTCGATGGCACATTTCTGGACGGCTGCCAGGGATAGGAGACGCGGATTGGCCGTGTGGTGTGAGGGCGGGGCCGTTCCCGGAGACCTCCCTCTTGATTGGTGAGTGCCGACGTTACTCAAAGCTGTCACCGATATCGATAGGATGAGGCTCGGTGGGGGGGGCCTCCATGGCAACGCCATGTAAGTGACGTCACAACCAGGGCCTCGCGGTCATGTGACTGTCTCTCCCTGGTTTTTACTACAGCCTTTGACGTCACAGCAACAATAAAAATAATGAAAAACTCCTTCTATTTCTCAATGAGCTGCGAATCAAAAAGGCTGCTGCTGGCGCATTGCAATGCAATAAACTGGTGTGCAAATGATTTTTGTTTCTCACTGTATTCTCTTCACTTGTTTTTGCTTTAATTGTCTCTCTCTTTTCTACGGCAATATTGATATTCTCCTTTTTCTCTCATCCCCTGCTGGTTCGTGCGACAAGATTTGGAATAAGGTCACCATCGTCAGATGCAATGCACATCTTGAGCCGCAGGAGTTAGAAAGCAGGTGAATTGGGCCATCTTGCAACTGGAAAGGCTATGGTCCAGGCACTGGCCAAACCAGCTCACTAAAGCATTGACCCCAGGTGTTTTCTGAATTAAAAGAGTAAGCATATTTGCTGGTGTATCCATATGTTTGGAGACCTGAACACCAGTGCCTGCCCTTGTTGAGCTCACAGTGAATCATTTCTGAATATTAGTTGGAAATTTAGTCTCTTTCCAGATGAAAAAGACAAATTTGATATGAGCCTGTCCCTGATAAATATCCTGAATCACTTAGTATTGCTATCAGATGTGCTCTGCAGTGGATTCTTGCCAACGCTGGCAGTATCATGCTGTCTTCGTTTACAATGTGTAAACTGTTGTCTGGCTGGACAAATGGGCTGACCAGTAGCAAACAGCATTTATTAATGAAAAGTGTGAAGTGATGCATTTTGGGAAGACTAACATGAATGGTAAGAACCGAGGATGTACAGAGGTCAGAGGGACCTTCATGTGGTGTCAATAGAACTCTATGAAGGCAGCAGGACAGGTAATAGGGTGGTTAAGAAGGCATAAGGGATTTTTGCCTTTATTAGTCAAGATGTTGAATACAAGAGTCATAGAGATGTACAGCACGGAAACGGATCTCTCAGTCCAAGTCGTTCATGCCGACCAGATACCCCAACCCAATCTAGTCCCACCTACCAGCACCCAGCCCATATCCCTCCAAACCCTTTCTAAATATTGTAATTGTAATAGCCTCCACCACCTCCTCTGGCAGCTCATTCAAAACACGTACCACTCTCTGTGTGAAAAAGTTGCCCCTTAGATCTCTTTTATATCTTTCCCCTCAGACCCTAAACCTATGCTCTCTAGTTTGGACTCCCCCATCCCAGGGAAGAGACTTTTTCTATTTATCCTATGTATGCCCCTCATGATTTTATAAACCTCTGTAAGGTCATCCCCAGCCTCCAACGCTCCAGGGAAAACAGCCCCAGACTATTCAATCAGTCTCCATAGCTCAAATCCTCCAACCCTGGCAATATACATAGAAATCTTTTCTGAACCCTTTCAAATTTCACATCCTTCTGATAGGATGGAGACCAGACCAAAACGCAATATTCCAAAAGTGGCCTAACCAATATCCTGTACAGCCGCAACATGACCTCCTAACTCCTGTAGTCAATAGGAAATCATGCCAAACATCTTCTTCGCTATCCTCTGACTGTGACACCACCTGTGACTTTCAAGGAGCTATGAATCTGCACTTCAAGGTCTCTTTGTTCAGCAACGCTCCCTAGGAACTTACCATTAAGTGTATAAATCCTGCATTTCTCAAAATGCAGCACCTTGCATTTATCTAAATTCATCTACCGCTTCACAGCCCATTGGCCCATCTGATCAAAATCCCATTGTAATCTGAAGTAACCTTCTTCACTATCCACCACAGCTCCAGTGTTGGTGTCATCTGCAAACTTACTGATTATACCTCTTAGGCTCAAAACCATTTATATAAATGACGATAAGTAGTGGACCCAGCACCGATCCTTATGGATCCACTGGTCACAGGGCTCCAGTCTGAAAAACAAACCTCCACCACCACCCTCTGTCTTCTACCTTTGAGCTAGTTCTATATCCAAATGGCTAGTTCTCCCTGTATTCCATGAGATCCACTCTTGCTAACTGGTCTCCCATGGAGAACCTTGTCAAACACCTTACTGAAGTCCATATAGATCACATCCACCACTCTGCTCTCATCAATCCTCTTTGCTACTTCCTTAAAAAACTCAATCAAGTTTGTGAGATATGATTTCCCATGCACAAAGCCATATTGACTATCCCTAATTACTCCTTGCCTTTCCAAATACGTGTACATCCTGAGCTTGGGGGAATGAAGATGTACAGAACATTAGCTAGGCCATGGCTAGAATACTGTGCAGCTATGGTACCCACACTATAAGAAGGATGCAATTGCAGGAGAAGGTGCAGGGAAAATTCACCATGATGTTGCCTGGATTGGAGTGATTCACCTATGAGGAGAAACTGAGTAGCCTGGGGTTATTTTCCTTAGAGCAAAGAAAGCTGAGGGGGATCTTGATTATCACGTACAAAGTTATGAGAGACATAGATAGTGGAGATAGGAAAAATGTTTTACCCTGAGTAGGGATTTCAGGAAGGTGGCATAGTTTTAAAATAAGGAGCAGGAGGTTTAAAGGAGATTTCAGAATTATTTTCTTTCCCCAGAGGGTGGTAGATATCTGGAACTCACTGCCTGAAAAGGTGGCAGGTTCAGGAATCCTCAAGACATTTAAGAAGCATTTAGAAGAGCACTTGAAACTCCATACCACACAAGGCTATGGGCCAAGTGCTGCAAAATGAAACTACAATGATTAGATGCTTCATTACTTAAAACACCTTTTCCATTTTGTGAAATCTCTGTGGCTCACATCTAAACAGTCCACTCCTGTCAGTCTGTACACATACATTGCATACATACTCTTTTAATTGTGCAGGTCTCTTAATGGTATGTATATGGCTGTTGTTGGCTGTTCGTCTCATCCCAGCTTATACCGAGAGTGATCTTCCTTCTCCCGAAAGCATCATTCAATGGTGCTCTGGAATAGATGGTCATTCTGTACTTTGTATGGGTGGTGCAATCTCATCTTGTGATTAACTGCCTATAGGGAAGGCATAGCTTCTTTATTTACAGAGACATCTGTAATTTTAAAGATATATCTAGGCGCTTTCACATTCATCACATATAATCGAGGTGACAACTGTTAACGCAAGTTGCCATGTGGGCTGATTCTTGTTGAAAGCACTGAAATTTTGCATTCTGGTTGGCTCTCCAGTGTTCAAACTCTTACTGTTACTTGGCAGTTTTATCAAAGTGAAATTTGACTTTCTGTTATTTCTCTTTGATTTTGTTAAGCACATTTGTTGCTACTCCTAGCTTCAGCTGTTATTTTTTGCTATCAAAGAATAGTTTGAAAGCAGTGTCATACTTTGGACAGAACTACTTTCCATGTCATCAGAAGTCATGTTACATGATCGAAAAGTTGCCATGAAAAGGTCTGTACTGGATTTTTCAATTTCTTTATCACCCAACTTGCAATTTTATAGCTGCCTCAGACAGGGATTGTGCAGAAATAATGTATGTGTTAAATTTCCTAATCCTTTATGATGTGTCTGAAATCTCCACTCATGAATTATGTGCCATTGTCACTTATCACAATGTCTGGAATACTATAATGACTCGACTATGTTTTCAGGCATGCTATACTCTAACTGGTAGTCTTCAGGTGGTCCAGTTTCCAGTAGTCAGAAGAGTACTCAAGGTGACAAGATAATCTGTTACTGTGAGAGCACAGAGGTCTACTCTAGGCTTCATGCATGGGTAATGTGAGGTTTCATTCATCAGAGCAGCTCTTTATCTTGCTTATCTTTATCTGGTATATGTTGCAAACAGTGCACTGATTGATGTGGTGGTTAATTTTAATTCGCTTGTTTGCCCAGTTGAATATTTCTCTTGCCTTCCTCAGATTACAAAATCCTTGAGTTTTTGCTTGAATTTGCTTCAGATCGCTTCCATCATCTCCTCAGGGATAAGGATTCTATTTGCTTTGTTCAAGATGCCATCTTGGGCTATTATTTCGTCTCTGTCTGCCCAAAAATCTTATAGCAACATATATACCCTTGAAGCTTTCAGGCCATATTTTCGTCATTAATTCCTGGAGCACATGGAAAGTTGTATTTTGTTGTGTAGTTTGCTTAATTTGAACAATGTGATCATCTTTCAGATTTAATATTGGTTGATGATTTTCAAGGTACTCATTGAGTCTTGAAGATTTCATACTTTTTCTCAGTAGCTTCGACTTTCCTTAATTGGGTTCGTTGATTTTGACCCCATGTTGGTTACGTACATCTGTTCCTTCTTCTGGTATATCTTATCAAAATTATAATTCTGCAAACTAAGTAACATTCTTTGCAGATGCTTTGGAGTGACTTGTGATCAGGTTCGAAGTCAATCATCCCTCCAGAACAAGTATTGATTAAAATGCTCACAAAGACTACAGTCAAACACATTTTCTCAATGAGAGTGTAGCAAAGTTCAGAGCTGAAAAATGTGTTGCTGGAAAAGCACAGCAGGTCAGGCAGCATCAAAGGAGCAGGAGAATCGACGTTTCGGGCATAAGCCCTTCATTCCTGAAGAAGGGCTTATGCCCGAAACGTCGATTCTCCTGCTCCTTTGATGCTGCCTGACCTGCTGCACTTTTCCAGCAACACATTTTTCAGCTCTGATCTCCAGCATTTGCAGTCCTCACTTTCTCCCTGTAGCAAAGTTCAGTTTATGTTAATATCCCAGATGAAATGCAAATAGTTGTCTTTCTGTCTGAAGGATTGCTCCAAGCCCTCACTTGATAGCATTCACTGCAATGTGACTTCACAGTTGACATTGTAATACCTCAGTACTGGCATTATTGTAGCTAATTGTCTAAATTTAGTAAAATCTGCTTCTTGTTCTATTCCCAAATACTATTCACTGTTTTTGCATAGCAGGATAACGTAGAGGTGCACATTCTGATGACAAATTAGGCGTGAACTTTGCCAAATAGTTCATGAATCCAATAAAGCATTGCACTGATTTCACATCTGTTAGTTTGTGCATCTTTGCTGCAGCTTTCACCTTGTCAAGATCTGGGTGAATTCCTCTCACAGTCGGTACGTAACCTATATAGCTGAATTTAAGTATCTTCAATTGCATCTTTTCATTGTTCACCATCAGGTCCATCTGGTGAGCTGTCTCATTCTGATTGTGGTCTGTGTTGGCTTCTTCAACTGTGTCAGCCCATCTATAGACTAGATTATCTACAATCGCTTCCACTCCAGGAAAATCAGCGACTATTTCACGGTGTCTGTGTCGGTCCTCTTCTGGAACAGTGGAAATGCGAAATGGCATGCCCAGTCATTTATACCAACTAGGTGTAATCCACACTGTCGTTAAAAAGTTTCTGCTTTTACTCGGCTTCACAAGCCAGAAACGATCCTTCGCATCAAGGATGGTAAAGACTTGCCTTCCCAAGCAAGTTGTGGCAAAATATCTTTAATGGCCGGCACTAGTTTGAAAGACTCTTCAAAATTTTACTGAGATTCTTTAGATTTATGTATACTCTCAGTTTTCCAGGGCTTTTCATTGCTACTATGTTCCAAATCCAGATTGATGGAGTTGTCACTTCCCTGATTCTCCCTTCTTTCCAGCACTCCTAGCTTGTCTTTCAGGCTAGACTTGAGGGCACATGGAAGTCTCCTATCCACATGTCTCATACTTTCATCGACTTCAAGATGATATTCACTTGGAAGATACCCAAGAATTAGAGAGCCACCTTTGTAATCTTTTTGAATCTGTTTAGAAGTCAAAGGCTTAATGGTCTACAAAACATTACAAATTTCTTCTGGCACATTCAGGATTACAGGTGTAAACTTTAGACTTGCTTCAGGGGAGTTATGTGGATTTTACTTAGCATGTACTACCCAGAATTCCAAGTCTTCATTTCTCCCTTTTCATTGAGGTCTCAGCTTTAATTGTCCCTTTAGAATTAGTCTCAACATCATGGGGAAGCCTTCATTTTTGGGACACCATTTGAAGTTATTTCTGCACACCTCTGCAAAATTCATGATGTTGTACAAAGCACCTTTGTCTGTTTGAAACTTCACATTGACTTGATGTTCTCATCTTGCTGTTAGCATGATAACAAATCACAAACCATTTATCACAAGTCTGCCAGTGCCAACCTGTTGTGTGATGTCAAGTGATTTGGCAGAATCATCAGCGGATATTCTTCAAGCAGCCGTCTATACAGGCCTGCTTTGCTTCTTTCTAGTAAAGCACGTGTACACAAAATGATTTCACTTCTTTCAGTTAGAATACTGCTTTCTCCATGCTGAACACACTTTGATGCCTTCCACATTATTTACATGCTACCCTCTAACCTTTGCCTTTCTGCTGGTTCTTCAGCAAACATTTCCTCCTTTTTTCCAATAAGTTGTTCCCATACTTCCTGGAATGCTTCTCAACATAATGCATTGCCTCATCTGTTTTCCTATTAAGACATTCTAGCTAGTGATTGACAATCTTGAAGCTTTTGCTCATTATTAGTTTGCTTAAGAATTGTGTAATAGAATCAGAGAATTTCACAGTAGAGAAGGAGGCCATTCAACTCATCATATCTGTACTGCCTTCTGAAAGAGCTACTAAGCAAAACCCTGTCTCCATCACCCTCTAACATTATCCCTCTCAACTTTATCCAGTTCATCAGTGAAACCTCCTGTGGAACCTACCTCTGAAGCTCTCCCAGCAGCACATTCCAAATCCTAACAACTCTCTGAGTAAGGAAGCTTCTCTTCTCTTCGTCTTTCTCTTCATTCTCCTGCTGACAATCGTGAAGTTGTGATCCCTAGTTACTGACATGCTAAGTAATGGAAATAAAATACCCTTCTTTACCTCTCAAAATTGTTCATAATTTTGAACACCTCAATAAGGTCACTTCTCAATCTTCTAAGCTCCATGGAGAACAAGCCCGATCTCTCAAATCTTTCCTTGTGTCTAAAATCCTTCATTCCTGCTGTCATTTGATTTCTCTCCAGGGCTTTAACATCCTTCCTTAAATAAGGGGCTCAAAACTGAATACAATACTTCAAATTAGTGTTTCTCTTCTCTCAGTAGACATGCTGTCTCTGATGTCTAAGACCTAGCTCTGATTAGATTATTTTTCAGTTGTCCAAATTCACAAGGTTCAGCTGAATGTATCAGTACTGTTATATTGACTGGTAGCCTCTCTTTTCCAAAGATCTAATTCTGAACAAATGTTATTAATAAGTAACATTAAAATGACATTCAAATTGTGTCTTCAAAATGTTCAAAATGTCTGCAGTCTGGCTTTTTCTGGTTTGTAGCACTCTTTCCCCACACTTCTAATTTGGTTGTTACAGATATTTGCTCAGCTTCTTAAAAGTAATTCTGTAGCTATTTCATAGTTTTGCCACTGAGAATGGAAAAACTTCAATTCTGCCTCATGTCACCTTTCATCTCCGCTTCATCAGGGCATGGACAATACACAACAATTTTGACTCAGCCAGTAATTCAAAATTTCTGAGGTAGATGTCACCTGACTACAGAACACTAGCCATAACACTATGTACAATTACACATTCTTAAACATTTACAGGACCGGTGGCTCCTTCATAGAATGAAGAAGAAAAAATCAATGTTTCTTTGAATCTAGTAAGCACAAAGATCCACTTTCTTCTTGTACTGTTATTTGAAGCAACTTTGCAACGGCTTCCCGATAACTCCCATCCTCTCACTCGTTTAGATTAGATTACCGACAGTATGGAAACCAGCCCTTCGGCCCAACAAGTTCACATCAACCCTCCAAAGGGTAACCCACCCAGCCCCATTCCCCTACATTTACCCCTGACTAATGTACCTAACACTATGGGCAACTTAACATGGCCAATTCACCTGACCTGCACGTCTTTGGATTGTGGGAGGAAACCGGAGCACCCGGAGGAAACCCATGCAGACACAGGGACACTCCACACAGACAGTCACCCGAGGCTGGAATCAAACCCAGGTCTCTGGTGCTGTGAGGCAGCAGTGCTAACCACTGAGCCACCGTGCTGCCCACTTCCCATCTACCCAGGCTTTAAAAGATTTTTAAAAAAGAAAACAATATTTGTATGCACAGCAGGCTGTGTGCGTGTCTGATTTTTAAAACACTTTGGGGGGAGAAAAACATTTCTTTCCTGATTTGAACTGTTGGTTGTGTCACCAATAACTGGCTCTGACATAACTCCATTTTGAGAACTGGCTTCAGTTTCTGTAGTCATGCAATTGGCATTTTCAGCAAACAGGATTCAGAACTCATATCTATAAATGCAGTTGACATAAAACCCGTGAAATGAAAAGAAAAAAACCCAGTTGGCTCTCATATGTTGTTTCAGATTATGACTTAAGATGTGCAGTTACCATAATGAATTTGCAGGAACCATCCTAAAGTGAAAGAGGAGGCAACATTATTCAGATAAGTCCTCTCGTTTCAAACTCAGATGAATTGAAAATGTGTTATATCTGTACCACCCTTACTGTAATCATGCGATAGCTGGATCATTTGCATTAGCCATGTCCAAACAACTCAGTAACTTCCACATAAACTGCCTCAGAAATGGTTATTCAATGGTTGCACAAATTCTAGTCATTGAGATCCTCAAGCAAGTAACTATAAGAGACAGAGACAACAACAATATTAATGGCATAGCCAGGGTTGGCTCGTTACCTTGATACATGCCTGATAATAGATTACCCAAGAAGGTATTCCACAGTGAGCTGAAGCTTGATAAATGCTCTCAAGCATGTCAGTTCAAAATATATTAGGATTGCCTGAAGACCAATCTAACATAATATGGCATCTCAACTGACAGGATGCTAATGACAGAAAAATTGTGGTGAAAGATGATTCACAATGCCACAGTACAACTTGAAACAAATTTTAAGCAGCTAGTCAAAGAAAGGAGAGCCTAAAGGAAATCAAGATTAGTCCACAGATGAATCTGATAGATGATGTTCTGTGTTGGGGGAAAATATTCCTCACAACAATTGAACATAACAGTCATATGGAAACCCACAACCTTTACCAAGTTAGAGGCAAATTATAAACTGAAATCATCGACAATGATGGATAAACAATCATCATACTTTCCTGATATTTTTATTCCTCTCTCATGATGTTGCTGGAGTAAAGTGTTTTAGCCAGCAGCTTGGCCAACAGCTGACAAAATGCATATACGTGATTGTTTTATTTGACTGTCAGGCAGTATTCCATCCAGAGGCCATGATGTAAACATCTTCCTGTTCCCAAGGCTGTATTTTCATTTCTCAGTTTACACAGTTCCCATTCACAGAGTCTTTAGTCATGAAGATGAAGCTAAACACATCTCAAAGAATAAAATGAATCACACTTCATAGTTAATCTGCCACATAATACATCTGGATCAGAAAGATGAAACACATGTAAATCTCCATTGAGTTACAGATTAAAAGATCACCTGGTACATCAAGCTCATTCTCATATTGACATGTTGTAATATATTTCCACCATAAACAAAACCCTGGCTCCACTCCCATCAACCTTCAAGACATGTAATCTCCAAGGAGAAGCCAAAAGACAAAAAAAGGCAATTCCACGAAAACTCTGTGAACTTACTCCTTCATCACTAGACAGTGAAAGCCCCAGCAATTTGTATGAATATTCCCTGAGAAAAATTCCAATTTTTTTTCAGCAGGCTTTTGATTTGGTAATGTGTCTCAAGGCTGGAATAGGCAGAGAGCAGATGGGGTACATGATTGATGAGTCACTGAGTATGGAGGCCAGGTGGAGCCATCAGGATTGGTGTTCAAAGGAGAAAGTACAGCTGGAGTTGGAGCAGAGCCTCAGAGACCAATATGACCTTGTCCCAGAAGGATCTACAGGTGAGTGTGGGTGAGTACTGTTTAAAATGAGTGGCCTCTGGAGACCCACTGTGCTGTAAATAGAGCACAGGTAATCAGTCTGTTCGTTTTGTTCCAAGGAACATATGGCAATCCGTTCACCAGTTCGTCAGAGACATCAGTGCTTTTTTATACAGATGTTTTCTGTACTGATTGAACCATAAGAGAGACCATGTTGTAGTACTTTGTACTTTGACCAATGTTCTGCCTTATTTTGCTCTATCTTCTTTGGAGAAATGTGGTTTATTGCAGGGATCGTGAAAGCTTACCCACAACAATTTGTACAGCTAAGTCCTGGAACTTTATGCTTGGTTTAAATTGTCAGTTCAGTATTCTTACTGTCCCAGAATGGTATTCAGCTGCATTTGAAACAGACATGAAAATCTCACACCCATGACTTGTCTATTGTTGACAGTTGTGTACAACATTCTGATTGGTGACTAATTGTGTGACTACATTTTCTGTTAAAAGATGGAGAACTAAAGCACAATATTCCCCATCTAGAAGACCAGATGGATCCAATGGAATATTGTTTATAATAGCCTGGCGCCATAGGAACTGAACCCTATTGCTGACAATTACAACAAGTGATTTGAATAGACTGTCAAATTGTCTTTGAGGAAGATTGATCTGAATTGAAAATGAATGCATACCAAAATGATTTGAATTTGCCTTTAAACAAATTATTCCAACAATGACTCTGTGACTCCATTTCATGTAAACCAAAAGGTTCACTAAATGCTGTTTTTCAGTGGTTTATTTACTGATTATGAACTCAGGTTCCAAACTAGGTCATTCGCCTTTCAATTCATTAATGATTGTAGGAGGATCTATTGTAGGTAGAAAAAAGTGAAGGTCCTACAAAAGGCCGCAGTGTTACAGTCATGGCTCACAGTAATGTACTAAGTTAATTTTTGAACACAATGATTGCCATGTCATTTCCATCTGCAGGGGTTCTTGGCAATTGCAATGACCTGCCTATCAAGTTGGATAGTACTAGAAATGCTTTTAGACCAGCCCATGGTTACATATAACCCGTATTATCCTTAATAGACTGAACATATACATTGTAATAATGTTTCATAATTACTTTATCCTCCCTAAAAATTTCAAAAGTCAAGTTGAACACAAGGCTTATTCACTTGATTGCATGTTACCCACTTTTGGGCACTAAACTCCCTTCCAAGCCTCGACAACAGGGGTAGAGAGCACATGTTGTCTTGGCTATACTTTTTCATCCCATCATTTCGGATCACCAGACCATATAAAATTCTGCTGCGTATGTCCTTACCGACAGTGAATCCTATTCTCCCCTCAACTTTGTGCCCGTTAACCTATAATGGCTCCCAATCAAGAAAAACCCCAATTTTATCATTCTCTATTTGTCTTCACAAATACTTCATGGCCTCAATCCTCCCTAATTCTGTAATCTCCTCCAACCTACAGCTATCAAGGATATTGTTGTCCATCTGATTCAGGTCACTTGAGAGTCCCCAATTTTAAATGTTCCATCATTGGAAGCCATTTTTTATGTGTTGAGAACCTTGACTCGGCAATTTCTTCTCTACACCTTTGCACCAAACTTCCCCTCCTTCCTCATTTAAGAGGCTTTTTATAACCTATCCCTTTGTCAAAATCTTTAGCCATCTGTCCTAATATTGTCTTAAGTGTCATATTTTGCTTGAGAACACTTTTGTGAAGCTCCTTCGGATAATTTATTATGTTGAAAGTGCTACACAAACACATGGTTTTGTTGCCCAATACTAAGTGGTGGGTAGGTATAGGGGGATAGCACAGTGTGCGCGGAGCATGCCCAACTCAAAGATATTCATAGTCCTACTCAATGGTGTTGGGATACTATGACGAGTGTAAAACGCCATTTCTTATTTATTATTAGAAAAGAACTATATTACTGGAGCTGGATTCTGGTTCCCCTTATGAAATTGAGAAGTTGACTTATAAAGGTTTTCACTTGCTTGCCTTCTTCTCGATGAACAGAACAAATGGAACTGAAAATGGATCCCAGGTGGGATATCAGTATGTAAGTTTTAACAACTGGCCAGATTGGATGGTCCTTCTTTGTTAAACCTGTGTAGCTGCTTATTTAAGCTATAATCAACATTGGATTCATTTTGAACTCTGATTTGGATGTTCAATTTAACTGAGCCAAGTCTATCTCTATGTGTGATTGCCAGTTTAACACTAATTTGTGGAAGTTTTGCACTGTTGACTTTCCTCTAGCAAGTATTTCCAGACTCATTTCTCTTTGAATCCTAAGAGAGCAGACAGAACAGACTTTCTATTAGTCTCAGCTGCATTTAACCCCAAATATCAGAGGTGAAAGAACGGTGGGCTACCAACTAATCAACTCAGTCCCTTGTCCATTCACTATTAATTTACATCAGAAGGCAGACATTTGAGTCTCGCTGACACTGAACAAAGTTCACTTTCTTTCAATCATAGACTGCATGCATTTTGGGAAAACACGATTCATTGCCAAAATGCAGGTTTTAGCTATGAATGTCCAAATGCAGCCTTCATGACAAGCACACATTACAGTAATAGAAGATCTGGCTTCTCACTTTATTAGACCTGTTTATCTTGTCTGTCTTGCTACTGAATATTCTTGAATATCATTTCCATCATTGTCAGCATTCAATATCATGTTACATCAATTCATGTTTGTCCAACACCCATTTCCTCAAATTAAAACATAATCGTGAACTAATTTTACCCTTACAATTTATTTACACTTCACATATTCTCACATATACTTATTCATTCTAGATCGGCTTTCCTTTTGTAATTTTACTGTTCTTGAACAATTTTTTCATTTTATTTGTAAAGACGATTTTTCTCCAAATTCCAATATTGGGCACTATCACTGACATCGTAATTTCTTTTTATGAACATGTCATGTTGGAGGGAACATCCTTTCAATTTTGTGCATTCTTTTAAGCAGTTGCATTTAATTTTGAAGAAAGCATATTGCCAGAATATTATGCAGAGTCGGATGTACGACGAAGATTATCAAACTGCTGTTCGCAATGTGTTTGCAAATATTTCCATATGAAATTATATCTGTTATTTTCTATAGTTCTCAGCAGTAAACTTGTGATTCGTTTTGTATGATAGCAGTGTGTTTTAAATCTAATTTGTTGTTGTTGCTGCTCTTCAAGTTCTTCTATTTTTGGTTGTTGTAAGTTTAATTCTCTGTTGACATTATGACCAGCTTATTTCCAACTCCCTTTCTCCTGCTGGGTTTGCAAATTAAATTATATGTTTCTGCAAGGCTCTGTGGTGGATTTCATATAAAATTTCTTCTAATCCTTCTTTGGAGGCGTCTTCAGCTATTTTGGAAGCTAATATCAAACTTTATTTCACTGTTTATTATTATTTTATCTTTTTGAAAAATGTACATAGGTAACTCTACTGTTGAAGATGAGCAGTGGTAATGTGTTCACTCCAGTTGTTAGTCAGTTTGTCTGTAAACAATATCTCACAAAACATAAAGGATGGATTTCAAGAAAACATACCATACAGATTAATTATGATTTGAGGATGTACTGACTTGAGTCATAGAGTTGTACAGCACGGAAACAGACTGTTTTGTTCAACCCATCTGCACCGACCAGGCATCCCAATATGATCTCGTACTGTATGCCATCCCTCTAATCTCTTCCTATTCATATACCCACCCAGATGCCTTTCAAATGTTGTAATTCTACCCACGCCCACCACTTCCTCTGAAAAGCTTGTTCCATACACACACCATCCTGAACATGCCCCCACCCTGTGAAAAACACCTTGGGTATTCACCTTCTCCAGGTCCCTCACGATTTTATAAACCGTTATAGGGTCACTTCTCAGCCTCCAACATCCCAAGGAAAACCGCTCCAGCCTATTCAGCCTCTCCCTATAGCTCAAACCCTCCAACACTGGAAACATCTTTGTAAATCTTTTCTGAACATTTTCATCAACATCTTTCCTATAGCAGGGAGAATTGAATGCCATAATCCAAAAGTGGCTTAACCAATATCCTGTACAACCGCAACATGACATCCCAACTTTTATACTCAATGCAATGACCAATAAAGGCAAGCATACCAAATGCCTTCTTCACTACCCTCTCTACTCATGAATCCACCTTCAAGGAACAATAAACCTGCACCAAAGGTCACTTTGTTCAGCAACACTTCCAGAATCCTACAATTAAGTGTATCAGACCTGTCCTGATTTACCTAACCAAAATGCAACACCTCACAGTTATTTAAATTACATTTCATTTGTCACTTTTCAGCTCATCAGATCAAGGTCCCATTGTATTCTGAGATAATCTTCTTCACTGTCCACTACACTACCAATTTTGATGTCATCTGCAAACTTACTAGCCAATCCTCCTATACTCACACCTGAATCATTTATATAAATGACAAAAAGCAGTGGACCCAGCACTGGTCCTTGTGGCACACAACAGGTCACAGGTTTTCAGTCTAAAAATCAACCCTCCACCATCACCCTTCAAGCCAATTTTATATCCAAATGATTAACTTTCCCTGGAATTCATGTGCTGAAAATGTGTTGCTGGTTAAAGCACAGCAGGTTAGGCAGCATCCAAGGAACAGGAAATTCGACGTTTCGGGCCAGAGCCCTTCATCTGGAATGAGGAGAGTGTGCCACTCTCCTCATTCCTGATGAAGGGCTCTGGCCCGAAACGTCGAATTTCCTGTTCCTTGGATGCTGCCTAACCTGCTGTGCTTTAACCAGCAACACATTTTCAGCTCTGATCTCCAGCATCTGCAGACCTCACTTTTTACTCTGGAATTCATGTGACCTAACTTTGCTAATCAGTCTACCATGAGAATTTTGTTGGACACCTTACTGAATGCCATATGGACAACATCCATACCTCTGCCTTATTCAAAGTTCTTTGTCACTTCTTCGCAAAACTCAATCAAGTACATAAGACACAATTTCCCAGCACGAAGCCACTTTGAATATCCCTTATTAGTTCTTGCCTTTCCCAATATCTGTACATGTAAATTCTATACCTCAGGGTCCTCTCCAACCAGTTATGTACCACGCACATCAGGCTCACTGGTCCATAATTCAGTGGCTTTACCTTACCATCTTTCTTAAATAATGGCAGCACATTAGTCACGTTCCAGTATCTCACCCATGGCTATTGATGGTACAAATATCTCAGCAAGGGGTCCAGCAATCACTTCCTTAGCTTTCCACAAAGTTCTAGGGTTCTCCTGATCAGGTCCTGGGTATTTATCCATCTTTATCCATTTTAAGACATCCAGCACCTCCACCTCTTTAATATGAACAATTTTCAAGATATCAGTATTTATTTCTTCAAGCTCTTTAGTTTACATATCCTTCTCTACTGTAAATACTGACGGAAATACTAATTTGGTATCCCACTTACCTCCTGCAGTTCTGCACATAGATGGCCTTGTTAATTTTTAAGGGGCCCTATTCTCTCCCTAGTTACTCTTTTGCCCTTAGTATATTTGTGCAATCTCTTTGGATTCTTTTTAATCCTATTCTCATGCCCCCTTTTTTGCCCTCCTGATTTCTCTCTTGAGTATGCTCCTACTGCCTGTTTACTTCTTGAGGGATTCACTCGATCCCAGCTGTCGATACCAGTCGTATGAATCCTTTTCTTCCTTGACCAGAGCCTCAAACTAGCTTTTGGCGAAGATGTGGATCTGGATCAAGGAATATTTGAAAAGATCCGTTAACTTTGAAGGTGAAGGTGAGTTGACTCTTTTTGGAACATTGTTTTCATTTGATGTTGTGGATTGTGTCATAATATTGATGAAATATGGACAATCAATTTTCAACTTCCATCATTTGATTTTAATACCAAAGTCTTTTACAGATTGATATGGTTTTTTTAAAAAAGCAAGACACTGGCTTAAGAATGACTGCAGTGATCACCTAACCCCAGGCTGAGTTGAGCTCCAGGAAACTAATGGAAAATAAAAACAATCACCTGAACTGAAATTAACACTTATAGCAAAAGAGATTGAAACCAGTCAGGCATGAATAAACTTGCTTGATCCCTATTTTAAATTCCACCTATTTAATATGTTTGACATATTGAAGATGAAAGATTCGGCTACAATTATCATGCTTGGAAGCAAAGGCCCCAGATATATGAGAATTGACCTTTAGTTTGCAACAAAGGAGCTTAAGTGAAACATCTGCCCTCTCTTGCTGTTAGCTGTCGATCCTATCACAATACCAGGAAAAGATTCATTACCAAATTAATACCGTACAATAATATGATGCAAGGTGACTGTATGTTCAGGAGGTTGGGCTGGCTTGAGCAACCATTAGCTCCAGAAGCCTCCCTGAGGTTCTTTGATGCTCAATAAAGCCATAGAAAGCAGTGATTGCCATTTGCTGGCTCCAAAACAAGCCATTTTTCCTATCAATTATTGCCTCTAAGATTGATCACCATGCCGTGTTAATGATTTGAAGCTTTTACTTGGAGTTTTTATAGTGGAAGACTTGCCTCTGAGTGACAGGGCTGTGGATTCAATGCAAATTGTACACAGAATCTAGGTTTTCATTTCAATGGAGCAGTGAGCGAAATATTTAAATCAAGCCTTGCTTGCCTTTCTAGAAAAAGCGTAAAAGATTCCCTAGCACCTTTCTAAGAAGAGTAGGGGAGTTCTCTGATTGCCCTGCTGCCATGCTGCTAATGTCCTTGGCAAAACTCTGCACCAGGTGCAGCCTCACTGGCCTTGGCACCTCCAGAACCCAAACCTGACTCTGAGAGTGCCCAGCCATCAAAGTACTCTCATTCTCTGGGTGCTACTGTGGGTCCAGCTGTCCAATAGGGTTGGCAGCTCTTGACATCCTATACAGAAATTTCAGCAATTCTGAAATTCACCTGTGTACATTAATTAAAACAAACATTGGTTGGTGATGGTGTTACCATTCCATACTTCCTATTTTTTGACTATATTCTGTTCCTTACCACACCTCTACAAGCCTTTATTAGCTTTTGCTCCCCTAATACCCTGAAAATTCTCAACATGTTTTCATCCCTCGTGGCCTTTTCCTTCTCATTTCCATGGTTCTTTTAAGCCCAACAATTTCTAAATGCTTACGTTGTGCATCTACTTCCTTTTGCTCTGTTGCCTGTGGCCATGCTTTTATCCATCTAGGCTTCATGTAATGGAATTTGTCTTTGAAAACCCCCAAACGTTGAACTTCCATTTGCTCCATAAAAGGCCTGCTTTCAACCAACCTTTTTGATTAAGCTTTTCGTCATTTCTGCTGATTTTTCATAATTTGTCAACTGTCAAATAGTTTGGAAGCTTTTCTACATTGAAGGTGGAATGTAGCTGAAAATTGTTGTTTGAATATGTGTGTTTTTGCTATAATATCTCAAACCTACACTGTGTTATTGTTTGTACAGTGTTTTATTCTTCATGAGAAAGAGTCTGAGAACATTTGTTGGAACTAGGACAGGGTTATGTTAAATTAAGGTGTTTACAATTATTACTTGCAGCAATCAATAGAATGTGATAATTAAATCTTTCCAGCAATTTTGCGATTATAATTAAGATAGAAGGATGCATCCTTAGTATCTCTTGATTTAATATGACCTGAAGAACATGCATGATAGGAACAAAGGTGATTTGCATCAACTATATCCAAACATTTTTGAAGGTCCTGAAATGGAAGTAGGTTTCCCTCAACTTGTCTGGAATTGTTCTAGTGTCTTCAGCAGTTAAAGTTTAACCTCCTGGGCATTGCTGCAAGCAACCCAAGAGAAAAAGTACAGGGCCTTTGAAAAATTGAAAATGAATACTTCAAAATTATTATTTTTAGAAGATATTGGAGATGGACAGAAAGACTCCTTGAAATAGTGAAACACTGTCAGGAATCTAATCTAATCTAATACATTCAATTAAAATTAGATGTAGTAGGGCAAGTAGTGAAGTGTTGTTACGGCTTCTGAATATTGCAACATCGGTCAAAAAGTATGAAGTAAATATATGTAACCTTACATACATATGCAAAGACCTGCCTTTGCCATTGAACACAGGGTCCTGAAAACACAGAATTAAACTTAGGAAAGAATTTGGAATGTAATAATTAGGTTAAATCTAGCTAGGTTACTCTCTAAGCCATAGGAAGGGATTCTGAGCTACTTCAAAGAGGCAGCTTCTGCTGAAGCAAAGGTTGTGGTTCAGTGCAGAAAGAAGCTTGTTTGCTTTGAAACGTAAGGGGAGCGTTTGGCAGAAACCTCACAATAGTAAACCGTAATAAAATTCAGGAGAATTCTCTCTGTACATAATCACATTGAAAGAAGAGGCTGCAACTTATCTTTTAGGTATTGACCAACTGAAGTGCATTTTCATTTTATTGTGTCTGTTGCAAATCCTTTGTAAAATAAA
The DNA here is from genome assembly GCF_020745735.1 of Hemiscyllium ocellatum. Taxonomy (NCBI): domain Eukaryota; kingdom Metazoa; phylum Chordata; class Chondrichthyes; order Orectolobiformes; family Hemiscylliidae; genus Hemiscyllium; species Hemiscyllium ocellatum. The sequence continues at coordinate 25,982,510 of NC_083432.1, forward strand.
CAGTATTTTTTTTAAAAAGCCATCTGCAAAACATCTGCAGGTACCATAATTTCTGCCTGAACAAGGTTTTCTCCCCTCCGATGTTCCCTGTAATAACATTTCTATTCACAGCACACTCTTCTCTGTGTCTCTTTTATTTCTGAGCTTCACAACACTAAATACACACAACCCCAGATACTGTGATGCAGAACAAGTTTAAACCAGTTTGGGTAATTATCAGAACATGCGGATGACCTATATAGCAGCTAGGCAGAATGTAACAATCTCAAGTCTGTGCACTATACAATTATGCCCAAATCATTACTTTTCCACCTCCCCCCCACCAAAATAATAATAACTAATTGAATGTTCTGTGTGTATGAAGTTCCTTTCTGTCTATCCAGCACCATGCCTAATACTTCTCTCAATAGTTGTTATAGCTTATCATTTTGTTTGACAGCATATGAATAAGATAACCTCACCATGTAATTATTTTCTGTTTGCAAACAATCAGAAATGGTCTTTCCACCTTTCCCCCATATTTACTGATGTGCAATTACTTACATCTCATTAAATGATATTTTAAATTTCCCAATACGAGAAAGTATTATAGCAGTATCCAGGCCACTACTTTACATAAGCAGGGTCATGGGTACAGCCTTAGCAAGGCAAGGGGCAGCTACCCTTGAAGACAGACAGACTGTCTTCCAGCTGCTCAAGAAAAAAGGAGACGAGTGGAGAAGGGGGCAGGGTGACCATTCAAAACTTGTCAATCAATTATGAAACTCTTTGTGTGCATTGTCTGCTAGGTTCAGTGTCATTAGTTCAAATACGTTGTGCAGCACCAATGGGTTTCTGAAGGTTTACTTGAACGACTTGACCACACATGACACTTTTGGAGTGTTACTGTACGAAGCAATTCAAATGACATTCAGTTAGTGGATGGAACTTCAGTAAATGTTTAAAATTTTATCTTTTTAAATGTATGTTTTTTTTAAATTAGCAGTAAGATGCTGAACGTTTTCTGGAAACCGTCCCATTTTACTAAATGGAAATGTCAGTAGTTTACCCATAAACACAAGTCTTCTGCCAAGAGTAATTAAATGCATGCTGCTATGTTGTGAGGAAATCAAGCTTGTGGCCTTGCATTTTGCAGCATCTGTCACCACTCGGCTTGAGATCAGTTAATGCAACAGAAATCGTAGATCAAAACCTGGGTCCTTGTTTGCATATGTAATTCAGCTCCTCGCTGATCTAATTGAACCTTGCAAAATTATGGAGGGAATTGAGAAAATTGAGTCAAATTAAGTTGTTCAAAGTAATGAAAGATTGAAATATGATAGAGCATAAGGAAGGGAAGATTTTGTAACAGAGCAAAACCTGCGGAGTATAAGTCAGAGAAAGTCATAGTTAAACTGAAGAATGATCTGAGCAGACCACACCTTGAATACAGTGCCCAGTTGTGGTCAGTGAGAAAGAAGAGGGGCATAAAAGTGTTAGAAACTGTGACAAGAAACATTATCAAATTGATTTGTGTGTCAAATAATGGGTCTGTATTATGAAGAACAATAGAGAAAAATTAATGTTAGAAGCCAGGAAAAGCAAGGGAAGTGATCTTATGATATAATAAATGACATATATGTGGTGAATCAAAACTACTATTTTAATTTCAACTGTATTTGGAACAAGGGCGAATAGTTTATTTAGCATTGTTGTTAGGAGATTTTTCACAAACAGATGCAATGTTCCTGAACAACTAGTGGGTATTTTTGGGAGGGTGGGGTGTGCAGGGCTATTTTGAATGGAAGAAGTAAAATGGACAGAATAGCAATAGATTTTGTGGTCTTGCGACATTATCAGGGAAGTCCGTGAAATGTTTTTTACTTGTAGGTTAAGGCAGGTATGGAATAACTTACCATGAAAAGCCATTGAAGTGACCAGTGGCTGGTGGCTGGTTGAATTTCTGAATAAAAAATAGGTTGTAGGATGTGCAGAGATAGTAATATGTAGGGTTTATCTCTGTACAGCCCCAAAAACCTTTTCCTGTTGCTGAAAATTCTTCTATGTTAACCAGTGGACCAATCAAAAGATCCAACATACTTCTACAAAATAAATTATGTTGTTACAAAAGGAAATGAAAAATGCAGCGACTTTGTTATATTGAAAAAGCATGACAATATTTCAAAGAATACTCTCATGCAAGGCTGCTATCATGATAAGAAAATGGTACTGCGTTAGAGCAAAAACATGAATTAGATTCAAAGAATCATAGAATCCCTACGTGCAGATGGAGGGCATTCGACCCTTCGAATCTGCGCTGACCCTTTGAAGAGCATGTGACCCCAAACCAAGTTATTTTCTGGTAACAAACAATCTAATCACCAACCAACAATTCTATCTTCTCCTTTGCCTTTGATTTTATAATTCCTCCCTCACACATTAAAGCTAATTCATTGAGTTCAAGCCCTATCTGCTATCCTAATTATGTGACTCACTAGGACTCTAGTCCCAGCGTGATTCAGGTGGAGCCTGTTCCTTCAGAACAGCTCCCTCCTTACCCAGTACCGATGCCAATGTCCCATGAATTCAAACCGATTACTCCAACGCCAACCTTTGAGCCATGTGTTTATCTCTTTAATCTTGTTGACCCTGTGCTCATGATTCAGGTATAATCTGGAGATTGTTACCTTTTTTTTGTTCTGCTTTTTAATTTAGCCCTAGCTGCTCATACTCCAAAATTGTTTGCACTTTTGAATGCAATTTACACAACACAGTCTAAGATGTAAGAATGCATCACAGATATGATTTATTTTTGCTTTTTTTGCAGTAAGTTACCACGCTGCTCAGAAGTGGCAATTTACACCCATGAATTAAAAAAATAAATAATGGTGAATATCTTATGGCTTTGAACATCACACGAAGATGATTCACAAATAACTCACCCTCTGAAAAATAAAACTCAGTTGCTCTTATTTGTTAAGCTCAGAGTCAGTAAATAAAGACTGGTATTTATAAAATGCTCTTCACAACCACTGGATGTTCGAAAGCTTTTGACAATCAATAAAGGACAAGTGCAGCTCCTGTTTGAATGTAAGACGTGCAGCAGCCACTTTGTGTACTTCAAGCTCTCATAAAACAGGAATGTTATAATAACCAGGTGAACTGAGTTTTTGATATGTTGATTGGGGATAAATATTTGCCACAATATCCAGGTTTTTCTACAGCTTTTCTTCAAACTAATGTAATTGGATCTTTTTTATTCTCCTGAGATAGCAAACGGGGTCTTCATCTGAAATGTGACACCTCCAACAAAGCTGCACTTCCTCAGTACTGTACTGATGCGCCAGCCTGTGTTTTTTTCACGCACAAGTACTGTAAAGTGAATTGAGCCCAGATCTTTTATGCTGAAGCACAGAGCCAAGTCTAACAGACTTATCATCTCAGTCTTTGAATATAGCTAGTTACTCCTCAGCAGGCCTGGCAGCAAGTGGGAGGAGAAGAGCAGAATTTAATGCTTCAGCATTTTTAGTTTTTGTTTCAGACCTCCAGCATCCGCAGTTCTTCATTTTATTTTAATGATTACTCCTCTGCTGTATAGCCGAAAGCAGATGGTTTTAGAGTGTAAAAGAGAGTGAAACTTGGCGGTCAGCCATTCCCCTATGCCTCTGCGCTGATCACAATGCACCATTTTTTTTGGATTAAATATAGTGTGCTTCAAAGCACTGGAAAGAGCAGCAGCATGAACACTATTATTTTAATGTCTATCAAACGATAATAATGACCCCAACAACCATCATTCTTCTCTTTCTGCTGGTTGCAGACGAGAGGCAAACTGTTCCTCTTGAAAACTAAACATTCTTCAATCTTGCACTGGATTTCAGCCACTATCTTGTATTAAACTATAAATTCAAAAAGGTTTGAAGAACATTTGCTGTTACTTGTGTGCATTTGTTAAAACTAGTTGTTGCAAGGAGGGTACTGTAGACAAAAACATAAATGAAGTAGTGAGAATTTCTTATTGCTCACCAACCTGCAGAGATTTCAGTAGGAATCCCTTTTTTACGTCGCGTCATTGATGGAACAAAAAACTCTAGAGGAACAGGAAACCTTTCCTGGATGACAGGGAAATGATACATTATAGTGGGAACAGGACAACTAGCTGGTCTGAGTCAGAACAATGCTTTTATTTGTACTCAAGGGCTTCTCTCATTGATAATTAGGAGCAGCACTTCTGGATCCCAGAGATGTGATCTGCACATTGCTGCAGGAGTACATGCAGCCATATTCTGTCACAGGCACAATGGGGCTAACGTATGTCAAAGGAAAGATAAACGTAAATGGTTTGCTACCCAGCTTTCTAGGGTGTAATTAAGGTGACCAATTAGTTATCAACATATAGTGTCTAATAAACGTGATCGATTGTTTGGAAGAGCTAGCCAATGTTCCCATCTTCTGGACCTCTAAAAGTACAAGCTGAGACCTGAGTTTTTTGTATTAGCTGAATACTAATTTTGTATTAGCTGTATGATAGTAATGCAGGTCACTGGGCAGTTCACCGGGATCTCTATCAGCAGGTGGCGATGGTGAGGGTGGACAACTAGGGCAGGTGAATGGACTCTCGCTACATAAAAGGGGGTCTTTGGCAGATGAAGGGCTGACCAAAGTGGGAACTGAAAGCCAAAGAGTACCTCAGTCCAATATAACCCACAAGCTCATTCCATACAAATGCTATAAATAGTTCTTCAACAGACTAAATAATCCCGACTTTATTATCTTTGGACTGTCCATGTGTCCAAATCTCATGTTACATCAAACATTTGATGGGAGGGATTATTCAAGGAATTAGGAGAAAATTGAACTATTAAAACTGCCCAAATCTTGGTACACTGAAAGCCAGGCAGGGCACATTTTTAAAGACAAGGGAAAGTCAGCTTTACTTTGATGATCAGTCTGCATAGAAATTTAAGAAAATGTTGATGGTACAATACAAGCTAAAAATTACTTGCACATTTTTGTGAGTGGAGACTTTTTGCATTTCCATTATGTTAATGCGTGGTCTATTTATTTTAAATGAACTGCCTCCGAAATCAAAATAGTAAACAGTCACCTGCAAGTATTGGCATAGGCAGGTTTAACTTTATCTATTCATGAACAAGGCTTCAATTAAAACAGAACTGCTGTGCAAATACTATCAACTGGTATTCAACTGTTAATTAGTTTTTTTGATAAACATGGAATATATTGAAGCTTTATTTTACTACTTTGGGACAAATGTCTTCAATTATCAGTTTTGATAAAGTTTATTTCCTCTTATTAATTAAACTGAAAACTGTTGTATTGACACATGAAACAAAACCGGTTCCAGTCAATGCAAAACCACCCTATGGAGTTAATGAACTATTTTGTGAAAAATTAAATTTAGATTTGTGTGTTTTTAGACAGTATTCTGACACTGGCATTCAAAAAACTGATCACACTTTTCTCTCGAGGTTGATCACATTGTTTGAGTAACTCAATCAGAGGACTGGGTTGTAATCCAGTTATTCGTTGTTCACTATCTGCTGCTGCGGTTTGGTATGTATCTTCAATGTAATTGTATATATTATGATACAGGCATCACACTACAACCCTTTTACATTGTATTTCCTTGTCATTACAAAATGTTTATTTTAAAAAATATCATGCACTGATTTCTCTTTCTCTTCATTTTTTGTGTCTGAAAGTGATGTGGTACAGTTCTGTGGGATCAAGAACTCTCTGGCATTCCTGCTCACTCTTCCATTGCGGATCCAACTGATATTGTGCAGGGAATCAAATGCAGGGCACTACATCCAAGTCCAACTTCATCTATCTTAATGTCCACAGACATGACTGACACCTGACTAATTTTGCTCCTCCTTAGACAAAGGGCATTGGAGCCTAGAGTATAGCTATGGGGTCCCTGAACGTGATCAGTTAATTCAACCCAGATCAAAGATAGAATGTGGAATATTTTGAAATGACAGGGCACATACACTTACATACTTAGGTATTGATGAAACTGTAATCAATTGGGGTCTGATAGCTTATCGTCTGTGCTATTAGTGTTAGTCCAACACTCATTAGTATTCAGACCACAGTTTGAAATACACAAACCATCAATTTTAATAACAAAACAAACAATGTTTCAACATTTGAAGCCTGTGCACATGTTATGTGCAATGCTCATTAAAGCCAGGATAAATTGCCCTTACAATGCGAGGTCTTGAATCTTTCCTATAGTCTCCATTACATTTGTTGTCCATACCTAATTGTCCTTGAACTGAGTGACTTGCTGGGCCATTTCAGAGGACAGTTATGAGTATCAAATTTCTGTAGATCTGCAATTCTATATCAGTCAGACAAGGCAAGCACAGCAAATTTCCTTTTTAATTCCAGATTTCCAGATTACTGCAGAAAGGAAAAGCACTGGTGTAGGGGTTAATGTAATAGCATGGATGGAAGATTGGCTGGCTGGCAGAAAACAGAGAGTAAACATAGATGGGTCTTTGTCTCATTGGCAGGAAATGACAAGTGGAATCATGCAGGATCCTGAGCTTGGGCCTCAACCTTTTACAATTTACATCAATGGCATATATGAGGTCAGCGAAAGGGGAGCTGATTTTGCACATGACAACAAAAATAGGAAGGAAAATGTGAATAAGATGCTCTTGAATGGTCTTGACAAGATGGATGTGTAAAGTATGTTTCCACTGGTGGCTCAGTTCAGAACTGGGACGTTCTGTTTCAAATAATGGCCTTTTAGGACAGAGAGGAGGAGAATGTATCTCTCTGAAAATGTTTGCAGCTTTGGAACTTTGCCTCACAAGGCAGTGGAGGCGAGGTCACTGAATATTTTCAAAGCGGAGGTAGAAAGATTCTTGATAGGTAAGGGTATCAAAGATCATTATGTGTAGTTGAGAATGTGAAATTCAAAAAAATTAACAGACCAGCCCCCATCTCATTGAATCGCATGGCAGCCATGAGGGTCTGAATGGTGTACTTTGCTCCTACTTCAGATGTTTGTAAGTTGGTATAATCATATGTTCACTACCATAAAGGATGTGAGAAAACCAGATCTTTGTTATGGTGATCATTAGTGGGACTAGCTTTATATTCCAGATTTCTGAACTGAAATTAAATTCCACTAGCTGCTATAGTTTTGTGTTCCCCCAGGACATTAGTCTGTGCCTTTGGATTACTCGTCCAGTCACATTATTGCTATGACACTCCCTTCCCAGAAATGAGGGGAAATCCCAGAAGAAATGGGCTGTGGCCTGAATTCCAATCCCCATCTGAAAAGCTGCCCTTTCTCTGCCAGTGAGCTCAGTCAGAATTTTGACCCCCAAGCCTCCAGGTGGAGTCTGTAGTAGATCAGAACATACAAGAACCACTTCCAGGACAGGGATATAATGTCATAGACTGTGAAGGTGACTGTTCTGGTGAACCTTTGTCTCTCAGTTTTCTTTCAAGCAGCTGCAGGAGATCTCTGTCATATCTCTGACCTTAAGTGCAAAATTGCCTCAGCATTACTCTTGCAGGTGCCAGTACTTGCTTGCAATAACATTGTTTACAACAGACCAAGCATTTTCAGCAAAAAAAATGCTTTTGGTTACCATTTGCTATTAAGAAATTTCAATTAAGTTCATTCATTTTACAGTCAACAAGGAAAATAGGCAGGATTGTTTTCAGAGGAAATTAGTTCGCTACCATGTCATAGTTCTCTTAAATATTGTTCTTCAAAGCACAAAAGCTCACAAATGTAATTTCACAGTCACAATGGTTCATTTTTAAAGTAAATTTGAAGCTGTCAGCATTGACAGTGTTAGTATAAGGAGAGACCATCAAATACTCGGATGTCATATATTTAACCACCACACATAATAAATCTCCCAGAAGCCACAATGGATTTGTATTCAACAGCTATAGCAATCTATTATTACTTCTGACTTCTTTGACCTTCCATTTACCATATCAGCTCAGTTGTCAGAGTATTGCTCTTATGTAGATAGAGATCTGTTCCTCAATAAAGCTTTAATTCATCATTTTCCGTCCCGCTGATGGGACTACATGTTGATGATTATAAAACTGGGCTGTATCAACTGCCCTGAGCATTTTATGTTGTGTAATTTTCAGATATACAAAGAGCAGCAAAAAAAAAGTGAAATCTGAAATAAAGACAGAAGGTGCTGGAGAAACCCAGCAGATCAGGCAGCATGTGTGGAGAATGAAACAGGGTTAACAGTTTGAGTGCAATATGACCCTTGTTCAGAATACAGCTAGTCATTGCATTTCATGTTTATTTTCCATGTTGAGCTATAAGAGGATTCGATCAATGGCTCAATTTTTAATTGTGAAATATACATAATTTTCTGTTAGCTGAATAAGATATGGGACTGCAATTTTTCACCAGTGGGCATTTAAGGGTGGAGATTGATATGCAGTGTTAGTTTGGGTCATGAACAGGTGAAACCTTATCAAATCATCGTTGAGAGGGTGGGGTAGGTGTGCCACAGTGAATTTGCTCAAGTGTTCATCCCATTGCCAAATTTGTGTCTTGTAATGACTCTTATAGAAATGACTCTTTGAGAAATGAGTCCGCATCAATTAGCATAGGCAATGAACTTGTCTCATTTAGGATTCTTCATTGGCTTGGAACAACCTATCTTCCAGGTCTCATCTGATGGTCACTATTATATTGTTATTTTACTTGTAAAGTGTTTGGAACTTATTGGTGTATAACTGTAATTCTGGAGTACCACATTTATTGTTGCACCACAGTCTGACGTTGAGCAACAATATATCCATCCACCTGCCATATGAAGAACTATAAGGAATCAACTTGATGAAGCTTCAGCATTTTGAGTCAAAACATGTGACTGGACATGATTTTATTTGATTTATTATTGTCAATAGTACTAGGTACAATGAAAAGTTTTGTTTTGCATGCAGTACAGGCAGATCATACCATACAAAGTGCAGGGTAACAGAACAGAGTGAGGAACACAATGTTACAACTGCAGAGAAGATGCAGAAAGAGCGAGGTCAAGGTTAAATTTGAAATTTGAGAGTTCCATTCAGAAGTCTAATAACAGCAGGAAGAATCTGTTGATAAACGTAATTAAACTTTTGTATCTTCTGCCTGATGGGAGAAGGTTGGAAGAGATTATAACCAAGTTGGGAGAAGTCTTTGATTATGTTGGCTGCCTTTCCGAGGCAGCGAGAATTGTAGATGCATTGCCTGTATTCAGCTAGCTCACCACCAAATGGCAATGAAATGGTGCTTTACACCCAGCTGCTCAAAAGCTTTGATGTTGAATTTCTTCTACCTCATTCATTATTCTTTTCTACAATCTGTGATGAAAAGCAGTTTCTGATTTACAGCTGTGCTAAATGTTTGAGGATCGATGGTCCATAAAATGTCCCAAAATTTCTGCACCGAGTTACAATTAATTCTTGGACGAAACACAGAATGCATTGTTACTATTTCCAGAATGGACTGTGTAGTGACAATTACGGTACCTACTGATGGGTTGGGAAACTATGGGGTTCTAGGTTGGATGGGCCATTCATTATACCTATTGTTCAGTTTTGTTGTCTTTGTTCGAACTGCAAGTGTGTAACAGATAGGTGGTTCTATAACATGCTTTGGTGCTATCATCCAAAATAAGTTTCCAAACTTTAATTGTTATGACATAGGAACATCGAGAAACAAAAGCCATGTTGCCTATTGGAACATGTTTTCAGAACTGGAGGAATAAGTTATCGTTGTGAAACTCAGAAATATGGATAGGGATGTGGGATGTAAACAGATGAGATGGGTTGGTGCTTGAAGCATGTAAGTTGGGTAGGTCAGGGATAGAAGCTGGGTAAGATGGTATTTTGGGGAAGCAGCTAGGTATGTTGGAGGGTTATTGGGCCAGATCATGAGAGGTGAATTGCAGAGTAGAGACATTTGCTGAGAATTCTGGGAACCATCAGAAGTTCAAACTCCTCAGGCAATTCCAAAGTGAATCCCTAGGTCAGGACTTCTGCAGTGCCCAGCACACATTTTGGTCTTTCATCTGTACCCCAACCACCCAGCCACCAGATGATTTGGTCCCATGTTAATTGGAGTAGGTTAGTCTCCTTAAAACAATTTCAATAACGAACGCACTCTTCTGTTAAACTTGAAGTGAGTGAATTCAATATGGATTTGAGTTGAAATGAAATTTTAAACATTTGTATGTTTTAACTTGTCACACGCTCAAATCTTTTGGTTTTTTGAGGTTTAAAGTCAAAGTATGAAAACGTAGTCAAGGTTTTTTTGCTGATTCATAAATGGCTCATCTTTACAATGTTTTAACAGTATGGTTCTGACATTTAAAAAGTACAGGTTAAAGAACTGTGTTGAAATCCTAGTGAGATAGTTAGTTATGTGTAAGACAACACATAGAGTGAGGTGTGCTGCAAAGAGGTAACACACTGAGAGGTTGCAAAAACAATAGCTGTTGTGGTTTATGCACAGCATTTCAACCTAGAGCTGCATTGTGCCTATAGAAGCTCTGTGTTATTCTTTATACAATACATAAGCAGATCTTGTGAGATGTGGTAAGTGTGTGGCAAGTTCCTTAAGAAGAGACTTAGGTTTCTGATTGAATAGAACATTGGAACATTTCAGGAATCTAGAGGTCAGCTAAGTTCAAACCCAGCCACATCATAGAGGATCATGAGCCCCTTAGATTCAGGGAAGAATTTTCTAGCATTTTTCCAAAAATCTGTAACAATTTTGGTCCTTTTTTTGTCTTTGCCAGGTGTTAATATGATATTAGTTTGACAAATTGAATTGTGTAATGATAGGTTGAGTGTAAATGACCAAGAGTCATTGAATTTTATGACACTGCAGTTATTAGACCTGACAGTCTTTTTGTATTTTCATTTGAATAAGCACTTTTTTGTGTGTCTGTTAGGTATCATAGCAACTGGTAATGTGCCAAGATCTCTTGGGGTATTTTGTGGCACAGGTCTGACCAGAATGATGTAATTAAACTGTATGTTATTGGAAATAAAATGTTGAACATATCATACTTTCTTGCTTCTTGACCTGTTTACTCAAACAATGTGATTGTGAAATGATTTGATTGTAGTTTATGCCTTAGACTTTTCCACAAAAGGAAATAACCTCTCCATCTAAACTGTCAAGTATCCTAAGAATCTTACACATTTCAATAAGATTGCTTGTAAACTCCAATGTTTACACGCCCAATCTACTAATACCAGGAATTAACCTAGCAAACGTTTTCTTGATTTCTTCCAAATCAAGTATATATTTCCTTAGAAAAGGGGACCAGAACTGCTCACAGTATTCTAGGTGTGGTCTGAGTACAGCATCTTGTATAGTTTTAGCAAGACTGGCCTATTGTTGTATTCCATTTCTTTGAACGAATGACCAACAGTCCATTTGCTTTCCCTGTTACCTGCTGAAATTTGATGCAAGCTTTTGTGATTCATGCATTAGGACCACAAATGCTTTTGTGTTGCAGCTTCCTGCAGTCTTTCTCCATTTAAATAACAATCCTAACTGGGTTGGGGATCTCAGCCAGACCTGCCAGACTCCTTCTTTGCTGAATTCCTGCTGTGTAATGGGATCCTTATGGTACCCATTGAAACATTTCACTTTTTCTGTAATGGGATCACCACTCTTGCACTGGAAGAAGCATTTAGAAGGATTTAAGAATCCAGAAGATCAGAGTAAAACAAAGATGAAAATTTACGTAGACAGGATCATGTGGACTAGAACATGGAAATGAGAGCACTAACAAATATTTCCCCCTCCATTTCAAATTCTCATAGCAATAACCATCAGATATAACATCATTGAGCCTATTGTTATCTTTCAGAATTCTCTGTGTAAGTGGCAGTTACATGGATAGATGCAAATAAAATTGGTCAGGGGTCCAGATTCTGTCACTTAACCTTCTTTGTGTGCTGCGGGTTCAAGAAGAGATGACCTGCAGCAGTGTAAATGGGAGTTAAATTGTGGTCAGCTGGTAATCGGCCTCATTATCTGTTTTTGAAGGGAATAATAGAGGGATAGCCCAAGAGGACAAATTAATAACTGACTGAAATTCAGGCAAAAGATTGGAATGCTGCACCTCGACCTTCAAAACCAAAATGTCCTGGTTAGTAGGACATGTTCGATTCCAGCCTCAGGTGACTCGTCTGTGTGGAGTTTGCACATTCTCCCCGTGTCGGCGTGGGTTTCCTCCGAGTGCTCCAGTTTCCTCCCACAATCCAAAGTTGTGCAGGTTAGGTGAATTGGCCATGCTAAATCGCCCATCGTATTCAGGGATGTGTAGGTTAGGTGCATTAGTCAGGGGTAAATGTAGAGCAATAGGGTGGGGTAATGGGTCTGGGTGGAATACTCTTTGGAGGGTCGGCGTGGACTTGTTGGACTAAATGGTCTGTTTCCACACTGTCGGGATTCTATGATACGTGATCTAAATTACATAATTATGTTTACAAACTAGATCGGAACCACAAAACACAGCTTGACCTTTATCTTAAGTCTAAACTGTGAACTGCACATTGAAATACTGGTCTGGAGTATCTCAGGATGTGGGTATCTGAACATACACTGTCGCTGAGGGTGCTCCTTATCGCTAAGTGAGGCCTTTCAGCTCCTTATGTACTGTAACAGTCCTTTATTTACATCTGTAAGCAGTAGGTTACCAATGCAGCTCTCATGTCATTTATACCACCTTCCTTTTCAGGTGTCCACCTGTTCTCTGATAAAAGGGATCAATTAAATCATCATGATTTACTTGAATCTCATTTTACCACAACGAGTTAGATAGTTCTGGAAACCAGTGAAGCTAATACTTATAATGGAAAAAAAATCTTACAGGGCTTAACTTGACAAAAAAAAATCTAACAGCAAACTCTGACATGTTGAGGGGAACATATCTCCAAGCTGCCAGCTAAAGAAGACAATTACATTGCAGTTTTATGGGCTAGACCCAAGAAGTGCAATATGGAACCTAAGGAGTATCAATGTCTAAGATCCAAATCTGATGACTTCTTTGAAAGTACAACTGTTTTGGTGGAAATTTGCCATTTAAAATAGCAATAATGCTGACGGTTTTGTGTTTTGCATTCATTTGCATACATCACTCTGAAGACTTCATTTACTTCAAAAATATACTTTATTCATAAAAAACATCTTTATATACATACATAAGTCACTAAAGCAGTTCGGTTCTGTCCAGTAGCATATGAGGAAACAAACAAACATTGGAGTTTGACTCTATCCAGCAAAAAAAACCCAAGACATTTCTTACTTGTACAAGACTATATTTATATATATCTGAGGCACTGGGAAGGTAAGATAACTGAATGGACCTCCGTTTAACTTCAGCTGAAAGACCTTAGACAGTGGTCTTTGCTCTTGGCGGCAACTGCTCCTAGCTTTAGTGTGTCCCTCAGTACATAGTCCAGGATCTTGGAATGTGCCAGTCTGCAACCCTCTGTCAGGGTCAGCTCCTTGTTCTGGAAGACCAAGTGGGCGGCACGGTGGCACAGTGGTTAGCGCTGCTGCCTCACAGCGCCTGTAGACCCGGGTTCAATTCCCGACTCAGGCGACTGACTGTGTGGAGTTTGCACGTTCTCCCCGTGTCTGCGTGGGTTTCCTCCGGGTGCTCCGGTTTCCTCCCACAGTCACAAGATGTGCGGGTCAGGTGAATTGGTTAAGCTAAATTGCCCGTAGTGTTAGGTAAGGGGTAAATGTAGGGGTATGGGTGGGTTGCGCTTCGGCGGGTCGGTGTGGACTTGTTGGGCCGAAGGGCCTGTTTCCACACTGTAAGTCTAATCTAATCTAATCTAATCATCTTTCACTAAGTGGATGGTCCTCCAGGTGCAGTCAATGTTTATCTCAGTGTGTGTCCCAGGAAAGAAGGGAGTTCCCCAGTGACAAGATAGTGTGAATGGACAGTGGGTCTAATTCTATAAACACTCAAAATGGGTTTGAAATTTTCCAATCTTAAAATGCATAGTGTTAAATCTCTGACACAATGTGTTGCCAAAACAGACCTCCTGTTTCTCCAGGAGAGCAGGATACTGCACCTCAACAGCTACAGGAAACGATCAAGCTTCTGGACCCACTGGCCTTCGATTTGATCGGGGATGGAGTGGGAAACAGTTTCCGATCCTCCGGCCTGGGCATTTTGCTGCGAGGAGGCAACTTCACCATCTCCAAAGTTAAGGAGGTGGTGGGCAGGTGACTCCTCGTAGCAGACCTTACATACAGAAATGTTCCTCTGAGACTAATGAACATAGATGCTCCAATGGTAAAGAATGAGTGGCTGGCTGTCCTGCAGCAACTCCCACTGCTGTTGGTGATATCCAGGCTGGTGATTCTGGCTGGAGATGTCAACTGTACTCCAGCGCAGATACATCTGGTCATGGCCAGATGAGTCTATCACACTCAAGGATAGATTTCCTGTTTGCATCCTGCATGCTCTTGGTCAGATCCACCGGGATCAAGCCAGTATGCTTTGCTGACCACTGCCTCCTGCTGGCCGACTGTCACCTACTGATGACCAGTGGGCCGGCAAGGGAATGTGGAAGTTAAATGTGAAATTGTTGACCTCAGAAAACATTGAGGATCTCAAAAGGGGGTAACACAGGTTGGAAAACTGTGAAGCCCCTTTTTGAATCTCTATCAGACTGTTGAAAAGCAGTCAAGGGGAACATCAAGAGGTTGTTTATCCTCGAAGAAGGTGAGAGAAAGAGAGAAAGAGAGAGAGACACGAAAATTGTCCAAATTCCAGAAAAGCATGCAGAACCTACTCCTGCTGCAGATGATGGAGGTCACTGTCACGGAGGATCTCCAGGAGGTGAAGACTCCAGAAGCCTCGCCCTTTGCCTCGGAGGCCTCGAAGATAATCTTCTGGTCCAGGGTCCGCTCAGTGGAGCAGGATCAAGACGTGCTCACGTTTCTTCTTCCAGAAGATGCTTTAGTAGAGCTCTGCGCTCTGCAGCCTGAAGGAAGAAGATAGTTTAATAATGTCAATTCAGTCTGACATCCTGAGGATCAGCAAATCCTTTTGTGTATGACACGAAGCCCCAGACAGCGCAGTCTCCTCGTTGTTCCTGTTCTTTATTATGGAGATCTTAGACAACAGTACGCAGGAGAGACTGAACCAGCTGATATCTCTGGATGAACTGATCAAGGCTCTGGAGTCCTTAAAATTCCCAGAAGCAGTGCCAAGTTGTATTCAGCTCTATGGGACTTGATTGGCTGGGATCTGCTGGAGCTGTTTGACAATATGCTCCTGGCTGGCAGCATGTGCGAATCCATGACAAAAGGTAACATCACCCTCATCTATAAGTGGAAGGAAGGAAGGGAGGAAAGAAATTAAAGATTGGTGACCAGTTTCACTGCTGAAAGTAGACTAAAAGATTCTGTCTAAAGTCATTGCCAACCGGGTCAGGTCTGCTCTGGGATTGGTGATTCACCCTGACCAAACCTGTGCTGTACTGGGCAGGATGATCTCTGAGAGCCTCACGCTCCTCAGGGATATGATCGGCCAAGTGCAGGATGGGGGAGTGGGTGGTTGGGGGGGGGAGGCGGGGGAGATGGGGAGGATGTGTGTGTAGGGGTCAATGGCCAGGACCAGGACCACTGGATTCAGACAGGATGTCACACACCTACATGTGGGCTGAGCTCTCCAAAATGGGTTTTCAGGAAGGGATCAACAATTGGGACTGACTGCTCTACACCAACATTGTTAGTGCGGTCTCAATCAATGGGTGGGAATCAGAAAGCTTCCCGATCAGATCTGGAGTCAGGCAGGGCTGCCCACTCCCTCCTGCCTTATTTGAGATTTGTATCGAGCCTTTGGCCAAATCCAGCTGGAAGGATGTGAACTTGACAGGGGTAACTATTCCAGGGAGTGGAAGGCTGGAGGATGGATGGCATTGCCATTTTCTGCTGGGATCCGCTATCAGTGCGCAGACCCATGGGTACATGTGACCAGTTCAAACTGGCCTTGGGAGCCAAGGCAAACTGAGGCAAGAGCGAGGCCATGTTCTTTGAGAACTAGGTCAACTGATCCTTTATCCCTTTTAGGACAGATTACATGAAGGTGCTGGGAATATGATTTGGATTTGATTTGATTTGATTTATTGTGGTCACATGTACCTAAGCACAGTAAAAAGTTTGTTTTGCAAGCAGTATAGACAGATTAAAGCATACAAGGACATACAGATCACAGGGTGTTTACACAGAGTGAGACATACAAGGTTGCAGCTGCACAGGAGGCGCACAAAGCAAGAGCTACATTAGCTGAAGTTTGAGAGGTCCATTCAGCTTTCTAATAACAGCAGAGAAGAAGCTTTTCTTTGAGCTTGTTGGTGTGTGTGTGTTCAACCTTCTGTATCTCCTGCCTGATGGAAGAGATTGTAGGAGAGCATTACCGTGGTGGGAGAGGTCTTCAATGATGTTGGCAGCCTTTCCGCAACATCGAGAAATGTAAATGGAGTCCATGGAGGGGAGATTGGCTTCTGTGATAGTCTGGGCTTTCTGTAGTTTCTTACAGTCCTGGGCAGAGCAGTTGCTGTACCAGGCCATTATGCACCTGGACAATATGCTTTCCATTATGCATCTGTAAAGGTTGATGAGCGTACTATGGACATGCTGCAATTCCTAAACTGCCTGAGAAAGAAGAGGCATTCTTTTGCCTTCTTGATTGTCACATCTACATGGGAGGTCTAGGACAGATTGTCGGTTATCGTCACTCCTAGGTACTTGACACTCGACCCTCTCCAGCTCAGTTCCATTGATGTAGATAGGGGCATGCCGTCCTGAAGTCAATGATCAGTTATGTTGTTTTGCTGACATTGGTTGTTATCTTTACACTATGACATCAAGCACTATATCTCCTTCCTCTATTCTAACTCATCATTGTTTGATAACTGATCTACCACAGTGGAGTCATCAGCAAACTTGTAGAGGTGATCTGTATGGAATTTAGTCACACAGTCGTAGGTGTCTGGAGAGTACAGTAGGGGGCTGAGAATGCATCCTACCGAGGTGCCTGTGTTGAGGGTTATCGTGGAGGAGGTGCTGTTGTCTATCTCCACTGATTGCGATCTGTGGGTTAAGAATCTGAGGATCCAGTTGCAGAGGGCAGAGTCAAGACCTAGGTCTTGGAGTTTTGAGATTAGACTGGAAGGGCTTATGGTGTTGAAGGCAGAGCTGTAGTCGATGAGTTGGAGCCTGATGTAGGTGTCTTTATTATCCTGATATTCTAGGGATAAGTGCAGGGCTAGGAAATGGCATTTGCTGGTTTTACCTGCACATCCACTAATATCATTTATTGTATCCGTTGCTCCCGATGCGGTCTCCTCTACATTGGGGAGACTGAGCACCTCCTAGCAGAGTGCTTTAGGGAACATCTCCGGGACACCCGCACCAATCAACCACACCGCCCTGTGGCCCAACATTTCAACTCCCCCCTCCCACTCTGCCGAGGACATGAGGGTCCTGGGCCTCCTTCACCGTCATTCCCTCACCACCAGACGCCTGGAGGAAGAACACCTCATCTTCCGCCTCGGAACACTTCAACCCCAGGGCATCAATGTGGACTTCAACACTTTCCTCATTTCCTCTTCCCCCACCTCACCCTAGTTCCAAGCTTCCAGCTCAGCACTGTCCCCATGACTTGTCTGGACTTGTCCGACCTGCCTAGCTCCTTTTCCACCTATCCACTCCACCCTCTCCTCCCCGACCTATCACCTTCATCCTCTCCCCCACTCACCTATTGTACTCTATGTTACTTTCTCCCCACCCCCACCCTTCTCTAGCTTATCTCTCCACGCTTCAGGTTCACTGTCTTTATTCCTGATGAAGGGCTTTTGCCCGAAACGTTGATTTCGCTGCACTTTGGATGCTGCCTGAACTGCTGTGCTCTTCCAGCACCACTAATCTAGAATCTGTTTTGCTGGTAGGTAAATTGCAGGGGATTGAAGCATGCAAGGAGGCTAAAGTTGATATGGGCCATGACTAGCCTCTGGAAGCACTTCATAATTATAGAGGTCAGAGCCAGTGGGAGGTAGTCATTAAGGTATGTTGCATGTGCTTTCTTTGGGACTGAGATGATGGGGGACTTCGTGAAGCAGGTGGGGACTTCGGAGGGGCTGGTGCATGCACAAAAACCTGGAAGGAGCATATCACTCCTTAAGGTGATGCAGACTTTGTGCTCTTGGGAGCACTGCTCCCTCTCCAGTGTGGATTAAAGTCTGGTCATCAGGTGTGAGACATTCTCTCAGTTGTTGTATGTGGCGCAGGTCTGGCCCATTCCCATTGCAGTCACACGAGCCATCTCCCACTTCATCTGGTGGTCTAAAATGGACCATGAATGGTCCATCGACACCATTGACAAAACTCTGGATTGGGGTGGGGGAAGGTCTCACCTAGCATCCCTCTGAAGATGAAAACATCATGTCTCAAATGTAGTGAAAGATCTGTTACACGATCCCAGTGCTGCATTCCGAGCCCAACTTCAGAGAACACTTCTACATGAGAGTGACATTTCATTTTTCACACCAATAATTATCATGGCCTTTATAAGTGCAGCTGTTAATTTAGTACTGATTAGTGTTAGTAATTTATGTCAGATTGGTTCAGTGATAATACTTTCACATCTGAGTCAGGTTGTGGGTTCATAACTGAATCCAATGATTTGAATACATAATCTAAATAGAAACTTCAGTCTGACACTGACTAAATGTTGCATTGTTGGAGGAACAGTGCTTCTTGTTCTATGTGGTTATTGATGAAAGGGTGTAAATAGGGACTGAAACAGCACAGTGCCAACAACATAAGCCTATTTGAAAACCATATTTTAAAATACAACTTTGCTCCTATTTGCTGATCACCATAATTTGAATTCGCTTGGAGGTGCAAAACGAGACAACGTCTAGTGCTCAAGTGCTAATTAAACATGTGGAGTCCATTGCATGGAATGTGGGAGTACACTGACTGACACACAGCAGCACATTTCAGGATGGCTTAGGAACCAAGTGAGACGGTGCACAAATTCTCAGCCATGGCATTGGAAGTCCTCGTGAAGGAGGAATGTTCTCTATCCAGAGGGGGTGTGTTGGAGTTCACCTTGCTGTCCTTCCTACCCTGTCTTTCCTGTCCCTCTCCCTTGCAGCAACTAGTGCTGTTCTGCCTGACTTTGTCTCCTCCTCCCATTCCTCTTTCTCCTGATGACTCCCAAAAGGCGGTGAATAAAGTGGGCTGCTTACTCTTTTTACTCAGGTAATTTCCAATATAAATATTGGGTGAACGTGCGAGAAATTTTGATAGGATGTCCCAGAAATTCTCCAAATATGTTTCAAAGTGCTTTGCAAATTTACTGCAGCAGGTGAGAAGTGAAGAGTATTATATCTTTCAGTAATGGTCAAAATCCTCAGCCAGACCAGTTCATTCACAATCAGCCTGTCATTGTGAGGAAATGCTGTTTAGCCAAGCACAAATAACCAACATGCTGTGCATGAAATAACTCTTCACCATCACCAATCATCACCCTTTCTTTACCAACGCGTAGCCTTTGACAATAGCACTGCCTCTCACTGAGTCAGGCATTCAGGAGCCCAATATCCCTGACATTCAACCTTTAATTTCAGCCTGGTCTCCCTGATTGGTTCAGATCAACAGCCCCAGTTAGTGATCTCATATTCTATGAGGTCCACCTGGCTGTCCTCATTATAATCGCTACAGTGCCGATCCTTTAATAAACACGGACAGTTAACTTAAATGGCAGTCAGCTCCTTAGTAATCATAATTCTAGCAATTCCATTCACAAATCTCAACTCCTTTACCAACATGGAGTCTTGAGGGCGAAACCAACGTTTCAGCTCAAGATCCCATCTTGGCCACTACAGCGTTTTCTAGTTCCTAGGTATCCAGGGAAAATCGCCCTGTAATCTTTTCATTGAGTCATTAAACCAATATCCTATTTACCCCCATGTGGATCCTAAATGTGGGTCCTAATTGGTTGCCATATTTTCCAAAAGGTGACAAAGACACACCACATGGCTTGCTTCATATTGATCCCATTATAATTGCATTTACCTTCAAGACAATTTTCTTGATATGCATTACAAATAATTGAGTGTTCTGAACTCGATCTACTTGCCCTGTATAGCGATTGTCTACACATTGCTACATTTGCCAGTGTCCCTGACTTTCGTCCTTCTACTGTGGAGACTTCTACCCAAGCCTTAGAACTTAAAGGGCAGTAACTTGAGCCACACCACTCAGTCTGTCAATGTTCACCTTTCAATTCCCTCCAGCATTCCTTTAACCCTCTAGATTCAAGTAGTTAAAAAATCACACTACATCAAGTTATAGTGAAAAGTGTGGTGCTAGAAAAGCACAACTGGTCAGACAGCATCTGAGGAGCAGGAGAGTCAACGTTTGGAGCATAAGCTCTTCTTCAGGAATGTGTGATTTTTAACTTTGTTCGCCCCAGTCCAACACCAGCACCTTTACATCATAGATTCATGTAGCAATTGAGTATTTGTAATCTTGAGGATTATGTGTCATGCATTAATTTTGTGCAGTTACTTTATTTGATCTTTTCTCAGATAATGTGTCTAAAGCTGATCATTTCATTTAAGAATTATCATAGATTTCCTACAGTGTGGAAACAGGCCATTCGGTCCAACAAATCCACACCAACTCTCCGAAGAGCATTCTACCCAGACTCACTCCCCTTCGCTATCCTTGTAGCCCTGCATTCCCCACTGCTCATCCATCTAATCTATACATTATAGGCAATTTAGCATAGAAAATTCACTTGGCCTATGCATCTTTTGATTGTGGGAGGAAACCGAAGCACCAAGAGAAGCTCCCACAGATGCAGGGAGAATGTACAAACTCCACTCAGTTAGTTGCCTGAGGCTGGAATTGAATCTGTGTCTATAGCACTATAAGGCAGCAGTGCTAACCACTGAGCCACCACACCCTTCAACCTAGCATGTTAACTTTACCTTGCAACTCTAGTGTTATGGCTGATGGATGAACCTGAATATTTAACATTCTAGTCGGCATCCTTTCTTTTTTTAATCCTGTGGAGGACCTCACAGTCTGGTAATAAACCCTAAGCTTTGTGCATTATGATCCTGTCAGGCTGCGGGACTAATTGTGTTGCCTTAGATTCTGTACATGCAGACTTGATGATGTGGTGCCTTGTATTTTCGACAGTATTTCTCTTTTAAAGTTGTGCAAACTGATTTCAAGAATTGGTGAAATGAAAAATAACTACTTGCATGCCTCATCAACATGAACATATCTATGTATGTCTCAGAATATGAACATATCCCATACAAATGTAACTAGGTCAGCTATACTGATCAAAGTGATAGATACTGACAAATAAATCAGTCCCACCTGCTGTGGTAGCTGTTATGTTCAAATGGCTGACAACATTGGACTCATTGACTTCTGTACTCTGTTTAATGAGGCTGAGAAATCTCTGCAATGTCTTTTTTCTCCCAGTCAGATTTTGCTGCATTGCACAATCTATGATGTAAAGGCACTCTAGTCTGAGACTTTCGTGATGTAACTAGAAACAGCCTAGACCTAAGATAATTCCATTGGCAGAATCTTCCCAGACAACTGAATGATTGTGAACATTATTGCGAGTGTTGGAAAATTAAAAGAAATGGCCATAAAGTCATTGAGGTACACAGCATGGAAGGAGGCCTTTTAGCCCAATGATTCCAACTTGGTCAAAAACAACCACCTAACTATTCTAATCTCATTTTTCAGCTCTTTGTCCATAGCCTGCATGTTCTGACAACTCAAATGCACTTCTAAATACTTATTTAATATTATGGGGGTTTCTGATTTTAACCCTACTGCAAATCCTCTTGTAAGGATTCTTGCCTTGAAGAAGTTTTCCTTCTCTCTCTACAGGAATCTCAGTGAGTCTCTCTCATTTATCTCTCCACACTGCAGGCACCCTGCCTCTATTCCTGATGAAGGGCTTTTGCCTGAAACGTTGATTTTCCTGCTCCTCGGATGCTGCCTGACCTGCTGTGCTTTTCCAGCACCACTCTGATCTAAACTCTGGTTTCCAGCATCTGCAGTCCTTGTTTTTACCTTTCTGTCAGTGTACTCCGATTTGACTTGGAGAGCAAAGAGTCTCATTTTCCAACAAGAGTTGAACAACAAGACAAGATTCTCACTAGTAAGTGGCCAGAAACCTAATGTATACATTAACATGCATATACATTTAATTTTTAGCTAAACTCACCCTCATTGATAGGCAGTTTCTCATTCTCCCACCAGCCAGATAGTAACTAGATGGTGAAAATTCTTGACATTTGTGCTTTGTACACTCAGCCAAAGCTTACAGGTTCACAATACTTCTGTCTTGACTCATAGAATCACAAAGTCATACAGCATTGAACACAGTCTTTGGTCCGACCAGTCCATGCCAAATATAAACCAAACTAAATTATTCCCACTTGCCTGTTCCTGGTCCATATCCCTCCAAACCTTTCCTTTTCATGTCTTTATCAGTCAAGGAAGTGGACATATTGCTATAAAGCACTATGTGACATCAATGTCAAACCTGCACCATGTGCCAGAAGTATAGCCACCAAACAGAGAGAAAACTTCCTTGGAAATCACCAGAATTGACTCTTAGCCAATATTTGGTAAAATTCAGCCTGTTGTTATACTCTTCTTTTAAGGAAGTGATTGACTTCCATTTGCTGCTATTGTATTAGCAGACAAAGAATATGCATTGGCGTGATTGAATATTTATTTCCTCTTTAACGTCCATTTTTTTTCCAAATAATGCCCATTGACACCAGTAGTCTAAAACCAAACTGTTCAAAATAATCTAAGCAAGTACCTGGATTCATGAGGCACCATACAACTTTGAAGTTTGCTCCTAAAAATCTGTTGGCTTTTAACGTAAGAAACACACTTCGAATACTATGAATTATGTCCACAGTTTTCCCAATTTCTACAACCATTTCAGCAAGGCTATATGATCCAGCAATTAAGGGTTTTATTCCAATGGTATCAATTAAAGAATGAGTTCCTA
Organism: Hemiscyllium ocellatum; assembly: GCF_020745735.1. Classification (NCBI taxonomy): domain Eukaryota; kingdom Metazoa; phylum Chordata; class Chondrichthyes; order Orectolobiformes; family Hemiscylliidae; genus Hemiscyllium; species Hemiscyllium ocellatum. The sequence continues at coordinate 26,005,618 of NC_083432.1, forward strand.
AAAACAAAAAAAAAGAACTAGCAAGAACCAGAATGTTAAAATTATTGGCCTATTTTTTTTCCCAGCAGGAGAGCAACTTGTGCAAAGCTATTAACAATGGCTAATCATAAGTTGGCCCTTGTTTATTTCTCCCCACTCTTAAAAGTACAAGGCAAAAGCAGTTTGTAGTTTGCAAAAGCAGTTTGCAAGTGATATCAAATTGAGCTGTGTGTGTGGATCTATGGTGGTGGGGAAAATCAAGACGGAGGAAGCTATAACAAATTGTAATAAGATATTTTCAAACTTGGAGAATGGGCATTTAATTTCCAAACAATTAGCAGGAGATATGACATTTTGGTAAGGAAAGTAAGAACGGTCACAAATTGGAAAATAAGAACTGAAATAGAGTAGAGATGCAAAGAGGTTGGAGACTAAAATCAGGACTGAAAATGTGTTGCTGGAAAAGTGCAGCAGGTCGGGCAGCATCCAAAGAGCAGGAGAATCGACGTTTCAGGCATGAACCTTAGAGGCATAACCTGTCAGACTTCCAGGGGAGGGGAGGAGAGGGGTGGGGTTCCCTCATTCAGAGGTACCATGTCTGATAGAGGGGCCTGGCAATGGGACGGGAGTGGTACTGATAGCTTCTCCCAATGCCCTAATCTTAAATCCCACCCTAACCTCCTCTTCTTGTGACCCCCATCTCACCCTCACACAGAATCCCTCATTGATCCTGAATCTGAAGTGGACATATTGCTGGCAGCTGCCAACAGCTCTTTGAGGTAGATTGCCCCCTGACCCCTGAGATCATTAGTCTCCAGGAGTTAATGGAGGAGATGGTGAGCTCTGCCTGAATTTCCAGACAGTGAGTGAGACCTCAGTTACAACTTTAAATTCCTGCCGAAGAGAGTACTTCCACTAAAAGAGCAAAATTAAAAGCCATTAATATACAATAGTCATCAATAAATTAAATAGGCAATTCAGAGGAAATGCAATTATCCTGAGAGTGGTGAGAATATAAAACCTTTTAACTCAGGTAGTGGTGAACTCAAATAGCATAGATCCATTTTAGCAGAAAATAAGAGAGAAGACAGAAATACCATTCAGTCTACTCTAACTAATAATAATGAAGTTCTCAATGAAAGACTGGCAATAGATTTCCAAGTCATGTGACTTGATGGCAAAGTTTCCCATGGTGGTGTTCAGTGCCTTCTTCTAGGTGTGGCACTGGAAAAGCACAGCAGGTCAGGCAGCTTCCAGGGAGCAGGAGAGTTCATGATTCGGGCATAAGCCCTTTATCAGGATTCCTTATGTCCGAAATGTCGATTATCCTGCTCCTTGGATGCTGCCTGACTGGATGTGCTTTTCCAGCACGGCACTCTTGGCTCAGATTTCCAGCATCTGCAGTCCACACTTTCTCCTTCTTTGAGGTGATAAAGGGACTGTCAAGGGAGTCTCGGCCTGTTATTGTGGTCCACCTTGAGGATGTTATACATTGCTGCCACTGTGCATTGATGGTCCAGGGAGTGAATGTTGGTGGATGGGGTGTTAATCAAATGGAATTGATTTGTCCAGCAGTGGTTAGCACTGCTGCCTCACAGCGCCAGAGACCCGTGTTCTTTCCCGACTCAGGCGACTGACTGTGTGGAGTTTGCACATTCTCCCCGTGTCTGCGTGGGTTTCCTCCGGGTGCTCCGGTTTCCTCCCACAGTCCAAAGATGTGCAGGTCAGGTGGACAGGCCATGCTAAATTGCCCGTAGTGTTAGGTAAAAGGGGTAAATGTAGGGAAATGGGTGGGTTGCGCTTCGGCGGGGCGGTGTGGACTTGTTGGGCCGAAGAGCCTGTTTCCACCCTGTAAGGAATCTAATCTAATCTAACCTAATCTGTAAGGAATCTAATGGTGTCAAAACTACTCGAGTGTTGATAAAGCTGCACACATCCAGATAATTGGAGAGTATTCTGTAACATTCTAGAATTGTGCCTTGAAGATAGTGAATTGGTTAGGAGAGGCAGGAGGTGAGATACCAGTTGCAGATTTCCTCACTTCTGACCTTCTTATTTGGCCAAAAATATTGATATGGATGGTCCTACTCAGTTTCTGGCCAATGGTAACCCCAAGATGTTGACATGGAGGATTCAGCAATTCTGATGTAATTGAATGTTCAGGGTATTGGCTAGACTTTCTCTTATAGAGTCATAAAGTCGTAGAGTCATACAACACAGAAACAGAGCTTTCACTCCAACCAGTCCATGCCTAACATTATCCCAAACTAAACTGGTCGTACTTCTGGCCTATATCCCTCCAAACCTTTTCTATTCATGTAGTTATCCAAATGTCTTTTAAATGTTTTAACTCTGCCTGCATCCACCATTTTCTCAAGAAGTTCATTGAATATGTGAACCACTGTGTAAAATACTTGCCCCCTTATCTTGAAATCCACCAACTCAGGGAAAAGACACCTACTATTTACTCAAATCTATACCCCTCATGCTTTTATAGGCATTTATAAGGTCACCTCGCAACCTCCTTTACTCCGGTGAGAAAAGTCCCAAGCTATCCAGCTTCTCTTTATAACTCAAACCTTCCATCCTCAGCAATATCCTGGTAAATCTCTTCTGAACCATCTCTAGCTTAATAAGATCCTTCTTATAACAGGGTGAACACCTGACACTTGTGTGGTGTGAAAGTAATTTGCTACTTGTCAGTCCAAGCTGAGGTGTTGTCCAGGTATTCCATGGAAACAAATTATGGCAGCATCTGAGCTGACACAAATGGTACGTAATGTTGGACAGTCATCAGTAACTCCTCTACTTCTGATCTCATGATGGGGAAGGAAAATCATTGATGAGGCGGTTGAAGTTGGTTGAGCCTAGTTATCTACCATAAGGAATTCTTGGAGTGAGATAACTGACCTCCAAGACGATGAAGAATATTATCTTAGAGTACAATGGGACCTTAATCAATGGGTTGAGGAGTAACAGATGGAGTTTAATTTAGATACATGTGAGGTATTGTATTTTGGTAAAGTAAATCAGGACAGGACTTATACACTGATTTCCTGGGGCGTATTGGTGAACTAAGAGATCTTGGGGTGCAGGTTCACAGTTCTTTGATGGTGGAGTCACAGGTAGACAGGAAAGTGAGGAAGGCATTTGGTACGCTTTCCCTGGTTGACCAGTGCATTGAGTATAGGAGTCAGGATGTCATATTACAGCTTTACAGGACATTGGGCCACTTTTGGAATAATACGTATGATTCTGGTGTCCCTGCTTTAGGAAGGCTGTTGTTAAACTTGAAAGGGAACAGAAAAGATTTACAAGGACGTTGCTGAGTTTGGAGGGTTTGAGCTACAGAGAGAGGCTGAAATGGCTGGAATTATTTTCACGGAAACATCGAAGGTTAAGGGTTGACCTAATGGACGTTTATAAAATCATTAAAGGCATGAATAGAGTCAATTACCAAAGTCTCTTTCCCAGGGTAGGGGAGTCCAAAGCTAAAGGACATAAGTTTAAGGTGAGAGGGGAAGGATTCAAAAGGGACTCAAGTGGCACCTTTTTTGTGCAGAGAGTGGTCTGTGTATGGAATGAGCTGCCAGAGAAAGTGATGGAGGCGAGTACAATGACAACATTTAAAAGACATCGGGATAGTTATATGAATAGAAATAGTTAAAGGAATATAGGCCAAATGTTGGCAAACAGAACTAGATTAATTTAGGATATCTGATGGGCATGGACTAGTGGGACTGAATGGTCTGCTTTCATGCTGTACCACTCTATTTCTCTCTATGACTCTCTCACTATATAGCCACAATCACCTTTCCATATGCTGGGCATGACATCAGCCAGCAGAGAGTTTTGCCCCCAGATTTCCATTGACTCCATTTTTGCTAGTGCCCTTTGACGCCACACTCAGTCAAGTGTTGCCTTGATGTCAAGAGCAGTCGCTTTCACCCTCTCACTCTCTGAAGTTCAGCTTGTTTGTTTATGTTTAGACCTAGGCGGTAATGAGCCAAACTATAGTGAGCATCAGTGGCTGATTTTTTTTGTAAGTGTCACTTGTTTATGGGTGGCACGGTGGCACAGTGGTTAGCACTGCAGCCTCACAGCACCAGAGACCTGGGTTCAGTTCCTGCCTCAGGCGACTGTGTGGAGTTTGCACATTCTCCCCGTGTCTGCGTGGGTGTGCTCCGGTTTCCTCCCACAGTCCAAAAATGTACAGATTAGGTGAATTGGCCATGCTAAATTGCCCGTAGTGTTAGGTGTAGGGGAATGGGTCTAGGTGGGGGAGGGTCAGTGTAGACTTGTTGGGCCGAAGGGCCTGTTTCCACACTGTAAGTAATCTAATCTTGTTAATACTGTCAACAATCCTTTCCATCACTTTACTAATGATCAAGAGTGGACTGATGGAGTAATAATTGGGTTGGATTAGTACTGTTTTTAATGTGCAGCATTGCCAGGTAGAAGCCAGTGTTGTGGCTCTGTTGGGACAGCTTGACTAGGGATGTGGCTATGTTTGGATTCAGGTCTTCAGCACTATCGCTGGATGAAACCTTGCTTCTGAATTGAACTCCTTGTTGATCTGAACTGAAATCAAAACTAAATTAATGGTCCCTTATCTATTTTTTCTGAATAAGGTCATAAATTCAGTTTCATAAACATTTCGTCAATTAACCACACAGTTATCCTGCTAGGTACTTGATTGAAGAGTGCTTCTTTGGAAATTATTCATTTAGGTCACTGTTCCAAATGACTTTCTGAACTCTTAAGACAATTACCTTCACAGAACTGAAACTTAAAAATGATGTGGAAATACTAGTGTTGGACTGGGGTGGAAAGTCAGAAGTTACACAGTCCCAGGTTATTGTCCAACAGGTTTATGTACAATCACAAGCTTTCAGAGTGCCATTCAGTCATCACGAGAAGTCACCTGATGAAGGAGCAGCGCTTTGAAAGCTTGTGATTGTAAAAAAACCTGTTCGACTATATCCTGGTGTCGCGTGACTTCAAAAAATCCAAATTACAAATATGATAATATATTATACATGTTTATCACACAAAAAATACAGACTCTTGTATTTTGCTTATGATGCCAATGCCTTGTTTATACATTGAAGTGGCCACCAGCAGTCAACTGACAGTATTTCACCTTCTTCACGTTTTCTTCTCAGGAAATCTGAACTCATTCATCTACAAACAATTTGGCCAGAATTTTCACTGAGTTTGGATGATTTAGTAATCCTTTGAAAGATGTGGAGATCCTCATTCATAGATCTCTGAGATTTATAATTTTCAGGCGTGCCTTTTAAGCATGTGGGTTGACTTGCATTGCAAAAGGTAAGTTCAAAATGTCCTCCTTAAGCCAATGCAGTCACACCATCATAGTTCGTAATGCCACCTACCCCTCCTGCCAGGATCTTCTCATTCACCCACTCACCACAAGGCACCTCATGCCACCTATGCCAAGGTATTACTCTTTCATGGCCATTAACCTGCTAGAGACTCAATTGAACCAGTGAATCCTATAGACAGTAAGATGCGAGTCAAAGCTTTAAAGAAAGAGGTTAAACTATAAAGAGTTCAAAACTTTTCATTCTGTTAAAACAAATGTTTTTTCTAATTACTGCGCAGTAAATATGTCAATCATCCAAAATTTTAAATAATCAGCAGCAAAAATTACTGCAAGAATTGTTTTTTTGCTTTCAAAAACTGTGGACTGCAAGGAGAAAAACGCTTTGTTTTTCAAAAGCAAAACAGTAATTTACCAGAGTAGCTGAAAAGTTACGAATTTGATGAGTTCCTGCAATGTGCAGACAATCCACCAGACAGGAGCTGAGGAGTTATTTAAAAGTGGAGTTGATTAGTTCACAGCGAGCTGAGCAAATTGGAGTTGAAAACAATTTTCACAGACACAGACAGTGAGAGTGCGTGTGCTGTTGTTCGCCACAGCATAAACTGCCTGATCTCTGCAGTAAAACCTCAGTTTAAACTTGAAGAAAAACAGTTATCTTTCCTGCAGATGTTGTTGTGAGTCTTGACTCTTCTGAAACGATCAATCAGAGACATTTTCCAAATGAATCAGTTGTTCTGAGCTTCTTACAAATCAAAAGAACACCTAGGGCCTGCATGGTAAAGATGGATCATTTCAACACCAGAAAAGTGAAGCAAAGAGCACTGAACTGACTTCCCAATCTTTCCTCTACTTTTTATTAGATCTCCTACAGTGTGGAAACAGGCCTTTTGGCCCAACAAGTCCACACAAACCCTCTGAAGAGTAACTCACACCCCTAACAAATGCACCTAACACTGTGGGCAATTTAGCATGACCAATTCACTTGATCTGCACGTCTTTGGATTGTGGGAGGAAACCGGAGCACCCAAAGAAAATCCCACAGAGACACGGGGAGAATATGCAAACGCCACACAGACAGTTCACACGAGGCAGGGATTGAACTCTGGTCCCTGGTACTGTGAGATAGGAGTCCTAACCACTGAGCCACTATGCTGCCTCACTTCTGTCAATAATCTGTCTTCCTTATTCATTTGTGTGTGTCTCTGTAAGGGGGAGTTTACATGGGAATTAGAATTTTTGTTAGTCATGTTCCACGCTAATATTTATATTTATTGACCTAGCCCTAAATGTTTTGAATAAATAATAACACTTGTTTAGAAAAGAAGACTGCTCTGTACTTTCCATCAACTTTGGTCTGAATGTCTGGTAAATTGGGATACTCTAAGTACCTTAAAAAAAACTTTAACATTTGGTATGACACTGGGAATAGCGAGTCTTGATTTACAGTGTGCTAACCAGTCTTGTAGCACTACAAGACCTTGAAACCTTTCTGCTTTATGGCATTGAGCATGGTGTAAATGACAGCAGGGAGCATATTGGGATTCGTGTAGATAGGTTGGTGCAGATTTAATGGTCATTGGTCAGAGAACCAGAGGTGGCAATCAAACAATCATCTCCCTGCAGTTCAGTTTTCTCAACATAGAAATGGACTTCGGGATTCTCAGCTGAACCTGAGTATGTGTTTTTGATTAAGATTCTAAATATTATCTGAATGCAGAAATTTCCCCAGCTCATGCTACCAGTCCGCTTATGAAGACCCAGACCTTCGTACTTCTTTCAATGCTGGAGCTGTCCGTTACATGGGCCTAGGTATCCTAGCTGAAAATGTGTTGCTGGAAAAGCGCAGCAGGTCAGGCAGCATCCAAAGAGCAGGAGAATCGACGTTTCGGGCATGAGCCCTTCTTCAGGAATGAGGAAAGTGATTCCTGAAGAAGGGCTCATGCCCGAAACATCGATTCTCCTGCTCTTTGGATGCTGCCTGACCTGCTGCGCTTTTCCAGCAACACATTTTCAGCTCTTATCTCCAGCATCTGCAGTCCTCACTTTCTCCGCCTAGGTATCCTAGACAAGTTGACATTCCTAATTTTCTCATGTCCACTGCTTTGATAAACATACAGATGGAGGAATGAAAAGTGCCAACCAATTATTTTAAATTAAATTGCAAAAGGTGGACAAATTCAAATCAGTAAATGAGAGCAATAAGAAATGATATAAGGAAAAGAAGGTGATGGCAACAAAACAATACAGATTGAATCCAATGGTACTGAATTCAGCTGACTGAAATAATGGAAAGATGGACACAGTTCCATACCACTGGAGTGCTTTAATCATGTTTTCTGAAAGGTGGGCTTATTAATCTCAGAATAAAGTGCATGCCAACTCTTTGATCAGCTTTTATTTGTCTAAGTACTTTGTCAATCTGTCAAGGGGATAGATTTCAACAATTTCCCAACAGCTAATATTATATTAATATTATAGATTTCATTTTTTTTATCTTACATAATGTAGTGATATTTGCAATTTTAGAATTCTGGGTACAATTCCTGTATCAAGAAATTTTCAAAGGAGAAAGATCAAGGTAAATGAAATTAAATTAGTTAAGGCAGTTGGGCAGCATGGTGGCTCAGTGGTTAACACTGCTACCTCACATCACCAGGGACCTAGGTTCAATTCCCATCTTGGGGAACTTTCTGTGTGAAGTTTGCACATTCCTCCCACAGTCCAAAGATGTGCAGGTTGGGTGAATTGGCTGTGCTAAATTGCCCATAGTGTTAGGTGCATTAGTCAGGGGTAAATATAGGGGAATTGGTCTGGGTGGGTTGCTCTTTGGAGGGTCAGTGTGGACTTGTTGGGCTGAAGGGCCTGTTTCCACACTGCAGGGAATCTAATAAAAAAAAGTTGGAATTGACATGTTGAAACTCCTTAAGATGGTGCAGGGGATGGGTGTTTTATGTTGTTGCACTCCATGTAAAGCACCAGGAATTAAATACTCAAGAACCACTTGTATGTGTAAGTGTTCCACTGGGGTCACATTCACAGTTGCACTGGAGAGTCAGGTTTTGTGTCACATGACACCAGCCTTAGAAATGTCCTCGGTGGAAAACATGGCAAGAGTTGTAAGCATTTCATGCCTGAAGTATGATTATTTTAAACACCAGGGGACCAAAGACAACCAGAAAAAAAAAGTCAATCTTGTACTTTTGAATCCCAGAGGGAATCTAGGGATATGGAGCTCTTGATAATATGAATTGATGCTAATGTGGCCGAGGCATTTAGAGTGCTGACACAAATCAGGTAGTTTCACAGGCTGCCTGGTACAGAGCAGGGACTGAATATTGAGAGAACAGTTGGGACCTGCATGATCAGATTGTTGTCATCAGATAGTTTATCAGGGGGAGCCATTTGGTGTGAGGTAGGCCAAAGAGATTAGCATATCATATTGGGTATGGAAAATCAAGGTCGAGGACATAAACTTCCATTTTTGTGGCCTAGATGAGCCCTTCTGTTTCACCTGGTTAAAGGGGAACTGGAAACTTTTAAAAAACGTACACATCAGGTTGCTGATCTCCTTCTCGATTAGTCGAACAGGGAAGCTCTTAATGGTTCCCTGCCCAAGCCTCCAGCTATAACTGCAGATAGATCTCTGGGTCTAATCCAAATATTTACAGAGGAACCTTCATTATCTGGCATTCGATTATCCGAATATTGGATTATCCGGCAACACCGCAAGGTCCTGATGCTCAGCTAACCTATGTTATCTGGCATTTGATTATCCAGAATTCAATCACCTGAAGAAAATATTCCCCTCCTGTGTCTTTTGAAAAATTGAGGCTCCTCTGTAAACAGGATCCTGTCATCATGGGGCAAGTGCCTTAAGGTCCTACTCAAGAGAGCAGGTTAATGTCACAAAGACAGCATAGTCATAGTGATTCTCTGTCAATTTTCAACCTTTTGGCTTGTTTTGGACCAGTCAGGAAAGTTAAAATTGGGATCAGGGCTTGTGATGTAATAGCTTCTTTGAATGTTTACGAGTCCTTTTGCTTTGCATGCGGTCAGTTCCAGTTTCTTTCTAAATAACATAAACACAAAAAGAATCAAATAAAAAAAAACAAAAGTCATACTTTTTGGATGTGAGATTTCTTTTGAAGGTATAGTGTGCCTCGATTTCCCGTTGGGTGTTTTCTGCTAAGATGACAGAAAAGTGACCTCTCTGCATATCTTGGCCTAAGACACTCTGAAACCAGATTTTAGGAAGCGATTTGTCCTCCCTTCCTCTTTCTCCCTGTGAGAAAGTCTCAGATTGGCATAGTCACGAAGGCACTTTAGGTAGTAAAGATCACTCAGAAAAAAGGAATCTTATTCCTACAAAAACTGTGTGAATAAAAACCTGGGCAGAATACTCTAGAGGAAATTGTTCCCTTTGGAAATTCAGCAATGTTAGTAAACTATTTGTGAACATTGCATCAATGGATTTTGCACACACTTACTGAGTTTCTTAGTTACCTGCAAACAGTGGAAGAAAGACTTGCATTTATATAGCATCTTTTGTTATTATATAAGATAATGGTTTTGGAGGGATTAATGCTGGGGACTGCATTAAGCTCCATCCAATCTTATGGCATCATAAATACTTGGTGGGGAATTGTAGAACATTTTCAGATTGTGTGGAGTGAAAGCCTACATCAATAGGTTTCCCAATTGTCTAACTGATGTTTAACTGATCAATGTGGCCAAATTGCCATACAATAAATGCAGCCATACAATAAATGTTTAAGATTTGAGAGTGTGGCGCTGGAAAAGCATCCTCGGGCAGCATCCGAGGTGCAGGAGAATCAATGTTTCAGGCATAAACCCTTCATCAGGAATGACCAGCTGTGCTTTTCCAGAACCACACTCTCAACTCTGGTCTCCAGCATCTGCAGTCCTCACTTTCTCAATATTGTTTCAGATGACAGCTTCATATTAAGACTTAGATAGATAAATAGGAGGCTGGAAGAACACAGCAAGCCAGGCAGCTTCAGGAGGCAGAGAAGTCAACATTTCAGATGTAACCCTTCTTTACAACCTTCACTTCCTGATGCTGCCTGGCTTATTGTGTTCTTCCAGTGTCCTGCTTATTTACCTTGGATTCCAGCATCTGCAGTTTTTTTTGTCTGATATGAAGACTTACCAGTCTTTGCCTGACCAGAGTAAACCAGCAAAGCCTTTTAGACTCAGTCAGGGAAAGAAAATGGTGGCAGTGACCTCAAGTTAATAGGGGTTGGCATTGCAGCATATTCAAGTCTCAAGACTCCAGAGAGCTATACAACCAGGAAAGTATCATTGAAATGAAGTCACTGTTGTAATGAAAGAAATATGGCAGCCAATTTGTAAGTAGCAAGTTCCCAGAAACAACTGACCAGATACTGTATTTTTCTGAAATTGATGATGTTGCTCATTTCAATAACAAGTAAAAAGTGAGGTCTGCAGATGCTGGAGATCAGAGCTGAAAATGTGTTGCTGGTTAAAGCGCAGCAGGTCAGGCAGCATCCAAGGAACAGGAAATTCGACGTTTCGGGCAAAAGCCTGATGAAGGGCTTTTGCCTGAAACGTCGAATTTCCTGTTCCTTGGATGCTGCCTGACCTGCTGCGCTTTAACCAGCAACACATTTTCAGCATTTCAATAACAACACAAGCGAAAACATCTTTTTATTGATTCATTCATGAGATGAGGGCATCGCTCACTCGGCCAGCATTTATTACCCATCCCGAATTGTCCACAGGGCAGTCAAATATCAACCTCATTGCTGTGCTACTCCCCTTGAGTTCTGCACTGGAGCATTAGCCTAGCTTTTTGTACTCAAGGCCCAGGAGTGAACTTGAACCCACAATCTTCTTATTCAGATGTAAACAAGCTCCCAACTGAGCACTGGCTGATACACTGTGGAGGCTTCTACACAAAGGAAGTGTTGTACTGCACTGCATTGTTATTGATGAAATGTTCTAACGCATGGGTTTTTCTCGTTAATACTCACATGGTAATAAGATCAGAGGAGTCATCAAAATGAGTCAGTGCTGCTAACTAAGTGGAACATGTTAATAATGCCTTGCAAGGTGAAACTTGAAGGTACTAATTAGGTATCACTTGAATGACGAAACATTGAGGGTAGGCAAAGGCACAGACACTGGGTCTGTGTCAGCTGGTGAAGGAACCAACAAAAGGGATACACACATTAATCTCATCCTCACCAATTTTCCTGCCATAGATGCATTGATCAATGACATTGTCAGTAGGTGGAATCAACCATGCAGTGCTTTTAAAGATGAAGTCCTGTTAACACTGAGAGAATATTTGCCATCATGTTGTGAGACAGTACCTCCGTACAAAATGAGAAAGACTTCAAACAGATGTAACAGCTCATGGCTGAGTCTTCATGAGACAATATGGGCCATCAGCAACCCCCATATTATACTCAAATACAATCTGCCACCTCATGGCTCAGCATATGGCTCAGTCTCCCATTGCCACTAACTTCGGAATAAATCCTAGTTTAATGGTAAGTTCAGGAGGGCACAGCAGGAGAAAGCACAGGTGCAACTAAAAATGAGTCCTCAACTTGGTGAAGTTACAGCACAGGACTATTTGCATGCCAAATGGCATAAGCAGCAAGTAATGGACAGATCTAAGTGATTCTACTGCCAGTGGATCAGACCTAAGCTCTGCAGTCCTGCCACATCCAGTTGTGAATGGTGGTGGACAACAAAACAAGTCACTGGAGGAGAAGGCTCCACAAATCTCTCCATCCTCAATGATGGGGGAAGGCCAGTAAATCAGTGCAAAAGCTGAAGCTGAAGTATTTGCAGTGAAGTCACTGACAGCGATTTCACAGACACTGACTGCATGTGCTGCAAGTGTGTCCCCGCAATCTGGACTGCATCATTCATGAGAATCATACAGGCAAACATCATGGTGCCTTTCAAAAAGCACCGAATAAACATCTGAAGATGCAGAGTTATGGGCAAAGGGTGGAAGAATTGGTCGAGCTAATTTACAGTTACAGGGAGTCAGCATAGAGTCAAAAGTCGCAATGACCTTCTTCTGTACTTAAACCATTCCATGATTCCACTCTGTGGTATTTTTGCTTCTTATTCTTTGTTGGGATTTGAGTATTTATTGTTCTGCCCTTGAGAAGATTCCTACGTTAGATTACATTCTTGAAATGCTGAACTGTGTAAGTGTGACCAAGTGGTCTTAGGAAGGGAGTTCTCGGACTGTCATGAAACAGTAGTGAAGGTACAGCACCAACTTCTAGGTCAAGCTGGTGTTCCTAAGTGCCTGCTGCCTTTGTTCTTCTTGGTTGGAGAAGCAAGTTTCGAAGATATTGGGACAGGAGACTTGGTAAGCTGCTGCGGTGTAGACTGTACACACTGTAAAAAGTGAGGTCTGCAGATGCTGGAGATCACAGCTGAAAATGTGTTGCTGGTCAAAGCACAACAGGCCAGGCAGCATCTCAGGAATAGAGAATTCGACGTTTCGAGCATAAGCCCTTCATCAGGAATAAGAGAGAGCCAAGCAGGCTAAGATAAACTCGAAGATTTTAACCTACTGCGAATCCTCTTACAAGGATGCCTTCCTTGAAGAAGCTCTCTTCCTCCCTCTACAAGGATTTCAGTGAGTCCCTCTCTCACTGCACCCCCCAGGTCATCTCCTCTGCACAGACCTCCTTCCACCTATCCCACCTCCATCGCCCCTCCCCCTAGTCCCTCTTCCCTACCTTTTATCTTAGCCTGCTTGGCTCTCTCTCTTATTCCTGATGAAGGGTTTATGCTCGAAACGTCGAATTCTCTATTCCTGAGATGCTGCCTGGCCTGTTGTGCTTTGACCAGCAACACATTTTCAGCTGTGATCTCCAGCATCTGCAGACCTCACTTTTTACTCGAAGATTTTAACCTACTGCGAATCCTCTTACAAGGATGCCTTCCTTGAAGAAGCTCTCTTCCTCCCTCTACAAGGATTTCAGTGAGTCCCTCTCTCACTGCACCCCCCAGGTCATCTCCTCTGCACAGACCTCCTTCCACCTATCCCACCTCCATCGCCCCTCCCCCTAGTCCCTCCTCCCTACCTTTTATCTTAGCCTGCTTGGCTCTCTCTCTTATTCCTGATGAAGGGCTTATGCTCGAAACGTCGAATTCTCTATTCCTGAGATGCTGCCTGGCCTGTTGTGCTTTGACCAGCAACACATTTTCAGCTGTACACACTGTACACTGGTAGATGGAGTGAATACAAGGATCAGCGTCAGGTAAGCTGGTTGCTTTGTCTGTAATTTTCATGAGCTTATTCAGTGTCATTGAAGCTGCGCTCAGCCAGGCAAGTACAGAGTATTTCATCGTCCTCCTGACTTGTGCCTTGTAGATGATAGACAGATTTTTAGAGTGAAATTATTCAATCAGAATTCCCAGCCTCTGACCTGCTCTTTTAACCACAGTATTTGCCTGGTCCAGTTGAGTCTTTGGTGAACACTAAAATCCCAGGACATTATTTCTGGAAGATCCTACCACCAACAACCTGATAAATGTAACAAGGAAATGATTCAATTCTCCATTGTTGGTGATGGTCTTTTCTATTATATGATGAACATTTTATTTCCCATTTATCTACTCAAGCCTGAATATTCACAAAATGTCCGCTTATTATGACCTATAACGTCCCTGTGTTTGCACAGTGTACCATAACAGTGAAACCTGCGAAGGCCTGACAACAGCTCTCATTGTTTATAGTTCCCTTGTCTATAGGGAGCCCATGTCAAAAGGATGTCTAGGACAGAAATCTTGATGCATCCACTCAATCCCAGAGTACAGCTTTATACAGAGAGGCTGCTGTATTTTTCCATGAGATTCATAATCTTTTAAGTTACCCAATTACAAACTGTTTTCATGGCAATTAATGAGATATTTTAAATAGTCTCATTGTTTTTCACTGATGATCAATCCACCCAACTGCAAGGATGGAAATTAACAATTGACCATATTCTGCATAAATAGCAAGGGCAAAACTGAAAGCGTGAAATGATTAATTGGATGAAACAACGATTGCAGCTGCAATTCAGAAGCTTCTGTTGTAAGAATACTTCCTTGTAGGTTTGTTTGTGACCTAGTAAAATGTAACTGAATCAAAAACATGTGTATGTTTCTGCCTAACAGAGAGAGATGAAATTTCACAATGTTACTTAAAACAGGACCAGTTCTTTTTGTCACATTATGCAGTATCCTGATTTACCCTGGGGACAATTGCTGCAATCACAGTGGTAACAGCAATCATAGGTCATTGCAAACCGAGTTCAGAATATTACCATCCCATTTTCTACCAAACCAGAAGGCTTAGAAATTTACCCTGATGTACTTAGAAAAGAAAATGTCAGTATTTCAACCAGTTGATCAGAGCTGAAAAGCTACAGAAATCTTTTCTAGAATGCCAAGAGGTGGACCACAAGAAGAAGGGTCAACCTAGACATCACTGGATTCCAGATGCTGCAGAGTGGGTGCAGAGAAGCTGCTGTGGATGTGTGGGGTTGGCATAAAAGAAACAGGTACGGCAGACATGGCAGCAACAGCAGAAGGAAGCATTACACGTTAAGTATTTTATCATATCATGTAGCATGAACTATCTAAACTTTGTTTTAAGTCTGACTGACTGCAGTCTCTGAATGTCTCCCACTCTCTGCTACTTTGTCAAAACTAAGTCCAGAAGTGTTTTGATGTGGGTACTTAAAGAAAGAAAATTGTTAATAAGCATGGAAAGCAAACATAATGATGAGGTGGCTCACATGGAGAGAAAGATCAATTTGCAGACTTGATGAGCCAAGTGGTCTGTTTCTGGGCAGTAAGTTAGATCAAGGAAGGACACACAGTATTATTCATTTTGTATAAAATGAGGATTTTGCAACTTGGTGAGCTGTTTTTATGAAACTGAATGTGAGGAGTCTTGAGATGCACAGTTGCAGCATTGCTGAGGGTCTTTAATGATAGAACATATCACTTTATATTTTTAATGCATTCCTATTTTTCTGGTTTCCGTGTGCCATAAACCATTAATGATGAAAGATAAGCCAGGCAACATGTTCACTGCATTCCAGTAAAACTGGCCGAGCAGCTTATTGGGCCGGAGGACTGGGGGTAGCAAGAGGGAAGAGGAAAAGCATTTCCTGGAAGTAATCATTCTGATCCTTATGCAGGAAGTAGAGCTGGGATGAAGGTGTCATTTTGAAATTGGGCCCACTGACTGCCTTTATGTTGTTCTGTACTCTCTGGATATATGCAAAAATGAAACAGTGAGACTCTTGCTGCAGCTTTTTCATTTACTCTAGCTGTTGTTATTATCTTTTAACAAAAATAGTAACTCCTGGAGAAAATCAGCAGGTTTCAACGTTGCAATACTGTCAACAGTCCTCCTGTCTACCCATTCCTTTCATACATCTCTCTCTCTCTGAGCTCCATTTCCATCTATTCGCTTACTTCCGAACCCCATCTTCAGCATAAATGCCACTTTTTCCGAGCTGCTTTCAGTTCTGATGAAGAGTGACCAAACTCAAAACTTCATTTTCTCTCCATAGATGCTGCCAAACCTGTTGATTTCTCCAGAAATTTCTGTTTTTGCTTCAGATTGCTGGTATTTGCAGTTCTTTGTTTTAATAGGTATTTAGAGTCATAGAGTCATAGAGATGTACAGCACAGAAACAAACCCTTTGGTCCAACCCATCTATGCCGACCAGATATCCCAACCCAATCTAGTCCCACCTGCCAGCACTGGCCCATATCTCTCCAAACCCTTCCTATTCATATACCCATCTGGATGCTTTTTAAATGTTGCAAATGTACCAGCCTCCACCACTTCCTCTGGCAGCACGTTCCACACACAGACCACCCTCTGCGTGAAAACGTTGCCCCTTAGGTCTCTTGTATATCTTTCTCCTCTCACCCTAAACCTATGCCCTCTAGTTCTGGACTCCCTCACCTGAGAGAAATGACCTTGTCTATTTACCCTATTCATGCCCCACATGATTTTGTAAGCCTCTGTAAGGTCACCCCTCAGCCTCTGACTTCCAGGGAAAACTGTCTTAGCTTATTTAACCTCTCCCTATAGCTCAAATCCTCCAACCCTCGCAAAATCCTTGTAAATCTTTTCTGAACCCTTTCAAATTTCATTACATCCTTCTGATAGGAAGGAGACCAGAATTGCATGCAATATTCCAAAAGTGGCCTAACCAATGTCCTGTACAGCGGCAACATGACCGCCCAACTCCTGTACTCAATACTCTGACCAATAAAGGAAAGCATACCAAATGCCTTCTTCACTATCCTATCTACCTGCAACTCCACTTTCAAGGAGCTATGAATCTGCACTCCAAGGTCTCTTTGTTCAGCAACACTCCCTAGGACCTTACCATTAAGTGTATAAGTCCTGCTAAGATTTGCTTTCCCAAAATGCAGCACCTCATATTTATCGAAATTAAACTCCATCTGCCACTTTTCAGCCAATTGGCCCATCTGATCAAGATCCTGTTGTAATCTATTTGGAGAGATAAATTCCTCTGTTTAATACCCAAATAGAAATGTGCTATTTTACAACAAACAACAGTTAAATCTATCACTAGTAAAGCAATCAAAGAATTAGGTAAAGCTATTAATGTTAACAATCCAAAAATGTTTGGATGCCATGCTTACAGGAGGACCCAGTTGCCACAGAGTGAACAAGTATATGGATGCATGCTAAGCAGAAGAGTAGATCATCTGCCAAATGGAAATTGGATGCAATCAATAGGGCCAACCAAGGATGGCATTTCCTTTGAATATTTAATATTGCTTATCAAACAATCTAACAGAAGTGGAAAGTGGTTTACCTGACTCTGATATTAAATAAGACAGAAGCACTTTTTGAGTGGCAATGGTCTAATGGTATTGTTAATCCAGAGAACCAGACAATGTTCTAGGGACCTGGGTTCAAATCCTGCCACAGCAGATGGTAGATTCTGAATTCAATAATGAGAAAAAAAAGTCCGGAATTTAAGTGTCTAATCATGATCATGAATCCACTGTTGATTATCAGAAAAATCCATCTGGTTCCCTCCTGTCCTTCAGGGATGGAAACTGCTGTCCTTACTGGGTCTGGCCTACATGTGACTCCAGACCCACAACAATGTGGTTGATTCTTAACTGCCCTCTGGGCAATTAAGGATGGGCAATCAATTCTGCCTAGCCAGTGATGCCCTCATCCTGTGAATGAATAATGAGTCTTGTTTTGCTGAATAACTGCTTCACGTCACAATAAATATATGGTGTTATCTTCAACTATTCATCTGCATGGCCAAAAACGTATTTCAGTAACAAAGTTACTGGTAGAGTTTACTGATCAACTTCATCACTGCTATTACTGCAGAGAAATTAAAAGGGCATGATTGTCTTTTGAAGTTAATGGGACAATTAAAATATGTTGTTTATGATAAGTGATGTTAGAAATATCCAAAAGTATTCAAAAGTATATACTTCTTAATGCCAGCCATTCATTCAAATGAAGAAAAAGACATTGGGCTTTGTTCATTGTGGAAAATAACGCAGCCACAGGCCACTTGCCACATGTACATTGATGACCTTAAGTCGATAAGTTTCCAGAGCTGGCCTTTAATGGGAGTAAAACTGGCCGAACAGTTTATTGGGCCGGAGGATTGGGGGTAGCAAGAGGGAAGAGGAAAAGCAGTTACTAGAAGTTATCAGTTTCATTCTGATCCTTATGCAGGAAGAAGAGCTAAGGTGAATGTGACATTTTGAAATTGGGCCCAGTGACTGCCTTTATGCCAAATCAGTGTGGGTAATATTGGGTTACCTATATCACATTAACGTAGGGATTCAAGCTTCTAACAAAGGGGGTAACAGTATGTCTTTGGAGTATGTGGGATATGGAGTGGTCACAGATGAGCCTCCACATTTGATTGCTCTAAACTGTTCAAAGTTCTAAACTTTACCATATCAAATTTATATTGGCGGATTATTTTGCACTGGAGGGGTTCAAAAACCTGTTGGACAGCATTTTAAACAGCCTACATTTAAATCGAATAGGAGGAGTGGTATCACAAAAATACTGATGAATGATTTACACTTGATCCTGAGAATGACATAGTTTTGTATAAATTTGTATCAGCAATCTCTTTATCTTTGGTGTTACAGCCCTACTGCTTTGCATTGCAATGTGCAGCAACCCGAGAAAATATAACAGATCTTTGTAGAATTATGTTTTTTGGTGCAAATATCAAACTGTCCCACTGCTTTGTAATCTTCAGCTTCCTTTAATGGAGCCGCTTGCCTCACTTGCATTCCCAAATTTAATTGCTCCATCATGGCTGTTCTTCCTTAAGCTGCTGAGGCCCTAGATTCTGGAATGCCACCCCTAAACCCTTCCATCATAGAGTCATAGACTCCACCTCTTTTTTTTTGAAAGCCTACCCTTTTAATCAAACTTTTGGTGACACAAGTCCAATATCTTTTAAAGTTCTGTATCAAACTTCATAATGCTCCTCATGAAGATGTATTAGATTAAAAGTACTTTACAAATTGTTATTGTGTTATTTTTTCAGGTAGAATGTAGAACCAAGATCTACCTGCAGCTAGACATAAACGTCTATGGTACTCTTTAAGGAAGAATTGTAAGTTCTGCTCTTCATTGAACACAGTACAGGTCCTTCATTTCGAATACATTTTGTGAAACCTTTTTATACTTGGTTGACCATCACTTTGTTTTTCCCGACTCTATTTCACAAATAGTTAATTGGTTACCAAACATTTGAACACATCTTGAGGACATGAAATGATACCCGATAAATGAAAGGTCTATCTGTTTCTTACTTATGTTAGTATAACAATTTGGACCTGACAATAGTTAGCCTCAGGAGTCTCAGGCTTCACGTGAGGAATCATCCAGTCAAGCCTTCTAATTTGCAACCTATGTTATTCATGAGGTTATTTTCTGGCCAGGCTGCGTCTGTTGTTGAGTGGTCAGACGAAACTGACAAGAACTGTCCAAGAGAAATTGATTGAGAATATGTAGTTATCATGTGATTAGTAGATTGTTAGCATATCATTCTAAGTCCAAAAGCTTGCTCCGATTATGACAGTTATCACTTTTAAGGGAAGATTCCAGCTTTTGATTTGATCACTCGTCCAGACCCTGAGGGAGGGATTAACTTGTGAAACATTTACTGTATTTGTTCTTGCAATGCTGGATTCAAGGAAAGGAGGTGTAACTCTGCTGTCATCACCTGTGCATCAAGGAGCTGATAAATACATCTACACATGTATAGGGTGTTATAAGTCAAATAACTGAGCCTTGGAGGTGATTAAGTGATAGAATGTATGCACAGACATTTCATAGCTGCGGGTAAGGCTTAAGTAAGGAATCTGACACTTAATACTCAAACCAAATAGTCATATATGATGGCCGACTGATTCTGAACTGACTGGTGCACTCTTAATCGAGGACAAGTGGCTGCCCAGGATTCTGCATGTCCATAACCACTTCCTCTTTTACTCAATTCCATTTCTCTTGGCAACCATGAAGCTACCTCTGCCATGGCCAGTGCCGTGCGATGACGGAACGTGCCGCGATCACTCGCCCTGCATTATGAGTGCCAGCAGCAGGCATGTCTTAATTATGCCACACATTGCCACTTTCAGTGGAGCAGGGCAGACTGCACGTGCAGACTAATTAAAGCTGTAATGTTCCTTTTTGCATGCGTAATTTTGCAGGGCTTCGAACTGGCATCCTTGAAAAGCTCTTCTATTGGAAACAAAAAGAAAAAAAAAGCGACAATTTGGCAGTAGCTTTATTAGCACTGCATACTGGAGAGGTAAATATATTACCAATGGTGTAACGATCAGTCAGCCAACATTGCAGTGAAAAGTACAGGCCATTAGTACGAGACAAATGCTGTAATTTCGATGAACAGTTCCGCACCATTCATGTCAACATCTCCAGCACATACCAATCTCTAGCATGAAAGGAACTGGCTACCCTCGTCTGAGAAATGAAAACTTGTCATATCTAGACTGCCAGAGGAAAGAAATGTTATTGCAGTCTTTCCAGGATAAAAAGAAGTGGAAATAATACCATTTATTGAGAGACCTTCTCGCTCAGACAGGCCACCTGCTTTTGATTGGGCTGGCAGATCAGAGAAGAGGCACAGAGTGGAAGACGCAGCCCTGTGACTCGCTTTGGTTACTTGTATTGAGTGGCAGCTATTAATTAACACTTATTCAGCACCTGTCACTGGCAGGTCTCGCTAGCGCCTCTCAAATTTAGCTCACAAAGCAAGTGTGGGAACTTGGAGTCTGTTGTGCAGCTCTGTGCGTCTGCATTATTAATGCATCAGGAGTCAAAAAGAACGGGCCATGAATGCCATAGGTTGAACCAAGCTTTTAGCTCCACTTTTACTCTCATTCATGAACTGGGGAGTGTTTGCTGTTCCTTAATTGTGAATGGACTGTGTCTGCCCAGTGCTGATTCTGGCATCCAGTACTGATATCAATATTTGGAACAATACAAGTGCAATCACCCACATCATCTGTTCAGCCAAGAGGCAGCAATAACCAAAGTGGAAATTCCTACTTTACCGTGTTCAAATACATCTTTCTGAACCCACTATTGCTCAAATATAATGGTCACTATATCGCATTCTTTGGACTGTATTAATTTTAACACTAACATATTACAGGATATTAAGTCATTGTCAGACATTTACAGATTCAAATGTGATTTTTTTTCAGCACATACATAAGAATCGGATTAAATCAGAATGAGGTGAAACCTATTCTTAAAACTAATCTAGTTTTGCAGGATCAATAATATATTCATGTTAAATTCAAAGCAACTCAAATTATTTGATAACTCAATGCCTTTTGTGTCGAGGCAACCACTTAGGTTGTGATATTTTAATTGCTCAATTTTAATTACTTGATAATTTTTTTTGGTACAAAAAACACCTTTGAATTAATAGTAGACTGCACCATGCAAGGGAACATTCCAAAAAGCTTTGCAGTTATGCCTGGGAGACGGAAGTGTTTCTCTTTGCATATGAAATGAGATTGAAAGACTGCCAGAGAAGGAGACAAGAGATTTTGAAAAAAAATAATCTTCTACTTCAACCGTGATGAAATATTACAGTTCATTAAAAATCAATATTGAAGATAAAGCTATGTGCTTCAGTGTTATTATCAACTTAAAATAATATGCTCAAAAGTAAAAATGTTGTGCAATGGCCCTAGTATCAAGGAGTTCAGTGTAAACACTGGGGTTGAAATGCCTCAGAATTTTTGCCAGCCTAATGGCGTCACTCCAGCTGGAGTCCGGTGGAATGCTGTGTAAAATGCTGGTTACACAATTCTATTGCCTCTGGCCCTCCATTTCCAGAAGTTTTGACCTTTCAAAGAGCACTTCGTTGGCCTGTAAAGGTGAACATTTTCATGCCATTCCTAATTGCCCCTGAGAAGGGAGCCACCTTACCACATCGCAACAGTCCATGTGGTTGAGGTATGCCTTTTGAAGGAGTTCCAAGAGGCTGAACCAATAACAGTGAAGGAATAGTGACATAATTCAAAGACAGGATCCTGTGAAGTGAAAAATACAGGTGCTTGTGTTTCCATTTATGTGCTGCCCCTACCTTTCTAGCTGGTAGAAACCACAGGTTTGAAAGTTGCTGTGGAAGGAACCTTGGTGAGTTGCTGCAGTGCATCTTGGAAATGAAATATATTGCTGCCACTGTGCACCAATAGAAGAGGGAGTGAATCATTATGTTGTTAGATGAGGTGCCGATCAAGCCTTGCTTTATCAAGGATGGTGTTGAGCTTCTCAATGCAGCTGCACTCAGCCAGGCTGGTGGAGTATATTTCATCAAAGCCCTCATTTATTGCTTGTAGATAGTGGTGACACTTCGGGGAATCATGAGGTGAGCTACTCATAGAATATTAAATTCATAGAGATGTACAGCATGGAAATGGATCCTTTGGTTAACTCGTCCATGCAGTCAAGATATCTTAAATTAATCTAGTCCTGTTTACCAACACTAAACCCTTCCTATTCATATACCCATGCAAATGCCCTTTAAGTGTTGTAATTGTAACAGCCTCCTACCACTTCCTCTGGCAGCTCATTCCAGACATGTAACATCTTTTGCATGAAAATGTTGCCGCTTAGATCCCTTTTAAATCTTTCCCCTCTCACCCTAAACTGATGCCCTCTAGTTCAGAGCTCCCCCAACCCAGGGAAAAGACCTGGTATAATTATCCTATCCACGCCCCTCATGATTTAATAAACCTCTTTCAGGTTATCTTGGGGCCTCCAGGGAAAACAGCACCAGCCTATTCAGCCTCTCCCTATAGCTCAAACCCTCCAACCCTGGCAACACACTTGTAAATCTTTTCTGAATCCTTTCAAGTTTCACAACATCCTTCCTTTCAAAGGATGAACAGGATTATACACAATATTACAAAAGCAGCCTAGCCAATGTCCTGTTATAGCTGCAATATGACCTCACAACTCCTATACTCAATGCACTGTCCAATAAAGGCAGGCATACCAAACCCCTTCTTCACTATCTTATCTACCTATGGCTCCACTTTCAAGAAAATATAAACCTGCTCTTCAAGGTCGCTTTGTTCAGCAATACTCCCAAGGAGCTTACCATTAAGTGTATAAGTGCTGCCCAGATTTGTTTTTCCAAAATGCATCACCTCACATTTATCGAAATTAAATCTGCCACTCCTCGGCTCATTGGCCCAATTGATCAAGATCTGGTTACATTCCAAGTTCTTTGCTGTCCACTGCACCTCCAATTTTGGTGTCATTTGTAAACTTAACATCTCTCTACACATTGATTAGAAAGCATCTTAGAGAGTTAGAAGGGCTCTTGTGGCACAGTGATAGTGAGACCCACTTTCAAGTCTCACCCACTCCAGAAGTGTGTCATACCATTTCTGCACCGTTGGTTAAAAAAAAAAATCAGTTAAATAGGCTCGTAAATCAGAACCCAGATTAATGCTACAGGAGTGTGCGTTCAAATCCCATTGTGGTAGATACTGTGAAATTTAAAAATGATAAAAACAGAATTGGAGAGGTAAAAAGGCTCCTGTGGTACAATGGTAGTATCACAATCTCTGAGCAAGAAGGCCTGGATTTAAGTCCAATCTACTCCAGCAGTGTGTAATACCATCTCTGAATCAGTTGATTAGAAAATATCTCAGAAGGATAAACCACTTAGTGATGAAATTTTGCAGTTATAAATATTTTAGAAACACCCTAGAGAGATCAAGGTATGCCCTTCAGTTCTGATATCAATAAAGGTCTAGCTGTGACAGTGACATTATTGAACATTACTATTTAAACAGTAACCAGCAATCTTTCCGAACAACATTTAACTCTTACCCTACTTAATACAAAGGAACTGTACCTATCTTCCTGTGAAGGGCAATTCAAAGATGTTCATTTTCTTCTAAGGTAAATACATTTTCTCATTGAAATATGCTACAATGGTTAAGACAGTGCAGCTAACTGAATAAATTTATTTTGTATATTATGAAAGATTCTTATTTAAACTGGTTACCAAATGAAGAGCTGCCTCAGCAAGTTTGTAGAAAATAGGAGAAAGTAAGAACTGCAGATGCTGGCGATCAGAGTCAAGAGTGTGTTGCTGAAAAAGCACAGCAGGAAGGGCTTGTGCTCGAAACGTCGATTCTCCTACTTCTTGGATGCTGCGTGACCTGCTGGGCTTTTCCAACACCACATTCAAGTACGTAGAAGATGTCATGTTAGAGAATCTATGTGAATGTGTGCCACAATGACTATAAGTTGCAATGGGTGCAATGAATTCTTGTACACATCAAAGATCAGAGATTACTTGACAGAAGAAACTCATTCAAAACTAACTACTGTCAGGTCTTGAGCTAAAATGACAAATACTACATATACTCAAGTCAATGAAAGAAGCCAACACTCATGAAAGAAGCTGCATAAAAAAAAGGTGAAAATGACATGAGACAAAAACAGAAGTTGCTGGAAAAGCTCAGCAGATCTGGCAGCATCAGTGAAGAGAAATCAGAGTTAACATTTTGGGTCAAGTGACCTTCCTCAGAACTAATGGTAGCCAGGAAAATGTAGGAAAAAGATCAAAAAAACTTTTCCTGGCTACCATCAGTTGCGAGGAAGGGTTACTGATCCCGAAACATTAATTCCGATTTCTCTTCACAGAGGCTGCCAGACCTGCTGAGTTTTTTCAGTGATTTATGTTTTTGTTTCTGATTTCCAGCATCTAGTTTTTGTTTTATTCAGATATAACACATGAACAGTTGTAGAACTAAAGTAGTTTGAAATTGTGCTTATGAATAAACCACAATTATAAACAAAAAAAGCACTGTAAATACAGTAATTAAAATCATTAGTATGTTTCTGAATTAAAATTAATTGGAGCAGGGGGTTGATAGGGCAGGGGCAAGTTACATAACTCCTCCAAAGATATGGGGATTTCAGTGCATAAGTAATCCACACTCCATCATTGCATTGTGGTTTAACACGTTATATTGTTGGGCCTGAAACTTATGTTTTTTTCAGTTAAGTGTCAGTTTCAGTGAGTTTTTGAACGTTCCTCACTGTGAGACCAAATGAGATCTCTCACTATATTTAACCAAAGTGATTATTAACTGCCAACTGTGCTCCTATGATGTCCATCTTCCTTCTGATTCTAGCCCCATCTTCCCATGCCCTGTTCCTGGAAGAAATTTCTGCTCTCTGGATATCCACAGAAAGACCAGCATCCCTGGCACCTGAGCCAGGCTGTGCATCCAGGCAAGCATTGGCATTCCAAAGCTGTCATCCTTGGAGATGGATATTCATCCATAGGGAAGGGGAAAATGACATTGTGACTCTCCGACATGGCCCTGGAGAAACTGCTGGAAGTGGTTGTGCAGAAGACCAGCGGAGGAGGTGACGCTGCCAGATTCTGGCAGCCAAGGTTACCATCCGGCGACTACCAGATACCACAAGTACCATCTCCACCTTCCAGAAGAACAGCCAGTAGTGCTGCCAGAAGGTCAATCACATTCTCCACTGTGTCACAGTAAATGCCACTAACTTCTCTCTGCTGCCTCACACTCAGCCTATCTCTGCTACTGTACTCGTCTCTCACCAAGGCTCATGCTCTACAGTCTCACCACAACATCTTCCCTCATCTGATCATTCTACTTGCCCCAACACCCCCAAAAGTCCTGACACCACCAATCCTGCATGCCCTCTGTGCTGCCTACTTAGGGTGGCATGATGGCATGGTGGTAGCACTGCTGCCTCACAACACCAGGGAGCTGGGTTTGACTCCAGCCTCGGGTGACTGCATGGAGTTTGCATGTTCTCCCTATGTCTGTGTGGGTTTCTGCTGGGCACTACGATTTCCTCCCATAGTCCAAATTTATCCAGGTTATTTAAATTACCATGCTACATTCCCCTTAATGTCCATGGATGTGCAAGCTAACTGGATTGGCCATGCTAAATTGCCCACAGTGTCCATGAATGTGCAAGTTAGGTGAATTGACCATGCTAAATTCCCCTTAGTGTCCATGGATGTGCAGGCTAGGTGATTAACTATGGTAAATGTGCAGTCATGGGGATACAGTGGGATGCTCTTCAGAGGTTTGGTGCAGACCCGATGGGCCATATGGCCTGTATCTGCATTGTAGACATTCAATGATTCTATGGATTTTATGATTCATGTGTCCAGCTTACCTCACCAATGTCCAGTCTTCTGTACCAGATGTGCCATCAACTTTCTTTGCACCCAAACCCTCCTTTTCTCTCACTTCAGGAGTCAACAGATCACATAAGAGCAGAAAAGGCCCAACATCAGGCTTCTCAGCCACTATGAGAGAATCCTGGTCCTCACTGGAGAAGATCAGATCAGCTCGTATGGGAATACTTTGACATCCATGTCAACCGAGGATGGACCAAATACTCATTCTTCATTTCGCTGCAACTCCTCACAGGAACCCCAATGGCAGTGTCACTTATTGCACACCACCTCTAACCACTGGCTACCACACATCCCATTCTTGTGTCTGTGGAGAAATGCCCAGCTCCACCAGGAACCCACATCCTCAATCGATGAGGAAGAAAGTAGCATGGCCTCAGAGGAAGTGTCAACAAGACTGCTATCCTGCAGAAACTCAGGCACCAAAGATACCATGGGAAGATTTCACTCAGAAAGTGTTGGGAGCACAATGTTGTGACCACCTAACTGTGACAGCTCCATAGATAGCTGAGGAAGAAATGCCCCAAGCTCCTGGTATTCAGAGATCGACTAGAGACCATGCACTTGCAGGAGTGGTCCCTGGGTTTTGACAATCAGGGAGTTGTTCACATGCACAGGAGGATTGGAGACAATGGCCTGATAGCCCAAAGGCTATGATATGGGGATTCAGTTACCTCAAACATGCCATTATCTGGCTATGCCTACAGAGAGGTTGGTGGTTTCCATGGAGAACCAGGTCCAGCACATTCAGGGCTGTTATCTTGCTTTTCTTAGCACTCATCACTTTATCATGTACTCGAAGGTTGCTAGCTTCCTTATACTTCACAATGCATTCTTAGCATGCACTTACTGATGTCAACCCTGACTTAAAAGAAGCTGGCCTCCGTGTGGGTCACATTAGCACGCAGAGTAGTTGGTACTCAGCGCCAGCCTCTCTGGCTTGTATTGCTTTTTAATGGAGAGGGAAAAGCAGGCAGTTTGTGGTGATGAGTAGCACTGAATGGGGATTTATATCAGTCAGATAGGCAGTAGATATATTGCTGTGTGGTATTGTGCTACATCACCTTCGGACCTGCCGCATTTGCCATCTGTTTATGGGAGTTGCTACATAGAAAACACTGCAAGTGCTTCACACAAGTGGCCGTGGGTGAAAGTCAAAGGGGAAGATTTCTTTATAGAGTGAAGGGGGGCCTACAGTCAGTTAACGGGTACTATCACATTCGGTGAAGGGAATGCTGCTTTTGTGCAGGGCTTTGGCACTTTGTCCAATCTGAGACTAATGATCTTTGGCCTTGCCGTCCAGAGATTGGGATGCAGCCAACTTGCTGTTCAAGCACAAGCAACCCAAGCAAGTCAGGGGTCAGGTTGAGCCACCAGACTGGAAAGTGGGCTGTGCTCAGTCGGGGCTGTTCTGCAAGGCAGTTGAGTTGGGTCAAGATTAGAGGAGTGCTGGAAAAGTACAGCAGGTCAGGCAGCATCGGAAGAGCAGGAAAATTGAGGTTGAGTTGGATGACCGTCAATCCTGATGGTTTGGTCAATAATAGTCAGGCCAGCCCATGGAGTCCTGGGGAAAGTGGCCAACTCAAGCTTGGGAATGGACTTCATTGCATTAGGTCACTGTGATGTGTGAGGGAAGGTGGCAATTGTAGTTAGTAGGGTGGAACATTGTAGTGAATAAAATGAACTGGGAGCTCCATAAAACAGATGGTGGGTGTCAAACAGATTACAATATTTTTGGCTTCTATATTGGAAGGGTGAAAGGCCAAGGACATGGGAATTTCCAAAGACATGATTTCTGGTGGTAAATGGGGCCAACAATAGAGATGTAAAGGAACTCCACAGAGAGCTGGAGCAAAGATGGGGTGAGGCTGAAAGATCATCAGGCCCACAGGAACAGCAATACAAAAGGTAATGTGAAAGATCAATGGAAACAATTTCATCACAGAGTCTGGAACTCATTCACACTTAAAAAAAGTTGGAACCATGCCATGTCAGATTGAAAAACAACTGAGCAACAACTGCATCAATTACATGCAAAGTGGGTGGAGTAAGTTTGTGTTTGTTTTTTTCACATTAACCCAGACTCATTGATGTTAACGGCAAACAAGGAGGCCACTCAGCCCATTATGTCTGTGAAGGTCGACTAAGATCGAACTACACCAATGGTAGTTTCCAGTTCTTGGCCGATAGCCCTGGAGGTTATGGAATATAACCGAATATTTAAATATTGCTTAAATATTAAGAGAATTTCTGACTCATTCCCCCACCCCCTTTCAGACTGTGAGTCCCAGACTCCATCACCCTCTGGGTGAAAAATACAATTACCTCATATCTCTCCGCTTTGCACTCTACCCACATCTTGGTTATGGCTCCCGATATTTTTTCCTCAGAAATAGTGTGTTCCTATCTAACCTATCCATGTCCCTTTTTATTTTATACATCTTGATTAGATCGTCTCTCAACTTCCGCTGCTCCAAGGAAAGCAACCAGGCATTCTTCATAACTCAGACATCTCCAGCCAGGCAGCATGCTGGTAAATGTTGTCTGCACACTCTCTCCATCCTTCCTCTATTGATCTGAAGTGCATGTAGTACTCCAGTGGTAGCTTAACCAGCAATACATAAATAATGCCAATATAACCTCTTTGCTTTTGTATTCTGTACCACAGCTAACAAAGGCAGGTATCTGACAAGCCTTCTTAATCACTTTGTCCATTCTTCAGGGATCTTTGAAGTTATATATCTAGGTCTCTCTGAATTCTAGTGGTTTCTAGGCTCTGAATTCATGGTGCAATCCCTTACCTTAATAGCCCTGCCCAAGTGCACAATTTTTCTTCCATTAATATCCCACTGCAGTTTCCAGCTATCCTCCTTACTATTTACCTATTTCTGTATCATCCAGGGGCAGAGAAAATTTCTTGGAACGGGTGACTCTCCTCAGGCCAATTGCAGCACTCATGCCTTCACTGGTTGAATAACTAGTGAGGGTGGCACGGTGGCTCAATGGTTAGCACTGCTGCCTCACAGCGCCAGGGACCCAGATTTGATTCCTGTCTCGGGTGACTGTCTGTGTGGAGTTTGCACATTCTCCCTGCGTCTGCGTGAGATTCCTCTGGGTGTTCCAGTTTCTTCCCACAATCCAAAGATGTGCAAGTTAGGTGAATTGGCCATGCAAAATTGACCATAGTGTTCAGGAATGTGTAGGTTAGATGCATTAGTAAATATAGGGTGAAGGAATGGGTCTGGGTGGGTTACTCTTCACAGGGTGAGTGTGAACTTGTTGGGCTGAAGGCCCTGTTTACACACTGTAGTGGTTCTATGCTAATGCTATGCATCTGCTTTCAAGGTGCACTTCATCAACAGGTCATTCATTGTGCAAGAATACAAATTGAAAGTTATGACCTCAAACAATCAGGACCATTATGTTTTGCATGCCAGTTGCCTCCTTGTCATGTCAGATAAGCAACAGTAATGAGAACAATGTACATAAAAGCAGAACCTGAAGTTCTCATTTCCCAACCATAATGCCTAACAAGCAGTAGAAGACACGGTTGCAGCTGCCAGATTGATACACTGAAAGTTAAGAATACAGACATTTGGTCTGTGATGTGGAATGGAGCCTTTACTTTGGAGACAGGGTGTTCATCAAAAGAGCAGAGTGGAAAAATTCTCCAAAAAGAGCACGAAAACTTTGACAGTCCAAACAACAAGGATAAAATCACATACCTCCGAGCTCCTTGTTAAAGTATGTTAATTTCCAACTGAGGAAGACTCCATGCTGCACGTTATGGGGAAGTAACATGAGGCTTTTGGGTGATGGATTTGAGTGTTCTGGAGTTCCTTCAATAAAAACAATCTGCTTGTGTATCTCACACAGGCAAATTGCTATTGGAGTCAATGGGGCCTTTGAGCAAAGCTAACTTAAAAGGAGACAATGTTTACTTCTTGGGACAACAAATCCAGCAAGAAGAGGAATCCCTGGTGGGCATCACACAGCCATCCAAGAGGGAAGTAACAGGGTGAAGATCCACCATAAAGGCGTCTATAGGCCTTGTTGTCATTTCTTCAACTGTCTGAAAGATTGAGGATAGCCCATTCCAGCTTCACTCAATCATGTTGTCTAATGGAGGAAGACTTGTGCTCAGAAGGTCTGAGTGGTAGTCCTATGCCAATGGTTGCCAAGTGGTTAATTTCAAACAACAACTGAGGACTTCTTGTGTGCCTTCTTTCAATTCTTGATCCAAAACTGTATTTATATGTAATGGAATATAATGCATATAAAATACATATAAAATGCACTTATATGTAACTGATGGCGTTTATTTTCCAAATCACAGCTGCTCATGTCCTTCTCCAATAACAAGGAGAGCCAAGCAACTTGAGCAATGGGATTCTCCACCATCGCTGACTTTTTCTCAGTGCAGGGCAGGATTGAATGTCCTCATGTTGCTCTGAGACTGCTCTATTGGCAAAATTCAGAATTTGTCAACTTAGAAGGATTCCACTCCCTCAATGTTCAAATTGTACAATAATGTTGACATTAGATTCTGGAGATCTGTGCCAGATATCCAGGGAGCTGTCATGACTCTTACTAAAGAACTCACAGGTTCCTTCCTCCTTCCCAAGTCCCCAGACCATCTGCTAATGGAAATAAGGACTTTCCCCTCCAAAGATGGCTCATGACATCATTATGAAACACTCAGACTGGAAAAGAACAAAGATACAAGACTTCTGTTTCTATCATTGACCAATAATTGAACAGATAATAGCCTTCCTTAAGCTGAGGTTTCAATGCTTGGACTGCTCCAGTGGAGTCTTGTAATACAACCCAGAAAGAGGGTCCTGCATCACTGTGGCCCTTCAGAACAGAAGCATGCACTGAAACAATGGGAGGCATTTAACTGTGATGGAATTGTGTGGAAGGGCAATTAATGGTGATGTATGAGCAATAGAACTATCCCCCAGTGAGTAATCAGGAAGCACAGACAGCAGAAGGAAATGGATAAGATCATTACATGGACATGATGTATTGACATTGTCTCCAGGTAATTCTAAACCTTCACTACACTCTCTATTGCAAGAATGTCCTTCCTTGGATGAGAAGGAGACCAAAACTGCACACAGCATTCCAGGACTCACCAAAGCTCTGTACAGTTGCAGCAAGATATTTCCATACGCGAATCCTCTCACTATGAAGCCAACATACCATTTGCCTTCTTTATGGCCTATTGCATCTCCACGCTTACTTTCAGCAACTGGTTTAGGAGGACACCCAGGTCTCCTGCAGATTCTCCACTCAATTTATAGTCATTCAAGTAATAATTTGCCGCCTTGTTTTTGCTACCAAAGTGGATAGCCTCACATTTACTCACATTACACTGCACTTACACCCTGCATTCTCAGCTTATCCATCTCTGCACCCTCCTCACACCCAACTGTGTGTCATCTGCAAACTTGAAGGTATTAAATGTATATCCCTCAACCATATCATCAGTATATGCTGTGAATAGCTGGGGTCCTAACACTGATCCCTAGTAGTTACCAACTACCATTCGGAAACAGATCTCTTTTTCCTACTCTTTGCTTATTATATGCCAACCAGACAGATATTGCCCCTGACTGGATAGTCTCGAACCTTGAAGTGAAGTCTTGGGATTGGGGTTAATCGTTTAAGACTGAAATGAAAGGAATTTCTTCACTTACAGCATTGAGAATCTTTGGAATGCTCTCCCAGACTATGGATGATCAGTCGTTGAGTATGTTCAAGACAAAGACTGATACATTTTTCGATTCTGAGGAATTCAGGATAGGTGAAGAGAGTGGACTTCAAGTCAAAGATTAACTATGAATTTATTGAATGGCAAAGCTGGCTCAAGGGCTGCCTGCCCCATTTGTTACTTTTTAATCTTTTAAAGCTCCTGTTTAGACAATAAATGCAGGAAGCATAATTGTAAAACTATCAAAAATGAGAAAACCACCAGCCAATTATTGTAAAAACACAGGGAGCTATCAAATTTTCAGGTAATAATTTATTCAGAATCAAAGAAATAAAATGACTATACTTGAATGTTCCACAGGTACATGCAATTTCCTGAATATAGTTATTTTTCCCATTAATTTTGTTACTGTATCGTTGATATAAAAGCCAAATGTCACAGAAAGTTAATTGTTTGCATAGCATAATGTACATTCTGTTCTCTGACTTACAATTTGGATCACAATACCTTAGCTGAAAATGTGTTGCTGGTTAAAGCACACCAGCAGGTTAGGCAGCATCCAAGGAATAGGAAATTCGACGTTTCGGGCATAAGCCCTTCATCAGGAATGAGGAGAGTGTGCCAAGCAGGCTAAGATAAAAGGTAGGGAGGAGGGACTTGGGGGAGGGGCGATGGAGATGTGATAGGTGGAATTAGGTCAAGATGAGGGTGATAGGCCGGAGTGGGGTGGGGGCGGAGAGGTCAGGAAGAAATGACCTTAGCAATACCTTAGCCAAGATAATTTAGAAAGGAGTAGAGAGAATTTCTGACTCGTCAGAAAGCACTTTTGTCCAGCCACTTGCAATTATCTGCCATGTTTTGATGGTTTTATCGAACCTGTGTTGCTGCACTGACTGTACGTAAGAAATCAGAGACAGGCAAGGATGGCTTCTGTCTCATAATGAGACACTTGGTGCAGCAAAATAGTTGTCCTATGTTCCTCAAGGACTTTGCAAATAATATTATTGATTTCCTTCGAAGAATTTTTTGTTTTCATTGATGATCATGTCCAGGATAGAAATTCCCATGAAAAGAAAGAGACACAATACATGGTACAATAATCCTTACTCATCAACGCAAAGAATCATCATCTAGGAACAAGAATTGTTAAAATATATGATATTCATACTGTGTTTCTTAAGATACACTGAAGTGGACCCTTTTCTTGTAATCACTCTTATCTGCAACCACAAATGGTCACCAGAATCATATCATAGCAGTCATTATGACTCAATAATTCATCTGTCTATCAGTACATTGGCAACATGCAGCTATGCTTCACCAACATCCCTCTCAACTTCTCTGCTGTTGCAAAACTAGCAGATTGCTAATATGACATCTAGTACAGGATGAGTAGAAATTCCCTCAATTTGATACTGGACAGACTGAACCCATTGTTTTTTTTTGCAAAAAAACAAAATAATTATCGATGCTAGTAATCAGAAACAAAACCAGAAATTTCTGGAAATGCTCAGCAGGTCTAGCGGCATAGAGTCAAAGAGACATACAGCATGGAAACAGACCCTTTGATCCAAATCATCCATGCCAAACAGACATCCTAAATTAATCTAGTCCCGTTTGCCAGCATTTGGTCCAAATCCCTCTAAACCCTTCCTTTTCATATACCCATCTAAATGCCTTTTAATTGTTGTAATTGTACCAGCCTCCACCACTTCCTCTGGCAGTTTATTCCATACATGCACCACCCTGTATGTGAAAAAGTTGCCCCTCAAGGTCTCTTTTATATTTTTGCCCTCTCACCTTAAACCTATGCCCTCTAGTTTTGGACTCCTCTAGTCTGGGGAAAAGACCTTGGCTGTTTACCCTATCATATCCCTCAAGATTTTATAAAGTTCTATAAGATCCCACCCCTCAGTTTTCAACCTTCTAGGGAAAATAACCCCAGCCAATTCAGCCTCTCCCCCTAGCTCAAACCCTCCAATCCCAGCAACATCCTTGTAAATCCTTTCTGCACCCTTTCAGATTTCACAACATCTTTTCTATAGCTGGGAGACCAGAATTGAATGCAGTATTCCAAAAGTGGCCTAACCAATGTCCTATACAGCAGCAACATGACCTCCCAACTCCTATACTCAATACACTGACCAATAAAGACAAGCATATCAAACACCTTCTTCACTATCCTATCTATCTATGACTCCACTTTCAAGGAGCTATGAACTTGCACATCAAGGTCTCTTTTTTCAGCAACACTCCCCAAGATCTTACCATTAAGTATATACATTCTGCCTTGATTTGCCTTACCAAAATGCGGCGCCTCACACTTACCTGAACTAATCTCCAACAGCCACTCTTTGGCCCATCCATTAACTCTGACTGATCTCCATAGGTGCTACCAACCTGCACAACTTTTCTTGCAATTTCTGTCTTTGTTTTTGCCATTTTTATTTGCACCTGCTTCAAAACTACTTTACCTCACTACCAACGCCATTCATCCTTCTGGTAATGGTCTAAGATTAAGCCAAACTACTTGCAAACATAGTGTCATGTTTGATCTCAAGATATCATTATTTTCAAGTCAAAAGGAAATAATAGTTTTATCTACCTCAGAAAGTACTACTCAATTTTGTCTTGTATCAGCTTGTATGCTGCTGAAACCCTCGATCATGTTTTTTATAACCTTTAGATTCAACTATTCGATAAATTTGACATAATCAAAAACTGCAGCCTGCATCTTGATTTGGAGCAAGAGCTGTTTACCTATATTTCTTGATCTTGCTGATTTGTATTGGGTCCCAGTCAAACAATGTGTTGATTTTAAAATTCTTCTCATTGTTTCCATGGCTCTCTATTTTTGAAGTCTTCTCCAGCTCTGCATTTCTGAGTTGTAGATGATTCAGTGACTCTTGCCTCTTGGGGATCATCAACCATAATTTTTCCACCATTCATGGCTGCAATTTCAGTAACTTTTGCCACAAGTTCTGGAATTCCTTTCCCAAAACTCTCCACATGTCTACCTCACTTTATTCCTTTTAGATCTTGCTTAAACACTGCCTTGTTGCCTGAGTTTTTAGTTATTGGAACAAATATTTCTTAATGGGATTTGGTACTGCAGTTTGTTCAGTAATGCTGTTATGAAGCACCTTGGATGTTTTAATCCATTAAAGATGTTATATAAATCTAAGTTATTGTTGAGTTGAAGCCATTCAGGTCATGAAAATGGCTACGTTCATACGAGGTATATCACAGCATGAATGATACATTGTGCTTCAGGGAGACTTGCAATCCAAGAAAACCCACGTGCTTATTTCACTTGCTTGTCCCAGGTTTGAGGAAATAAGGTGAAACTGTATCTGATTATGGACTGCCTTAGCAGCATTTCCTCGGCTGCAGCTTGCTGCAAAGTGAAATTTTCCATCTTCCAGCAGAGCAAAAGGCCAAGCCACAAACTACTCTTTAAGCCTTCTCCTGGAGGGGAACGTTCCATTCAATTTTTCTCAATAACAGAAATATCCTGTAGAAGCACCTTCTCATCATCAATTATCAGATGAGATGTGATTCTTGATGAAAGATAGTGGGAAGTTGTCAAAGGTTGTTTTGCCATAATAAGATAGCTACAGTTCTTCCCAGATTAGTTTTTAATTCCCACTGACTCAGGCATTTTTATTTTATTAAATGATTCCAAAAAAGTCCAAGACAATATGCTCCTCTCTTTTTAATAGAAGGGAACACAATGTATCTGCAAAAAGTAAATAAGGATTTATTTTTCAAACTTCTATTTCCTGATCCTTTAGTGTTTGAATCTGAAAGATATTTAAACTGAAAAATATATTGCAATGTGTTACTCCTATTTTCTAGGAAAAGGTGAGGTCTGCAGACGCTGGAGATCAGAGCTGAAAATGTGTTGCTGGTTAAAGCGCAGCAGGTCAGGCAGCATCCAAGGAACAGGAAATTCGACGTTTCGGGCACAAGCCCTTCATCAGGAATGAAGAAAGTGTGTCCAGCAGGCTAGAGATATAAAAGGATAACTATTGTTTGAGGTTATTTTTTATACCTTTTAGGAATTAAAATAATTTTTACATTATAAATAAGTAAATTCAAGTAAATGTAATTGTTATAAGCTCAAAACAATCTGGATTTCAAAAGGTCATAAATAACAATATTCTTAGGTTGATAACTTTAAAGAAAATTTATGAATTTTTTCAAATTTACATAATCTTAAATATTATTAAAAATTTAAACTGAGTCAATTATAATCCAACTGTGTTTTTACAGAAAAATACTTTGCAGTAATTTGCAAGATGCATGAATGCATTCCTTTCTTCTGAAACGTTATAGAAAATGATCTATAAATCAGAAAGCCTCTGGCCTAACAGCCCCATCTATTTAACCTACCATATGTTTCATGCTTTGGGTCTGACATCAATTAATCTAGTGGGAATTCGGCATGGATTATTTTGGGACAAGTAAAGACACTCTTAATTTGTTACAAGCCCTTGAGGAAACCTTAACATCGAATTGAGTCAGTATTCAGTAAACAACTACTTCCTGTGAGTTGCATTTTCAAAACTTTCAGATTTGTCAGCAAATTGTGCATTTTACATCATTAAAAGTAAAACTTCATTAGCCCATCAGTATTTGTTGCCTACTCTTGTGCAGTTGGTAGTCAGCCTGTTTATTCAATCGTGGTGTAGGTACTCACCCAATATCATTAGGAAGGTAATTCCAGGATTTTGATCCAAAGGTATTATATACAAGGAAATAACTGTACTTAAACAGAGTCCAAGTCCACACAATTAACCACAGCTTTATTTGAGTTAACCAGACTCCTTAAAACTCAACTAACTGATAACTAGCTCCCCATATTTGTACAACCAATTCACACTCAACTAGGCAAGATAAACTCACCATTGTCCCAGAGGACTCATTAGGTAAAGATGACTACTGGCGAGTTTAACAGAGAGTCACCATGCCACAGGTGAGGCCTGAGGTTGAGAAGGTAGTAACTTCATGGTGACCTCCGCCGGTACTGGAATTGAACCCATGCTGCTAGTGTCACTCTACATCATAAACCAGCCGTCTAGCCAACTGAACTAACTGACTCCATCACCTTCATTAATTTTTTATTCAACTGTTTCCTTTTCCATTCAATCTCAGGCGTTCCACCATACCACATTAAAGGATAGTAGATTCCCCTTTTACTTATTAAATAAACCTATGTATAGAAATAACTTAAAAAGACAAAATAATTACTTATTATATTGCCTATTTTCTGTGTGTAATGAAGTTCCCAGAACTTGCTCCCATCTTTGTGAAACAACCAGATATCCAGCTGCTGTTATCCATGCATTTCTGTTTGAAGATTCCCCATTCTACAACATCTGTTTTAGAACTGCAATATCTTCTGATGCTTTTCTTTCACACATTTTATTTTGTGTGTGCATTTCAATAGTGACCTATCATCAATTTAGTACTTAATGGGTAGAGCTGCTGAATCCCTTTTTAGAAGTTTGTCAATGTTTTTATTAAGAAAAACATCGTAACTACTGTCTCAACAAAAATGAATTATTTTGCTTTTTACTACCTTTTCTGATCTTCTTTAGGTTAAAAAGGGCAATATTTATTTGAATTGCAAACAAGAAAAAGTTAAACCTTCTTGGTCATGAAAACCCATCACAGATATTTATCTATGAAACATCACTAAAAACAACAATTCAAATATCTGGCATCTCTCAATGATGGTTATTTCAAAACACAATGTTCCTTTTTAACTTGTTCAATGTTTTGTTCATCTGAATAATACCATCCACCATGAAGTTTTTCAGTCATACTCAATTCTAAGACATCAAAACTGGCGTCTGGACATCTTCATCTTCCAGTTAGACTTTGTAATTCCTCTATTTCAGTTTTGGAAGCTGCTGCCTCGTTTTGTAAAGACCCACTTTGACTAATATCAATGGGGCTAACATTTGCCAAGTAAAATTGCTGATACAAAGTGACACATCATCCATTTTGCCTGATTTCAAATTCAATGTACTTAAAAGCTCCAGAAGTCTGACTTCCAATTTTGAGTCCTGCTTTAAGCTCATTTATGATTATGCATTCAAATTCAATACTCCTACCCCTGAAAAAAAATCATCTACATGCATTTTAAATATACCTGAAAATTATAAATACAGCTCAACATTCCAATAAAAACTGATAAGGTTGGGTTTTAACTGAAGACAATCCAATTTTAATAATGATGTAGAGGTGCCGGTGTTGGACTGGGGTGGACGAAGTTAAAAATCACACAACGCCTGGTTATAGACCAACAGGTCTATATGGATTTAACGCATTGTCTGAGCTGAGATATCACCTTCTTTTATAAAACCTTAAGTTATCTCGAGAATCTGACTTTAAAGAAGTTCTGTGATTTACATATTAAAGAACTGAAACCTGCAATCCATTATAAAAAATGAAAGACTTAACAGCAATCTAGTTTTGTTCAATATATTATTTCAGTTGAATGACACTGTAATTTTTTATAAATTCTGTGTTTTGTGATCCTGCTCCACAGCTACCTGAGGAAGGAGCAGCACTCCGAAAGCTTCCAAATAAACCTGTTGGACTATAAGACAGACTCTACTGACAAGTACCAAACTTGACAGACATCATTTAGGCCATATACAAATTTATTTACCTTCCAGAAAGTCCCACTACTTTTTGTGTCTCTTTATAGAGAAAGAAGAAATACTTCCCTCATCAGCAAGAGGCCTGCAGAAATGTAGCTTTAATATCGGGTAATCTACACTCTCAAGCAAGAATGTTTTTTTTCAAATTGCTTTACCAGTCATTAGTAAATCTACTCTTATGTCTTGATCCCACGCTTTCACTTCAAACCTTGATGCCACTGCCTTGTTTTTGCCATATAATTCCCACCAGAAGGCATGTTCTCTGGACATATCCACCTTTATGATCCGGCTGGTTGTTTCCTATCTGGTATCTATGTATACTCCCCAAATTCTTTCCAGCTTTGTACTTCAACATCATCATCAGCAGCAGCAGCATCATAGTTCTTGTTGTTTAGCATTTTTATAAACTTGTCTTCTGGTTTGTTCGTGACCAAACAGTAACATGTTCTTCTGCTCTTGGTGGAATTCCTAGTTTGTACTATATTACTAGTTTGTCCTTGTTAAACCAGCCCTCTATTATGCCTTCTATCTCTTTCTGGACAGCTACTGTTTCTTTCTACTATGCTTTCCTCTCCTGCTACTAAGATTTTTGTTCAATGATTGCTGACTATTTTCTTTCACAGACCCACTATTTGAGATTACACTGTGTTTTGTTGCCTTCTATATTTATACTTACTGTTCCTATCCTTGGCTCTAATGTCATGCCCCTCCGCCTGTACATTTATCCAGCTTTGATATTTTTCATTGACCTTCCTTTGTCCTACATACAGTGATGACATTTTTTCATTGATTGAGTCTTATTGTAAATATTTGGCTTTAGTACGCACATTTGGTTGTTGTTTTCTGAGACTAGTGGCCTCAGATTGAGCATCAGAACTGAATGGGTTATTAAACAAACTATCAATTGTGTCAGTTTCATCTGGATAACTCTGCAATGTTGGAGGTACCTGACTCCTCATTATTTTCGATCACTCTTTCGGAAGCTGCAAATTTGTGTAATCTGTATTAAACAACCTTAAAGAACATGCCAGACTGTTTGTTTCCATGTTGTACAATTAAGATTTTTCCAACTTTACCAGG
This sequence comes from Hemiscyllium ocellatum, assembly GCF_020745735.1. Taxonomy (NCBI): domain Eukaryota; kingdom Metazoa; phylum Chordata; class Chondrichthyes; order Orectolobiformes; family Hemiscylliidae; genus Hemiscyllium; species Hemiscyllium ocellatum. Next base: position 26,045,224 of record NC_083432.1, read on the forward strand.
ACCCATCCCCAGATCTTTTTATTCTTTAAGCCTCTCTACTTTGTAATAAACCATATCCCCTTAATTGAAACTGGCTTTTGATTGCTTTCACTTATAGCTTAAGGCCCGATGAAATCTTTGTGAAACATTTGCTTCAATGAAAGCCTTTCATGTTTAAGCCTGTCTGTTCCATGTTTAGATTCAAATACTTTATTACACAATTTTGGACAGTTCTTGCCCTAATGATATGTTGAATTGCACCTGAAACATTCATAGAGCATTTCTGGGAATCCTTCTTTTATGGTATATCCCAATTACTCTTTGTTTCTGAAAATAAATAACAACATTTCGGTCCTCATTTCAATTAATTACAGTTTTCCATTTGTGTTATCACCTAGCAGCCTATATGTAGACGGTCTAACCTAATTGTTAAAGTTGTGTACTCCATTTTCCACCATATCACCAATTTTCATGAGTGCCTTCAAATTTGGAATGCTTTTCAAGGGATTTTTTTCAGTGATTCTAACATTTGTTCTAGTAGCATATGCTTAGAAGTTTAATTCCCATCTAAACTAAAATTCTGTCTATATTTGATATTTTGGCCAATAATTTAAATGCCAGCACAGATTGGGGAATGTCTAAGTTAAAGTTTTACAGACTTATCAACATGCTATTGAATTTCATGGTTCTAACCTCAATCTTTTCAAATACCTTGATCTCAGCCCCCAATAAACCATCTTTTTGATAAACTTTATCCATGAAATTTAACAATCTGTTGAAAAGTTGTGCTTGCATGATCATGATCCAATTTCAAAAGAACTTTGCTTCTTATCTAGTTCCAGTGCATCATGGCGGTGCTCAGGCCTTTACCTTGCTTTGCTTTGGTAGCAAAGTGACCCAGGGTCACATTGCAGCTTCTTTCTTCCACTGGCCACAGGGCTAATTTTCAGAATTAAGGTTTGGTAGTTATAGCTCAAAACTTGACATTTTTGACTCGGCTGTTCTTGATGACTGTATTTAAACAAAATCTAAGTCCACACTTTTAGTGAGGGTTTTATTTCAGTTAGGAGAAAGTGAGGACTGCAGATACTGGAGATCAGAGCTGAAAATGTGTTGCTGGAAAAGTGCAGCAGGTCAGGCAGCCATCCAAGGAGCAGGAGAATCGACTTTTCGAGCATGAGCCCTTTTTCAGGAATTGAAGAAGGGCTCATGCCCAAAACGTCGACTCTCCTGCTCCTTGGATGCTGCCTGACCTGCTGCGCTTTTCCAGCAACACATTTTCAGCTTTTATTTCAGTTAGTCACATCTCATAAAACTTACCCCACACTGATGACTAGCTTTCCATATGCATACAACTAACTCACACTTAATTAGCCTTCAATGAATATATCTATTCCCTGTTCCCTCTTTCTATTCGATCTCTGATATCCCGTCAGACCATTTAGATGATAACAGAGATAGTACGATTTTGTTCCAAGTCAAGGTGATGTCCAGCTTTTCACTGGAAATTCTCAACGTGCCTGTGACTTTCACTTCATTAACATTCCCGACTACTATCTTAATGTTGAAGAGTGTGGCATTGGAAAGGTCAGGCAGCACCTGAGGAGCAAGAGAGTTGACGTTTCGGGCAGAAGTTTTTCATCAGGAATGTGGGGAGGGAAGGGAGCTACACCACCTGTTACCCAAAATGCATAAATCTGACTACCCGGGTCGACCTGTTGCCTCTGCCTGCTCTTGCCCCATCGAACTTATCTCCTCATACCTCAACAACTTCCTGCCCCCTTGGTCCAGGAACTCCACACATACATCCAAGACACCATCCATGCCCTTCACCTCCTCCATGACTTCCGTTTCTCTGGCACCCCCAATGTCTCAGCTTCACCATGGACATCCAGTCCCTTTACACATCCATCTGCCATGGCAAAGTCCTACATGCCCTGCGTTTCTTCCTCTCCCACCAACTCAACCAGTACCCATCACTGACATACTCACTTGATTGGCAGAACTGGTCCTCACCCTCAACAACTCCTTTGAATCTTCCTACATCCTTTAGACCAAAGGGGTAGCCATGGGTACCAACATGGATCCCAGCTATGCTTATCACTTCAGAGGATACGTAGAATAGTCCACCTTCCACAGTCACACTGGCAGCGTACCCCACCTTTTCTTCTGCTACATTGATGACTGTTTCAGTGCCACCCCGTGTTCTCATGAGGAGGTTGAACAGTTCATCAACTTCACAAACACTTTCCACCCTTACCTTAAGTTCACATCGACCATCTCAGAAACATCCCTCCACTTCTTGGACCTCTCTGTATCTATCTCTGGCAACTGGCTCAACATGGACATTTATTTCAAACCTGCTGACTCCCACACTACCTTGACAACACCTCCTCTCACCAACCCTTCTGTAGAAAAGCGATCCCTTACTCAGAATCCCTCTGCCTCTGCCATATCTGCTCTGGGGGAGCAATTCCACTCCCGGACAACCTAGATGGCCTCCTGTTTCAAGGACCACAATTTCTCCTCCCAAATAATCAACCGTGCCCTCCAGTACATCTCTTCCAAATCTCGCACATCTGCCCTTGAACCCCACCCCTCCAATCACAACAAGGATAGAATGCTCCCAGTCCTCACCTTCTATCCCATTCATCTTTGGATACAGCACATTATTCTTCACCATTACAGCACATTATTCTTCACCAGATCCCACTACCAGAAATATATTTCCCTCCCCACTCCTATCTGCATTCCACAGAGACCATTCCCTCCATGACTCCCTTGTCAGGTCCATGACCCCCACCAATCCACCCTCCACTCCCAGCACCTTTCCTTGCCACCACAGAAGGTGTATCAGCTGCACACAAGCCTTTCCTGTCATCTCCATCCAAGGCCCCAAAGGATTTTTTCACATGGAGCAGAGATTTTCCTGCACATCCAAACACCTCATCTACTGTGTCCATTGCTCTCGATGTGGTCTCCTCTACATTGGGGAGACAGGACGTTAACTTGCGGAGCGTTTCAGGGAACATCTCTTGCACACATGCACCAATAACCCCACTGCCCAGTAGCTGACCACTTCAACAACCCCCACCCCTTCACTCTGCCAAGGACACGCACGTCTTGGACCTTCTCCACCGCCAAATCCAAGCCACCCAATAGCTGAAGGAAGAACGCCTCATCTTCTGTCTTGGGACCCTTCAACCAAATGGCATCAACATCGACTTCACTAGTTTCCAAATCTCCCCTCCCCCCACCTTATTCCAAATCCAAACCTCCAACTCAGCATTGCCCTCTTGACCTTTCCTATCTGTCCATCTTCCTTCCCAACTATCCAGTCCACATTCCCCACCAATGTATCACAATTACCCCCCACCTATTGCCTTCTCCGCTACCTTCCCCCAGCCCCACCCCCAACCCTCTATTTATCTCTCAGGCTCCTTCCTCCATCCACATTCCTGTTGAAGAGCTTATGCCTGAAATGTCGACTCTCCTGTTCTTTGGATGCAGCCTAATCCGTTGTATTTTTCCAGTGCTACACATTTCAATTCTGATCTCCAGTATCTGCAGTCCTCACTTTCTCCGGACCACTATTTTAGGCTGCTTTAGATGTCAAAAGTTCAAATCAGTTACCTCACCTTAAGCTACCTCCTCTATATTTGTTCACTCACCAAGATTGCTTTTATTGTCCTGCAAAGCATTGACAATCTCGATCTCTATCATCACCATCACTCCAGTTTATATCTATCATGTCAAAGTTTGAAGCAATAGCTTTACACAGTTGATTTGAAGTAACTTGCCATTAAGTTTTATAAAGTATTGTCTCCAATTGAAAATAGGAGGATGATAAATCAGCATTTATCTACTTCCTCTTTGATGCTCGCAGCGTTATTTCCCGTGAACAAATCTTGTTGAGTTAAGTGCCGCATTTGCAAGGATATGTTGGAGACAGAACCTTATAAAAGTAAATAGCAAGTTCCTGCAAATGAACTGTATAAAGTTGTTACTTTAGTTGGTCAGAGATTTTGGGCAGGTTATATCACAGTCAAGAACATGTTGAGGAAATTCTAATTTTTGGTAACATGAAATGGAGAATCCAACCAAGAAACTGTTGATGCATTCAAACTTTGATGTGATAGGAATGAACTGGGGTCAATGCTGTGCAGGATGATAAAAGCAGTTGTGGTTACTGAACAATATATAGAGGAGGTATACTAAGGGTGAATAATCTAGTTCGAGTTTTGACATCCAAAGCAGCCTAAATAGTAGGCAGGAAGGTATTTGAGGTGAAAATCATAGACGTATTGAGAATTTCCAGCCAATTGCCTGGGTTCTGTTTCATCCCATATTTAAGTCTTCAAACTGAATGACATCATCAAACCATTACATCATGAGGCAAGTCTCTTTATTATATGGCACAGTCAATATAATAAGCTTATTGCGCTCATGCATACATCTTTCCAAATCACATTCAGCACTTAAGAATTTAAACGGTCACAATTAAGTGTAAAGGGGGGGTGGGAGTGGGGTTGGTGTGAGATCCAGGGGGAGGCTGAGGAAAGAAATCAATCTGAGACTGGTACAGTTGAGAAAAGAAGCGAGTCAAACAGTCAGGGCAGGCAAGAACAAAGCAGAGAACAAGGTAGGACTGATCAATTAAATTGCATTTATTTCAATGCAAGAGGCCTAACAGGGAAGGCAGATAAACTCAGGGCATGATTAGGAACATGGGACTGGGATATCAAAGCAATTACAGGAATGTGGCTCAGGGATGGACAGGACTGGCAGCTTCTAGATTAGATTGATGCTGGAAAAGCACAGCAGGTCAGACAGCATCCAAGGAGTAGGAAAATCAATGTTTCGGGCAAAAACCGCTCATCAGGCATACCCAAAATGTCGATTTTCCTGTTCCTCGGATGCTACCTGACCTGTTGTGTTTTTCCAGTGCCACTGTAATCTAGACTCTCATCTCCACCCTCTGCAGTCCTCACTTTTGCCCAGGATTGGCAGCTTAATGTTCCAGGATACAAATGCTACAGGAAGAATAGGAAAGGAGGCAAATGAGGAGGGGGAGTAGCGTTTTTGATAAAGGATAGTATTACAGCTTTACTTAGGGAGAATATTCCTGGAAATACATCCAGGAAAGTTATTTGGGTGGAATTGAGAAATAAGAAAGGGATGATCACCTTTTTGGGATTGTATTATAGACCCCTAATAGCCAGTGGGAAATTGAGAAACAAATTTTTAAAGAGATTTCAGTTATTTGTAAGAATAATAGGCGATTATGATAGGGGATTTTAACTTTCCAAACATAGACTGGGACTGCCATATTGTTATGGGTTTAGGTGGAGAGGCATTTGTTAAGAGTGTACAAGAAAGTTTTCTGAGTCAACGAGAGAAGTTGCAAAACCTGACCTACTCTTGGGAAATAAGGCAGGACAGGTGACTAAGGTGACAGTGGGGGAGCACTTTGGGGCCAGCGACCATTATTCTATTAGTTTCAAAATAGTGATGAAAAGAATAGACCAGATCTAACAGTTGAAGTTCTAAATTGGAAGAAAGCTAATTTTGATGGTATTAGGTAAGAACTTTCTAAAGCTGATTGGGTGCAAGTAAAGGAACAGCTGGAAAATAGGAAGCCTTCAGAAATTAGATAACGAGAGTCCAGAGATAGTATATTCCTGGTAGGGTGAAAGGAAAGGCTGGTAGGTCTAGAGAATGCTGGATGACTAAAGAAATTGAGGGTTTTGTGAAGAAAAAGAAGGAAACATATGTCAGGTATAGACAGGAGAAATCGAGTGAATCCTTAGGAGAGTATAAAGGCAGTAGACGTATACTTAAGACTGAAATCAGGAGGGCAAAAATGGGACATGAGATAGCTTTGGCAAATAGGAGAATCCAAAGGGGTTTTACAAATACATTAAGGACAAAAGGGCAACAAGGAAGCAAATAGGGCCCCTTAAAGATCAGCAAGGCGGCCTTTATGTGGAGCCACAGGAGAAGGTGGAGACACTAAATAAGTATTCTGCATCACTGTAGAGAAGGACATGGACGATATAGAATGTGAGGAAATAGATGGTGACAGCTTGAAAAATATCCATATTACAGAGGAAGAAGTGTTGGATTTCTTGAAACACATAAAGGTGGATAAATCCCCAGGATCTGATCAGGTGTACCCTAGAACTCTGTGGGAAGCTAGGGAAGTGATTGCTGGGCCCCTTGCTGAGATATCTATATCATCGATAGTCACAGGTGAGATGCTGGAAGACTGGAGGTTGGCTAACGTTGTACCATTGTTTAAGGAAGGTAGTAAGGACAAGCCAGGGAACTATAGACCAGTGAGCCTGACGTTGGTGGTAGGCAAGTTGTTGGAGAGAATCCTGAGGCAGAGGATTTACATGTATTTGGAAAGGCAAGAACTGATTAGAGATAGTCCACATGGTTTTGTGCATGAGAAATCATTTCTCATCAACTTGATTGAGTTTTTTGAAAAAGTAATAAAGAAGATTGATGAGGGCAGAGCGGTTGACATGATCTATATGGACTTCAGTAAGGCGCTCGACAAGATTCCCCATGGGAGATTGGTTAGCAAGATTAGATTTCATGGAATACAGGGAGAACTAGTCATTTGGGTACAGAACTGGCTTGAAGGTAGAAGACAGAGGGTAATGGTGGAGGATTGTTTTTCAGACTGGGGGCCTGTGGCCAGTGTTGTGCCACAAGGATCGGTGCTAGGGTCCACTACTTTTTTTCATTTATATAAATGATTTCGATATGAACATAGGAGGTATAGTTAGTAAGTTTGTAGATGACACCAAAATTGGAGGTGCAGTGGACAGCGAAGAAAGTTACTTCAGATTAAAACGGGATCTTGATCAGATGGGCCAATGGGCTGAGAAGTGGCAGATGGAGTTTAATTCACATAAATACGAGGTGCTGCATTTTGGGAAAAGAAATCTTAGCAGGACTTATACACTTAATAATAAGATCCTAGGGAGTTTTGCTAAACAAAGAGACCTTGGGGTGCAGATTCATAGATCTTTGAAAGTGGAGTCGCAGGTAGGTAGAATAGTGAACACGACGTTTCGTAAACTTTCCTTTATTGGTCAGAGTATTGAGTACAGGAGTTGGGAGGTCATGTAGCAGCTATACAGGATGTTAGTTAGGCCACTTTTGGATTATTGTTTGCAATTCACGTCTCCTTCCTATCGGAAGGATGTTATGAAACATGAAAAGGTTCAGAAAAGATTTACAAGGATATTGCCAGGGTTGGAGGATTTGAGTTAAAGGGAGAGGTTGAATAGGCTGGGGCTGTTTTCCCTGGAGCATCGGAGGCTGTGGGTTGACCTTATAGAGGTTTATAAAATCATGACGGGACAGGATAAATAGACAAGGTCTTTTCCCTGGGGTGGAGGAGTCCAGACAAGAGGGCATAGGTTTAGGATGAGAGGGGAAAGATATAAAAGATACCTAAGGGGCAACTTTTTCACTCTGAGAATTGTGCATGGATGGAATGAGCTGTCAGAGGAAGTGATGGAGGCTGGTACAATTCCATTTAAAAGACATTTGGATGGGTATATTAATAGAAAGGGTTTAGCAGGATATGGGCCAAATGCTGGCAATTGAGACTAGATTAAGTTGGGATATCTGGTTGGCATGGATGAGTTGGACCGAAGGGTCTGTTTCCATGCTGTACATCACCATGACTCTGTAATTCTGAGAGAAGAATAAATACTTCATTAATCCTTCGGTATAGAAGAGCCTTTACTGTGCACAGCACATTCTCTCATCTATTATTAGATTTTTAACCTACTAAGAAAAGTCTTGTTTATCCTGCATGACATATTACATTTCTGGCACTTAATCAGTTGAACAACGGTCTTAAAATTGATAGGTTCAGACACTACTCAAGAAAAATATAGTATTCATTGCCTCAGAAGTGGCAGAGGTTATCTCTTATACCTCATCATAGCATATGATTTTCAACATTTTTGTTCCTTTCTATAAACTGGGGGCAACTTGACTGAAGCTGTATATTTGAGGAGAAAATTCAAAGTATTTTTCATGTTAAGGAAGGCTGATTATGTTTAAGAACCTTTTATTTCCTTTTGCTCTTCCTTTTCAAAAGTATGGCTGATTTTTGGGACATGTTCATTTTTATTCTGTAATGTCTGGCAGGGATGTCAAAGACCCATTGAAATTATGGAAGAGGCAACGTTATATGTAAATTAAGGGATAATTGGATGACCACTTATTGGGCGCAAAGAAAGGGAATACATAATCAGTGCGTTTTGTGTTTGAGGAGTGTGCTTGGAAAGAAACCTTGTACCAGAAAAATACATGCCTGAGTTTTGCCTAACCAGTATTAACCCTCTGATGTTTAATAATGTCCCATAATTATTGCAGCTTCCTAGTTCTCTTTGTAGTTAACTGTTTTTAATTTACATTCCCTATCCAAAGCATTTCCCTTTTGCCCATGCCTGGTGCACAATTTCTAGAACATCAAATCCCTCCAGTGTGAAAACAGGCCATTCAGCCCATTGAGACCACACTGACCCTCCAAGGAGCATCCCACCCAGTCCCACTCCCCACTATCCTGCAATTCCTATGGTTAATTCACCCAGCCTGCACATCCCTGGACATTATGGGCAATTTGGCATGGCCCATTCACCTAACCTGTCCCATCTTTGGATTGTGAAGGAAACCGGACCATCTGGAGGAAACCCATACAGAGATGGGGAGAATGTGCAATCTTCACACAGACAATCGCCCAAGAGTAAAGTTGAACCCAGGTCTCTGATGCTGTAAGGCAGCAGTGTTAACCACTGAACCCCCTCGCTGCCCCAGTATATAAAATCAAAACATTTTCTGGGTTTTCTTTTAATCATTTAGCGCATGTGGGCTTTTCTTGGGGGCTAGCATTTATTGCCCATCCCCAATTGCTCTTGAGAAGGTAATGATGAATTCGGTCTTAAACCACTGCACAATATTTGGTTTATGGTACACTCTAGCAGTACACCCCTACTGCTCGTGGGGAAGTACCAGGACATTGATCCAGTGTCATTGATGGAACGGCAATGTACTTTCAACTCAGGATGACAAGCGACTTGGAGGGGACCTTGCAAGCTATGGTACTCTATGTATCTGCTATCCTTATCCTTCGAAATGATCATGCTAATTGCCTTTGAAGGTGCTATTGAAGGAGCATTGGTGAAGGTGCATCCTTTAACTTTGGAAGATGCTAGATAAGGATTCTTGGCGAATTTTTGCAGTGCTTCTGGTAAATGGTACGCACTGCTGCTACTGTGCATTGGTGGTGGAGAGAGTAAATGTTTGAGGATATCATGCTAATGAAGCAAGCAGATTTGTCCTGATGGTGTTAAGCTTCTTGAGTGATCTTGGAGCTGCATTCATCATATGGAATGTATTCCATTCCCTCCTGATTTGTGCCTCACAAATGAATATATTGGTATTGGCACCTATTTCTACTGATTACAAATGCATACAATAATATCCCAAACATCTATGTATAAAGTTTCTAGCCTTGTTTGTGTTGAATATTTGCTCCATGAAGTCTCAATGGAAATTAGTGTATTAATTCTTTTAAAGCAAAGGCAATTTTTAGAGATTCTGAAAGGAACATTGAAACCATCTGACATGGACATTTAACTGGAAATGACTGAAAAAAAGGATATTCACCTTAAACAGGTATCTTGAGAAGGGCAATGTTCGAGCATTTCTACAAAAAGTAATTTTTCTTTCAGTCAAGCGAGTGTAAACAGACAATTCAGTATGAAATGTATAACAATCACAGACTAGGACACAAAGTTCAGATTTTAAAAAGAACACAGCTTTGAACTCTCACTGTCATGCATCTCTGGGGAAGTTGCTGTACTGGAAATGAATTAGCTGAGGAAAAAGTTGTACATTGGTAATAAGAATGAACTGCCTCAAAGAGAAAAGAGATTTGCTTGACATTACTGAAGAGAAAGAAAAATAGAGCAAAATGCTCAATTCAGTAGATACTTTTCCGCAAAATTGAGGGATACCTCTTAACACGCAGGTTGGTTCAGTGACATAAACACAAAGACTGGTGAACTGTGAAAACAGTTTTTGTGGAGACATTTGTGTGTACAATAAACAATTGTTTTTAACTGGTGAATTTACTTTTCAAATTTCTCAGATATATTATATGTTCTATATATGATACTTTATTTTTTTTTATTTAACGGTATATTTTTGATTTGCTCAGACTCAGTAGTACAGTGTCACTGTACATTATCTGTTGTAGACACATCAATGATATCCATCATATATGGCACAAGTTGGGTGGGTGTCTTTGGGTGGTTTGTAGATGGCCTGGTTGTTTTATATTGGCAGTTGCAAGGGAATGGTCACTGTTGTAATACGAGCTGTTGGAATGGGGTGGAGCTTGTTTCAGGAACAATTCCATGTGGGATGTGCAGTATTTCCCTCTTCCATTGCCTCACTCGTGACACTTGTAATCCTCCTAACATTCAATTAATTACTGCATTCCTTTTTGCTATATTGGTATGGTTTTGTGGGAAATTTGTTAGCATCACTATCTGTTGTTGTTAACAGATGGTAACCAGAGTTTGAAGCACTTTGGTGCTGCAACATCTGTAATTTTTTTATTTTGCTTTTTTGGGGATATTGTTCACAGACTCCTACCTGCTATGGCTAAAAGGGAGCTTTGACTGGTGCCATGGAAGCCCAATTCTGTCACTTATGCTGAGGTCGTATCAACAACAGAACCTTGCTGCTGACTCCATAGAGGTTGTAGGGTCTCCAGGAATGGAATTTCTGTGGTTTGGAGAATCCCACCTCTTTCTCTCTTCTCCCACCAAGAGGTTCCTTGCCATTACAGGTTGGCTCAATGGACTGTCAAGATCCACTTCACCTGCCAATGAAATGTCAGGCTATCCACACAAGTCTCTTTCTCAGGCTTCTGTCAGCTTTAGGTAACGTCAGACCTTGTAAAAGGGAGGCAGACGTTTCAGTGGAAGTACACCAGAAGAAGTAAAAGAACTAATTGAAACATCAAGTTTTGGTAGTGGATTTCTCTTAACATTAACAGCTCAACCAATGACTTTGAAAAATAAATGTAAAATTCAGTTTAATCTAATTGAAGGACAGTCAATATCCTGCCCAGGTTTCCTTTAACGTGTGCATACATTTGTGCACTGATAAGATCATTGCTTTGACCCACTGCAGGATATGCAAACTCCAGTGCAATCAGTGTTCAAATCGCTTTGTGCATCAGTGCTTAGAGAGGCTATTTATGCAAATCATCTGCGTGTTTTTCTGAAGAGAGAAATCACTAACGATGTACCATGTAGATGTGACTTCAAACTAAAAATGCCAAAGCTAGTTCTTTCTGTTCAGTTTCCAACAAGCTCATTTGCAGCAAAGCCGTAGCAATAAGTGCTGATGTTGTACAATCAGTACTTGAGTAATGTGGCTTTTGCAGCATATGTTAGCAGCTGGTGTTTTAAGCATTTCTGGACTGGCCTAATTCTGAAAAAAGAAATGAGGAAGGATTTGCTAACAGACCATATGACTTTCCCAGCTGAAAAGGTCTTGTTTCAAATGATTACAGAGGAGTCTCAAACCCCTCTTATAGAGAATGACCTAATCTCACTTCATCCTTGCATGTGGGAAGCCTTTGTCCTGTTTCACAAAGAGCTAATTTGATAGACTGTCTATAAGATCAAGCTTTAGGAAGGCAGGCAGGCCAGCAGCAGGACATAAGGGATTTCGTGAGTTATTAATGAGTCTTCACACAATATAACTTTTCCTATGATCTCTCAGTTGCTTAGCGCTTGTGATGATTCGGTTAGTAAAGAAAACATGCTGCAAATGCTGGATATCTGAAATAACAACGGAAAATAATGTTGGAAACACAATGCTGGTCAAATTACATTGCTATTTCATCAGCAATTTCTTCAGAAATGGGTCTCTAATTTCTACATAAAGCATTCAATTCTCATGTTCTGCTGGATCATCAAAATGGAAGACAATATTTTTATGAATGCAAAGGAATACTTAGAGACTAGTGTATGACTTCTTACTTACCCCAGACAATGTTATGTATTCTGGGATTGAATTTCTGAGAAGTGTTTGTCTAAGCTACAAGATTCAAACAAAGCTCGGGAAACTTTACATAGCTGTGATGTATGGTTCCTTGTCACTTGGATCTTCATGCAGAATTTCCCATTTTAAAATGTGCTTAGGTGACTGGTCACTGCCATTCATATGTGTGAGAGGACGTGTGTGAACTGCAGCATTCAATATTTGACTCTTTGAGTCTGTAAACTGATCCATGTTCATTGTGCTTGATTGCTTAATTCTAAGTAAACAAATTGTAGAAAGAGCTGGAAACTAGAATTGCAAATATGGAGTGCACATTTTTACCACCTGCAAAGAAAACCTATTACATATGTAAACATATTGTATATTACACACATTTCTACTAAACATTGAGGCCTGAAGGAAGCTTTGTGCTATTACCATGGCAACAAAAACTTCCATTTCTTCACTTTCAACATAGTAGATATTTTAAGGAGTGATAGCAAACAAAATTTGACACTAGGAGAAAGTGAGGTCTGCAGATACTGGAGATCAGAGCTGAAAAAGTGTTGCTGAAAAAGCGCAGCAGGTCAGGCAGCATCCAGGGACCAGGAGATTCGACGTTTCGGGCATAAGCCCTTCTTCAGGAATTGGCACTAACCTATGTGAAGCAATAACAGGACACCTGAGCAAAAGCTTAATTGAAGAGGCAAGTTTAAAGATTGTCTTAAAGGACGAGAAAGGGGGTTGAGATGCAAAGAATTTGGATGAAAATTCCAAAGCTTGTGGCCTGGATAGCTGAGGGTATAGCCATCAATGATGTAGCAAAGAAAGTCAAGGATCCACAAGAGGCCAGATTTGGAGGAGCGCAGGGATCTTGGAAAGTCGTAGGTCTGGAGGGGACAACCAAAATAGGATTGGTGAGACAATGAAAGAATTTAACAACAAAAAGATAAATATGAATAGCCTGACAGTGGGAGGCAATGTCAGCCATGGGTACAGGTATGGCTTGATATTCTATAAGGGCAAGGGCACCAGACTGAGGGATGCCCTCAAGTGGGAGGCTGAACAGGAAAGCATTGAAAACATTATGGTAGAAGGGTTTAGAGATACGAATGAGGGTTTCAGTTACAAATAACCTCTGGCAGTGGTAGAGGCAGCAGGCTACAGAGGTGGAAACAGGTAGTTTTGGTGATGAAGATGACATAAGGTCAGAAGCACAGTTCAGGATCAATCGAATGTCCAAAGAACAGTGTGGTTAAATATCAGATCATGACCACTAGGAGGAAGAGATTTAATTACTAGAGAACGAGGGACTTGGAGAGGTGATGGTTTAATGTAATGTCACTGAATTAGTAATCCAGAGTCTCAGATGTTGTTCTCTTACCTGGCTTCAAATCCCACCACAGCAGATGGAGGAATTCGAAATTAATATAAATCTGAATTTGGAAGTCTGCATGATTGTAAAACCATTGATGATTATGGGAAAATGCTTCATTTTCATTAATGTTTAGAGAAGGAAATTGACATCCTTACCTGGTCTGGCTTACATGTGATATCAGATTCACAGCAATGTGGTTAACTCTAAACTGCCTTCTGAAGTGACCTATCAAGTCATTCAGTTAGATTGACCATGAAAAAAGAAAAAAGGAATAAAGCCAGATTGACCAATTGTCATTGACTAAGGTACAGGGAATGACAATGGCAAACGTAGCCCTTTCAATTCTGCAAAATCCTTCTTACTAATATGTGGGGGCTCGTGTCAAAACTGGGAGAGCAATCCCAAACACTAGTCAAGCAACAGCTTGACACAGTCATACTCATAGAATCGCACCTGACATATGATATCCAAGAAAACACCATCACCATCCTGAAGTACGCCCACACTAACTGGCAGAATAGACCCAGCAGAGATGGTGGTACGGCAGATATACAGCTGGGATGGAGTCCTCAATATTGTCTTCAGACTCCATGAAGTCTCATTGCATCAAATCCATCATGGACAAGGAAATCTCTTGCTGACTGTCACATTGCTGAATCAATATTCCTTCATGTTGAACACCATTTGGAGGAAACATTGAGGGTGGCATTGGTACAGAATGTACTCTGCAAGAGGCATTTCACACCTGCCACCAAGAATATCTTGGCAACAGCAGCAATGAGTGAACTGGTCAAATCCTAAAGAATGTACCTGATAGGCTGGGTCTGTGGCAGGGGGTGAGGGAATCAACAAGACAGAAAGCATACTTGGCCTCATCCTTGCCAAACTGTCTGCAGCAGGCACATCTGTCCATGACAATATCGGTTAGAGTTACCACCCCACACAGTCCCTATGGAAGCAAAGTCTGGTCTTCATGTTGAGAATACCTTCTATCATGTTGTGTGGCACTATCATGGTAGTCAATGGGACAGAACAGGTCAAGCAATTCAAGACTGTGAATCATGAAGTGCTGTGGGTGACCTGCAATCAAATGTTCTCCAACACAATTTGCAACTTCATGCCCTTGCATCTCCCCCACTCTAGCACTCAAGGGTGTGGATATGCATTCTTCTAGACAAAGTGCTGCATTGGTCAGACAGCACTTGGATCCTTCACTAGAAATCCAAAGTTTGATCCAAATGCAACCATTGTTGTATGCTAAGTAACTACTACAATGAAGTCACTCTCATAGACCTCAATAGATATTCTGTGACTGACTGGATCTCATAATTCGCAACCACAAGTGTACCTCATGGCTGAGAAATGGCTTAAGAGCTGTATTAAATGCCTTTCTAAAAATGAAGTACATGGTTTTTCTGATTTTAATTCCTCAGACAATATTTCCAACTTAAGTATAGATCCATTGAAAACAAAGACTATAATTACTCTGTGTGAAATAGATATAGGTATGGATTGATCGACTTTTGTGAAAGAAATAAGATAGGTTGATGTTCAGATGGAGATAATATTTCAAACAAGAGGTATACATATTCTCTGGGCAAAATGTTTCACAATCATAGATTTCTATAGCACAGAAAAAGGCCCGTCGGCCCATTGTGTCCATGTACTCATAAATAACCACCGTACTATTTTAATCCCATTTTTCAGCACTTGACACGTTGACTTGTATGCCTTAGCTTCCTCTCCTTCCCTTAAATCTATACCTCCAGCCATGACCCCTCCACCAAGGGGAAAGTTTCTTTCTGTCTACCCTATATATGACTCTCATCATTTTATCCATCTTAATCACGTCCCCTTTCAATCTCCTCTGCTCTAAGGAAAATAACCTCAATCAGTCCAATCTGTCTTCATAACTGAAACTCATCAGCTCAGGCAACATCTTGGTAAATTTCCTCTGCACTCTCTCCAGGGCGATCACGCTTTTTCTCTAATGTGGATTCCAAAACTGCACACAATCCTCTGGCTGTGGCCTGACCAACATTTTTATATGTGATAGATACAATCTTAAATATTCATATATATAATCATTTCTACAACCTAATACAACATTAAAAAAAACCTCAAATATTTATGAGCGACTGTGGCTGTGTGTTTACAGTTTACTGAAATGCCACTAATTGTTTTTGCAGTGGCAGAGCAACTTTTCAATAAGGTGTTAATTATTGATTATAAGACCCTTGCATTATTAAACTGCATTTTAAGCAATGCATTTGATTTTGTTAAGTTTAGTGTAAGGATTTACAGTTTCACCAATTTACTGGGCTTGAGTTTAAATCTGTAAAAGCTGGGGATGGATTTTAAAAATACGCCATCACGTTTTCTGTGGAATAATGGAAAACCAACAATTTAAATCCAGACTCAAGGAGAATCAGTAATCAAATTCCTGGAGACGTTACCCTGCATTCCATTAATTTATTGTATGATGGAGTTGCTCATTTGGCTGGTTGGCTAGTTTACAATGCAGAGTGACATCAACAGTGTGAGTTCAATTCCTGCATTGGTTGAGGTTGCCATGATGGACTCTAAATTCCAAACTCTTCTCTTGCCTGGTGACCCTCAGTTAAACCACCACCAGTTGTACCTCCCTGATGAGAGATCAGCTCTCTGGGAGTATGATAACTTAAACTGATTAGAACTTACTTGATGGTAACTTGCAGTGATCAAGACCTTGAGGGCGACACGGTGGCACAGTGGCTAGCACTGCTGCCTCACAGCGCCAGGGACCTGGGTTCAATTCCCACCTCAGGCGACTGACTGTGTGGAGTTTGCACGTTCTCCCCGTGTCTGCGTGGGTTTCCTCCGGGTGCTCCGGTCTCCTCCCACAGTCCAAAGATGTGCGGGTCAGGTGAATTGGCCATGCTAAAATTGCCCGTAGTGTTAGGTAAGGGGTATATGTAGGGGTATGGGTGGGTTGCGCTTCGGCGGGTTGGTATGGACTTGTTGGGCTGAAGGGCCTGTTTCCACACTGTAAGTAATCTAATCTAATCTACCTTGAACAGAATAAAATTCCTCAGGTGTTTCACAGAATTAAAATCAAATATTGAGCAGCAGGAGGTGTTAAAATGTATGGTACAAAAGGTAGCTTTTGGAAGGGTATTAGACGTAGGGAGAGAATTTCTAAGGCATATCCGGCTTCACGAAATTTCACTGACTCTTATCACCAAAATGCCTGAAGAATCAATTACCAGTGGTGCATTGGAGAGAAGGTTTCTGACAACTTCCTTTGTAAGAAGGGGAGATAGCTTCTCGAGAATTTGTGATAAAGAAGGATGCAGAGAGTGGTGTAAGGAATTGTCAACAATTCTAAAGAATTTGAATTCAATACTTGAGCAACATTCAATTAATGCTAACCAACAAATGCATAAACGATGAGGGGGCAGAAATAGTTGAGGGAAAGGATGCAGTTAGCAAAGATTATAAGGAAAGCCTTTGAGTAGCCTTGATGCTAGCTTGGAAATGACATCAGACGTTCAAGTTGAATTTAACTAGGTGATTGAAGGAGCACGCTGTTGTGCTCAGCATGAATGAATAGTAAGAAATCTGTAGCTAAAGTGATTTCTGTTGGGAGCTGAACAAAATGGCTTTCAGGGATTTTTAAGCAACTGCTGGGCATGCACGTGGGCAGCAGTGAATTGAGGGGTGCATAGGTTAGGTTATTTTGTTTTAGATTAGGATTAATCCTCGGCACAACATTATGGGCCAAATGGCTGTTCTGTGCTGTACTTTCGTATGTTCTATATTCGTCTAACCAGTGCTAAATTAAGAGTACTGGTTATTTCACAACTTTATGCTATGTGAACAGAGAGAGACAGTTTGTGGAGTTAACGGTGATAATAAAAATAAATGGAATATCGCATGTCACGATACAAGTTGAAGCTGATCTCTTGGCAATCAATAATACTAGTAACAAGCAGTGTCGAGCTGAGCAATAGGAAGGGGTTCAATGCAGAATCCTGAGGCATTTGCAAGTGAAATGAATGGGGATATGAGTGGGAGGAGCACTTTTTTCTGATTCACACATGGGATGTGGGTATCACTAGCTGGGCCAGCATTTATTACTCATCTCCAATTGCTCTTGTGAAGGTGATGGTGAGCTGCTTTCTTGAACTACCACAGTCTATGTGCTGTATGTGTCTTTAGGGAGTTCCAGGTTTTTAATCCAGTGACACTGATGGAACAACGATGTACTTCCACATCTGGATGGTGAGTGGTTTGGAATGTTCCTAAATATCTGCTGCCCTTGTCCTAACAGATGGAAGTGCTCATGGTTTTGGAAGGTTTGTTGAAGAAGCTTTGATGAAGTTCTGCAGCGCAACTTGGAGATGGAACGCGCTGCTACTCCTGAGCATTGGTGGCAAAGAGAGTGGATATCTGTGGATGTGGCACCAATCAAGTGGACTGCTTTGACCTGGATAGTGTCAAGCTTCTTGAGTATTGTTGTAACTACACTAGTCCAAGCAAGTGAGGAGTGTTCAATGAAACTGCTGAATTGTACCTTGTAGATGGTGGGTAAGGCTTTGGGAGTCAGAATTTGAGTTACTGACTGCAGTATTCCTAACCTCTGATCCATGTTTGTAACCATTATATTTATAAAGCCAGTCCAGAATATTGAAAGAGATGTGTTGACTATGAGGGTGAGTCAAGACTGGATTCAAGTAAATGATTTCATGGTAAAATAATATGCTGGAAAGACAGTGGAGGAGGATGGATTAATCACTTATATTGGAAAGTGAAAATTGCACAAAAGCAAGGATAGCTTGAATCACTTGGTTGTAATCTTACCCCGGAGCAGGGTGGATTCTGGATGTTGAGTAAATTTAAGGAGGAGATAGACAAATGGAGTTTTCATCAGCAGTAGGTTGAAGTGTTATGGAGGTGGGCAGAACAGTCAGGTTGAGGCTGAGATGAGATCAGCCATTTTTGTACTAAATAGTGGAGCAGACATGGGAGGCTGAATTGTTTCCCATATTCTTAGTTTCTCCCAAGAAAGCTGAGGTTGTAGTCTAAAAACGTTTAACAGCATTGTTTACTATTCATTTGATGACTAAGATTTGATGAAAGGAAGCATGAGTAAAGTAGAACTTTCTCTTTTCTGGGTGAGTTTAAATCTGAGCCAAAGAGAAGGTAAGGATATGATAACGATGTTCCTTTGGTAAACTGGTGAGGCAGGCTGGGCTGAATGGCCTTCTTCAGCAACATAAAGCGTCTGTGATTCTGTGAACATAACAACAACGTTCCGTGTGACTGACTGGTTTCAGGCTGATAAATACAGTAGAAAAACTTGCTATACTCCAGGTGCTGATTTGGCACTGAATCCTACTTTGAGAGCAGCAGATGTTATGTTGTTGGCTTCCTGCCACTCTGTACATGAACAAGTTCAGTCAGATTTCCAAATGAATCATGCATGCAGACCATTGAAACACCAGTGAAGATTTTTAAGACTGGCGGTTAGCTAATTGGTTTGCCCACTGTTTACTAATAGTTGGTTTGTTTTTACTGGAATGTTGGAGGGTGAGGGGCAACTTGACAGAAGTTTACAAAATTATGAGAGGCATGAATAATATAGATAGTTGGAGTATTTTTTCCCAGCATCGTTACTATTTTAGGAAGTTTAAAGGAGATGTGCAAAGCAGGTTTTTTACACTGAGCAGAATAATTGCCTGGAACTGATGGTCAGAGGACGTGGTAGAAGCAGATACAATAGCAATATTTGAGAGGCACCTTGACAGATACCTGAATAGGCAGAAAATAGAGGGATGTATACGAGGATAAAGGCAAGGTTTTTAGTTTAGAAACACATCACGTATCAGCGCAGGCTTGATGGACTGAAAGACTTGTTCCTGTGCTGTACTGCTCTTTATTCTTTATTCTTTGTTCTTTGCAAAAACTCAAATAGGCTTACAATAATATTTTGCATGGGCTAAATTATACCTATTGATCTTCAGAAATAGTGTATGCACTGATACCAATCTTCCAAGAAACCTTTGATTCCTCTAAGAGACGGGGGGAGGAGGCGAGAGACAGGGGGAGGAGAGAGACAGAGGGAAAGACGAGAGATACTAATGTAGTACCTTTATTTGGAAAAAGAAGGAGACAACAAAACAGGTAACCATAGGCCAGTTAGCTTAAAGTCTGTTGTTCAGGGAATGTTTGGGTCTATTATAAGGAATGTAAAAACAAAGATTTAGAAATGTATGATATAATTAAGCTGAAGCAGCATGGCTTCACAAAGAGGAAATCATGCCTAACAAATTTATTAGAATTTTTTAAAGAGGAAATTAACATGATAGATAAAGGGGAAGCAGTGCATATCAAACATTTGGATTTTTAGAAGGTAAAGGTACCACACATTTGATTAGGTAATAGGATAAGAGCCCATGGAGTTGGAGTTGATATATAAGCATGGTTAAAATTTTGACATAATGGCTGTTACCTTTATTTCAAAAGGCATGAAGTATAAAAATAAGGTAGTTTCACTAAAACTATACAGGCTACACATCATGCCATAGTTGAAACATTGTCAACGGTTCTGGACCCTATATCTAAGGAAAGGCAATCCATTGACGGTAATCCAGAGAAGGTTTATTAGGTTGATCCTGGGTATGGTGGATTATCTTATGAGGGTGGTTGAGTAGATTGGGCCTGTACTCATTGGTGTTCAGAAGAATGGGAAGTGAGTAATAGAGTCATGGAACCATACAGTTGTACAGCATGGAAACAGGTCCTTCAGTCAAACTTGTCCGCACCAACCAACAATCTGACCTAGTCCCATTTGCCAGCATTGGGCCCTCTAAACCCTCCTTATTCATATATCCCTCCAGATGCCTTTTAAATATTGTACCCACCCCCACCACTTCCTCTGACAGCTTGTTCCATCCATGCACCACACACTGTGTGAAAAAGTTACCCCTCAGGTCCTTATGAAATCTTTCTCCTCTCACCTTTAACCTATGCCCTCTAGTTTGAGACTGCCACACCCTAAGAAAAGACTTTGGCTTTTCATCCTATCCATGCCCCTCACTGATTTTATAAACCTCCTTAAGGTCACCCCTCAGTCTCTGACACTCCAGGAAAAAAGCCCCAAACTTGTTCAGCCTTTCCCTATAGCTCAAACCCTTCAGTCCTGACAACATTCTTATAATTCTTTTCTGCACCCTCTCAAGTTTAATTACATGTTTCCTAAGTAAGGGTGACCAGAGGTGTATGCAATATTCTAAAAGTGGCTTTACCAATGTCCTGTACAAATGCAACATGATGTCCCAACTTCTATAGTCAATGTTCTGACCAATGAAGGCAAGTATGCTAGATGCCTTCTTCACCAATCTGTCTTACTGTGACTCTACTTTAAAGGAACTGTGCATCTGCACCCTTAGGTCTCTGTTCAGCAGCACTTCCCAAGGCCATACTACTAATTGTATAAATCTTGCCGTGGTTTACGTTATAAAAATGCAACACAAAATTGAATTCTGTCTGCCATTCCTTGGACTATTGGCCTATCTGATGAAGGTCCATTGTACTCTGAGGTTATCCTTCTCATTGTCCACTTCACCACCTATTTTGGTGTCATCTGCAACCTTACTAACCGCACCTCCTATACTCACATCTAAATTATTTATATAAATAATAAAAAGAAGTGGACCAATACCAATCCTTATGGCATACCACTTGTCATATGCTTCCAGGCTGAAAAACAACCCTCTTCCACCACCCTCTGTGTTCTACCATCAAGCCAATTTTGTATCCAATTGGCTAGCTCCCCGGATCCTATGTGATCTAACCTTGTCAACCAGTCTACCATGCAGAACCTTGTTTAATGCTTTACTGAAGTCCATACAGATGACTACAACTCTGCCTTCATCAATCTTCTCTGTGACTTCATTTAAGCATACAAAATTCCTAGGGGACTTGACAAGGTAAATGAGGAAAGGTTGTTTCCCTAGTGGGAAAGTCTAGGACCAGAGGGCATCATCACAGAATAATGGGTTGCTCATTTAAGACAGAGATAAGGAAGAATTTCTTCTTTAAGAAGGTAGTGAATTTATGGAATGCTGTACCACACATTGTTGTGGAGGCTGGGTCATTAAGCATACTCAAGGTTGAGAAAGACAGATTTTTAATCAGTAATGGAATTAAGGGGTATGAGGAAAAGGCAGGAAATTGAAGTTGAGGATGATCAGATTAGCTGTAATGTCACTGAGTGGCAGAAAAGACTCAATGGATTGAAAGGTCTGCTCCCACATCTCGTGATCTCATAGTTTTTGAATCAAAATTTATATCATTGTGTGATTGTTAACACAATGTATCATTATAGTCAATATAAGGCCTAGAAAGTCTTTACATGGACAGCACACCTGAATCTGGTCTCTCAGGATCATACTAAAGTCCATATAAATGAATTACTTTGGTGTATAGTTGTTGCTATTTTATAAGCAAACATTCCATCAAGAGTTAAAGTCATGATTGGTAAATCAGAACAAGACACCAGTCAGCCTGCAAGATGGACTTGTTAATGAGCGAGAGCTTCTGAGTGCAAAAGCTTGTAACACTAGACTGTTATTTGATCTAAAAATATAAAAAGCTTGAAATAGTCATCATGTATGGTAGCACTTGTGGAGAGAGCAACTAAGATAGCCGGCAGAATTGTACCACCCCTATGGGCGTGAACGTCCCACTACCCATGGCTTTATGCTGGAAGGTGGGAGAATATCACTCAAAGGGCTGCCCAGTAGGCAGCTAACTGCAGCCATTCATTGGTTAACTTCTACTCTTGCTGCCATTTCACTGACATTCGGAGGAGACACTGCTCCATGGGGAAGCTGGTTCAACCATAGTGCCCTCTCAGTGGGTTATTTGGGTATCCTCTATTACAGCTTCTCTGTGGCCCAATGGAAGGTTCTGTGATGGAAATAGACACTTCAGTGGCTACGTCCCTGCCTCCCATACCTAAAGCTTGCCTACTTGCCAGGCCTTTAGAAAATATAAAACAAACTTACCTCATTGTCATGGGCACCCCAGCATGCCTGCTCATTTATAATACCCAAGGCTGGTAAAATGCCCTCTGCAGTGTTCCATTGCCTGTTGTTAAGGATTAGGTTTTGCTTTCAATTCCTGGAGACATGAAACATTTCAGTTCAGTCACTTTTCATCAAAATCAGAATCAGATTGTCATTTGGTGCAAAAGTTTAAGAAGATCAATACTCCCCAACATCAGGACACAAATGTCACTTCAATATGTCAGGTCATCTTATTTCTTAAATATAGGGGGTGGAACCCTTAAACCTTCTAGCTTTTAAGATCAACAAGAAATCTTAATAGGAGATGAAATTTAATTTAAATTTAAACTGTATGATAAAAATTCAACTAAATCCACATCATAAAGTATTTGCTATTACTCAAGCGTTCTACTCTGTTTCAAGACTGCTAACGTGAGACCTTCTTAACCAAAGAGTGGCAGTCCCTCAACATGCAGGACAACTCTTCAACAATAAAAAAAAATTGAATAAGTTCATGGATAGTTGAATTAAAATACTTAAGTTTGATTTTTATAATAAATTAAAGCTTTTATTCTCAATGCAGCAGTTTCATTCTTTGAAATGAATATCCTACCACCTCAAATCTTGACCTAAAATTGAACAAAAATGTTCTGATCCCACAGGTCTGGCATTGCTAAGCAACCAAATGTGCCCTTGAAATTGAGGGTGTATAGTTTATTAGAGGTATCTTTCAGCTAAGCTCATCTCTGATTTGGATCTGCTTTTGGCCATAAATTAATCTTAACAGCTGGAACTCTCCTTACTAAATGATTTCAGTGAAAGAAAACTTAACAAAACCAAGGAAAAATTCTCCTGACATACTCAGCAATGTTAACAATTGTTGATTATGGTCTGTATCCTAATTCCCCTCTCCTTTTCATTTCAAACTTTGCCTTGGCTGTGCTGAACACTTTCATCAGTACAACCTTCAGAATGTTAACTTGGTTATCACAGAAGGAAGGGGCTATTCAGAATTTATACAGGGGCTTAATCTTCAGCGCTGGGCCAAGAGGTGGATTGCTGGAAAATAGAAGAAGCTAAAGTGAAGTGAGAGCCCAGTTCCAAATATGGGCACTTTTGGGGCAGTGCCAGCAGCACGATAGCTCAGTGATTAGCACTACTGCTTCACAGCACCAGAGTCCTGATTCGATTCCACGTTCAGGCAACTGTGTGGCTTTCCCTGTGTCTCCCATATTTGTGTGAGTTTTCTCCAGGTGCTCCGGTTTTCTCCCACATACATGAAGTAATGCAGGCTAGTGGATTGACTATGCTGAATTACCCCACAGTGTCCAGGGATGTGCACGATAGGTGGATTGACTCTGCTGAATTACCCCATAGGGTCCAGGGATGTGCACAGCAGGTGGATTGACTCTGCTGAATTACCCCATAATGTCCAACGATAGGTTGATTGACTATGCTGAATTACCCCATAGTGTCCAGGGATGTGCACGATAGGTGGGTTGGCCATGCTGAAGTACCCCATAGTGTCCAGGGATGTGAAGGTTAGGTGGGTTAGCCATCGGAGATGCAGAGTTATGGTAGTAGGGTAAGGGGGCGGCGTGGTGATCTTGGATGAGATGCTCTTCGGAGGGTCAGGGTGTATTCGACTGGCCGGGTGGCCTGCTTCCACCCTGTAGGGATTCTATTCTATTTCACCAGCAGCAGAGACCTCCCCACGCCCAGGGAATGGGAAAGCTGCTCACTGATCAGAGGAGGCTTCGGACCATCTGGGGCAAAGACTTCATCCCCCAAAGAGAGGGCAGATGGCTAGAGAGGTCACACCTGATGCCTGATGCTTCCAGTGGATGGAGTTTCATTTGCAATGCGAGCGACATATGAGCTTGGCCCCTCGGAAAACAGATTTTTAAATATTTGCCTCTGAGGGTGCCTCCACGCTGAGTAAATATTTGCAATAAAATATCCAACAGCAGAAATTAAAGTACACCACTGCCTTCCTTTCCATGAAACATATGATCCACTGAGAAACAGTTTATTTATGTTCACATTTTATGAACTTTTAAAATAAACAGGCAATTAATGCAAAAATGAGAAGTATGCATGGAATGAGCTTGCTCCAAAAACTGAATGATCTGTTGCATCTTAACTGGTTCTCAGAAGGCATGACCCAAATCAAAAATGGTCACAACGGATTTTGAAGGTGGATGTGGTAGGATGATATGCTTTTCAGGGACCTAGTGCAGACATCATGGGCTGAGAAGACTTTCTTTTGTGCTCTTAGGTTTTGTGTCTCTATGGATTTTGTTTGCAAGTACTTTCTATTACTGAAGAGGAAGACATGTTAGCAAAACCTTTCCATTTGGAAACATCAGGATAAATGCAAGAATGCCAAGTTGTAAGCAATTTATATCGCAGGTGATGCTGATTGATTGGGAGTTGACTCCTATTGACTTAAGTATTGCCATGGAGAGAAAGGCCAGGCTGTCCATACACAAAGGTGTAAATGTTCCTTTTGTCTGGAGACAACACATCCCTGTATGTTTGTATGTATGTAATTTCTTACAAGCTTAAATGAGCCACATTATGTGCTCAACTGATTCTATTAGTTGGTGGTCTGTGCTATTTTTAACACACTCAGAATTGTTCAGAAGGTGCTGCCCAACGAAGAAACACATCTAGCAATCGACATTTTGTTTTGGGTTTTGCAAACATGGGTTGATCAATTGCTGCCTGTACTCTGCTAATCATGAACAAGTAGAGGCATGTGTTTACTCATTGGGACTTATGATTTCAGTACCTGGCAAAAATCAGAACTGAAATTCAAACAATTAATGAGATTTACTAAAGGAATAAAAGTTGACATCAAGACAGTCATGAACCTGGCTACTGAGAATTTGCTGGAGGCACCATTTGACTGACAATTATCAGTATTATTATTGACTGATTCAGGTGGAGAGGTGTTAGTATGATTCCATTTCGAGATGAAATTTTGAATCCATGATCATTCTTGCCCATGCACACGTACAGTCCACCATATTGCATTTGGACATGGGCCATGCAGAGTATTTCTCTGCTTTCCAATTCTCCAGCGTTGGCCCAGACCCTCTGAAGAGTTGGATTCCTCTGCCCGTGGCAAGTTAAATTCTGTGATTCTCCTTCAGTCCAATTTTCTTTTAACTTTAAATTCCCACCTTCAGGACATTGTTTATCAACCTACGGCACGTGGACTGCAGCATATCAAGAAGGAAGTTCTTCACCACCTTCACTAGAGTACCTAGGCCCAGCAAATGATGCCCATGTCCCATGTCCCTTGAATGATAAGGAAAAAGGTGACTCCAGTATCAAATCCATCGAGTAAGAAAAGTGAGAGACTCAGTATTCTGGTGATCAAATCATAGAGATTGTGTTTAGTGCCATAATTTTATTGGATCAATATGAATGCTTGCATGAGAATTCTTTATTGTGTCTGCTATTCTTTGTGTTATGTATCATTTGTGCCGTCTGTAATCTTCCTGCTATTTCAAGTTTAATTTAGATGAATTCTGATTCAAGTTAAAGTAAAAACAACAGAGAAGAGAACCCTGATGGTACTTGTTTTTTTTATTTCAGAACAATAAAATTTGTAATTTCAGGTAATTTGCTTATTTTGGTTTATGATTCCATCACAATGATTGTAACACTTAGTTCTAAGAATATCAGAGATAAGGAACATATCCTTACAGTCATGTATAAAATCTCCAGTCGTACATCAAGAGTAGGCAAGAAAGATGCCCTCCCTTTAATTCAACCTGAGAACCATGTATCTTATGAACACAATAGAGATCATACAACTTATAGTCTGGTAGGAATTCACTCTTGGGCTTCCCCAATTCTGGAATAACAGTCAGAGTGATTGGAAGATATGGTTTTTTAAAGTTAATCTGATGGAGAGTCAATCTCAGTTGCAGGAGAAGGAAACATGAAGGAAAATTCTGCTGACACCTTTATTTTTGGAAGCTGGCTGTGTAATTTGAACAAATAGCTTCTCATCCCTGTTACAATAAAAAATGAAAATAGTAAATGCTGAAATGTTTCAGTAAGTCTGGCAGCATCTATAGAGAAAGTAAAACAGAATGAATAGGTGGATTTTTCTGACAGCTTCTCTGATTAATAGCATTCTTCAGTTTGTTAATGTTGCTATTCAAGGTTAGGAAGAAACAGTTGGTGGCTATACATTCTCTGAGCAAATATATAGGAGCAGTGGGTCTTGGCGAACAGTGACAGTCCCTACCTCCCACAAGGCTCAGGTTCAAGTCCTACCTGATCCACAGGTATGTAATGAGATCTCTGAACAGTTTGTTTCAGAAACATCCATATGTAGGGAGAACCTGTAACAATGCAGTGTGGAAGGATCTGTAAGACTGTGTAATCAGTAAATTCTATCCACAAAAGAAAGTGCTTTGGGTTCTGTCTCAGCCAATTAGCTTGGATACTGATTGAGATTGATGACAGAGAATAGTTGACTAAAACTGAAGATTGAAAACTAAGGGCTGAGTTTTCTCAGTTTTGACAAAGGATTTTATTGGCTATGTCAACTCTTCTAGCACAATCTTCCACATTCGTAACATTATTTATCCAACTGTCTTCCAAGCTTTGGAGATGCCGTTGTTGGACTGGGGTGTACAAAGTTAAAAATCACACAACACCATGTTATAGTCCAACAGGTTTAATGGAAGCACTTGGTGGTTGTGGAGGACACAATTGTAAGGCGCAGAATTTATAGCAAAAATTTACAGTGTGATGTAACTGAAATTATACATTGAAAAATACCTTGATTGCCTGTTGAGTCTTCCATCTGTTCGAATACCATGATAGTTTCACTTCTTTCATGTGTAAATCACAAAACTTTTTTTTACAAGTTGCATTCTCGGGTTAGCTAAAACAATTGGTGTTAGCTGGACAATATGTTGAAGGTCTTAGCCTCCTGTGTTTTCTGTCTATGCCATGATGTTTAGATTGATTCTAATCTAAAAAGTGAGATAACAGAGTTTTACATGCTGCCTATCTCATGAAAATATGCACAGTATTTGTGGAGGTTCTCCACGTTGATGGGATGTCATGATGTTCATGCTGCTGGCACCTTATTTAAAAACCAGCTCCAAACATTCCAGCCAGGAAAAGGCATTCATACCTAGTCTTGCACCATTTATCCCCAAGAATGACACATAAAAGGCAGGCTCGATCTTTGGTTTGCCAACAGGGTCTTGGAGATACTGGTGAATGCGGTGGTGGATAGGGGTGTAGTGTTGTATCTTTTAACTGACAAAGAAGCCTAAGCCACCAGCCTGGAAACTGTGCAGTACACCAGGTGAAGTACAATGCACAGCAGAAGAAGTCTAACTAGCTCATTGCTCCATCAATTAAGTGCCGGAATCTTCTCTCTGCTACCTTACACTTACAGGACCACCAGTCACTCCAACTTTTACCAGTGTACTGTCATCTCACCAAGGCTCATGAACTACAACTCTCACGATTGCATGCAACATCTCCACTAAAAAGCTCTCACCCAGTTCATTCTCCGAAACGACCTAACCTTCATGCCCTCTATGCTAAAAAGGAAATGCCAGGCAGAGAGGCTAGTAACCTCTAAGATACTCCAGAGTCAATGAGTACTATGTAAGCAAGCAAACATTTATAAGATTCAATGTGTGTGGATGTGTGTTGTCTGCAAAGCAAGCTGACAGAAGCATGCAAGTCATTAGTGTCCCAGAGCTCCACCATGAAAGCTAAAGAATCATACAGCACACAAACGGACTCTTCAGTCCAACTCACCCACATTGATCAGGCATCCCAATCTGACCTAAGTCCCACTTACCAGCATTTGGCCCATTTCCCTCTTAACCGTTCCTATTTATATCCTCACCCAAATGCCTTTTAAATGTTGTAATTTGACCAGCCTCCACCACTTCCTCTGGCAGACTGAAGTGGTATGTGAGTTTGTCAGAAATGAAGAGTGCAGGAGGTCATGCCAGAAGCAGAATCAGGCATATCTCAAAATGAATTGTCGAACTAGTGAAGCTATAACATACAACTTATACATGCCAATCAGCATAAACATCAAGTGATAGACAACACTCATCAATTCCACAACTACCAGATCAGATCTGAGGTTGGCAGTCCATTCATGAATGGCAGTGGACAGTTCAAGATTTCATTGGAGTATGAGGTTCCACAAACATCTCATCATCAATGGTAGAAGAGCCCAGTGCGAAAGATAAGGCACAGGTCAGGAGTTTCATGAATAACGACCCAGTTGCCTGGATGAATGCAGATCAACAATGCTTAAAGAGCTTGACACTATTCAGTACTAAACTGCCTGCTAGATGAGCACTATATCCACAAACATCCATTCCCTCCACACCAATGCAGATGGAGTCATAGTGCAGAAATTCACTAAAGCCCCTGAGACAGCACCTTCCAAACCCATACCATCTGAAAGGACAAGATCAGGTTTAGAGTTCACTTCCAAGACACACATCATCCTGATTTGGAATTACATTATCACTCCCTCAGTGTCACCATGTAAAAATCATGGAATTCCTTCCCTAACAGAATTGAAGCTTCACCAAATGGAATGCAGCAGTTCAAGAACACAGATCACCACACCTTCTCAAGAGCAATTAGGGATGGACAATAAGTGCTGGCCTAGCCAGTGAAGTCCATCCCCTGAATTAATGAAAAGAAGCCTTGATGATGTCAAACTGCTTGTGATTTGATAATGCCAGCTATCATGGATAAAGGGTAGTAGTGGGCAGTATCCATGAAGTGGGCAAGGTCGGAAACCCTGGAGAAACAGTGAGAGTTACTGCAGCCAGGTAAGCTCTGACTTTCACATCAGGAATTGTTGGCATCTAGTTTCTCAGGGAAGGACTGGAGGATTGTGAGCTGCGTAGAAATTGCAGTTAGCTAACAATGAGATACAAATGCATGGAAATAAGATGGTCACTGCTCACTAGTCAGATTCAGAACTCCCCAATTTAACCTTAAGACTTAAGCTGGAAATCTTTGTATCCATGTTGAGAATCACATTTTTTGATCCTTGATGTATTTTCCCAACTTTTATGCCATTGCTCATTCGACTGAAGGGAGTGAAAAATTCTACTCCAAGAGATTCTTGTTTCAAACAGAATGTTGTAGTTTAAGTTACTTATGAGAAGAAAAGCTGAACCTGTGTGTAAAGTGCCAGGAAACAATTTCCCAAACTTGTGATAAATAGAGAAATGAAACAGGTATGTAGACACAGATTATGTCCTTGCCAAAGAATAGGCAAAATTGACCTTGGCACTGCTTCCTTCTTACAAGAAGCAGTATAGCTTTAAAGTGTTCACAAAGCTGGATGCTCAAGATTTTTCCACTGAGGAAGATTTGGCCAATCTATTAAAATTCAAGCACAAAAATTATTGCTAGACATGGCCAATTAAATGCATGAGGCATTGTCAGGTTTCGATAAATTTAGGAAGCAGTCTAGCTATTCGAGAGAAGGATGGATCATGGCATTTAACAGACCATATGCAACATTGCAAAAGTTCTAGTTGGAGATCATGACTCAGTGACTGCCTTTCAGTTGCTGAAATGTGGTTAGATGGTGAACGTGGATAGACTTTTAGTTCCCCATGAGTGGGAAATTGAGAAACATATTTGTAAGGATATTTTAATGATCTGTTAGATTGATAGGGTGGTTATAGTAGGGGATTCTAATGTTCCAAATATGGACTGGGACTGCCATAGTGTTAAGGGCTTAGATGGAGAGGAATTTGTTAAGTGTGCATAAGGAAGTTTTCTCATTCAGCATGTGGATGGATGTACTAGAGACGGTGCAAAACCTGGCCTACTCTTGGGAAATAAGGCAGGGCAGGTGACTGAGGTGTCAGTGAGGTAGCTCTTTGGGGCCAGTGACCATAATTCTTTGAGTTTTAAAATAGTGATAGAAAAGGATAGACCGGATCTAACAGCTGAAATTCTAAATTGGAGGAAGGCCAATTTTGATTATATTAGGCAAGAACTGTCAAAAGCTGATTGGGTGCAAACGTATGCAGGTAAACTGACAGCTGGAAAATGGGAAGCTTCCAGAAATGAGATAACGAGAGTCCAGAGATAGTATATTCCTGTTAGGGGAAAAAGAAAGGCTGGTAGGTGTAGGGAATGCTCAATGACTAGAGAAATTGAGATTTTGGTTAATAAAAATAAGAAAGTATATGTTAGGTATGGAACAGGAGAGATTGAGTGAATCCTTAGAAGAATATAAAGGCAGTAGGAGTATACTTAAGATGGAAATCAGGAGGGCAAAAAGGGGACATGAGATAGCTTTGGCAAGTAGGGTTATGAAGAATCCAAAAGGATTTTATAAATACATTAAGGACAAAAGGGTAACTCGGGAGAGAACAGGCCCCTCAAAGATCAGCAAGGCAGTCTATGTATGGAGCTGCAGGAGATGGGGGAGATACCAAATGAGTATTTTGCATCAATGTTTACTGTGGAGAAGGGCATGGAAGATACAGGATATGGGGAAATAGGTGGTGACATCTTGAAAAATGTTCATATTACAGAGGAGGAGGTGCTGAATGTCTCGAAAAACATAAAAATGGATAAATCCCCAGGACCTGATCAGGTGTACCCTAGAACTCTGTGCGAAGCTCGGGAAGTGATTGCTGGGGCTCTTGCTGAGATATTTGTATCATTGACAGTCACAGGTGAGGTGCCAGAAGACTGGGGTTGGCTAATGTGGTGCCACTGTTTAAGAAGGGTGGTAAAGAAAAGTCATGGAATGATTGACCAGTGACCTTGACATCAGTGGTGGGCAAGTTGTTGAGAGAATCCTGAGGGACAGGATTTACATGTATTTGGAAAGGCAAGGACTGATTAGGGATAGTCAGCATGGCTTTGTGTGTGGGAAATCATGTCTCACAAACTTGATTGAGTTTTTTGAAGAAGTAATGAAGTTGATTGATGAGGGCAGAGTGGTGGACGTGATCTATATGTACTTCTGTAAGGCGTTCAATAAGGTTCCTAATGGTAGACTGGTTAGCAAAGTTAGATCTCATGGAATACAGGGAGAACTAACCATTTGGATACGGAACTGGCTCAAAGGTAAAAGACAGAGGGTGGTGGTGGAAGATTGTTTTTCAGACTGGTGGCCTGTGACCAGTGTTGTGCCACAAGGATCAGTGCTGTGTCCACTACTTTTTGTAATTTGTATAAATGATTTGGATGTGAACATAGGAGGTATAGTTAGTAAGTTTGCAGATGACACCAAAATTGGAGGTGTAGTGGACAGCGGAGAAGGTTACCTCCGAGTAATGGCATCTTGATCTGATGGGCCAATGGGCTGAGGAGTGGCAGATGGAGTTTATTTCGATAAATGTGAGGTGCTGCATTTTGGGAAAGCAAATCTTAGCAGGACTTATACACTTAATGGTAAGGTCCGAGGGAGTGTTGCTGAACAAGAAGACCTTGGAGTGCAGGTTCAGAGCTCCTTGAAGGTAGAGTCACAGTTAGATAGGATAGTGAAGCAGGCATTTGATTAGCTTTCCTTTATTGGTCAGAGCATTGAAAAAAGGAGTTGGGAGGTCATACTGTGGCTGTACAGGACATTGGTTAGGCCAGTTTTGGAATATCGCATGCAGTTCTGGTGTTCTTCCTATTGGAAGGATGCTGTGAAACTTGAAAGGGTTCAGAAAAGATTTCCAAGGATGTTGCCAGGGTCACAGGGTTTGAGCTACAGGGAGAGGCTGAACAGGCTGGGGCTCTTTTCCCTGGAGCCTTGGAGGCTGAGGGGTTACCTAATAGAGGTTTATAAAATCATGAGGGGAAAATTATAATAGGATAAATAGACAAGGTCTTTTCCCAGGGCTGTAGGAGTCCAGAAGTAGAGAATATAGGTTTAGGGTGAGAGGGGAAAAGTTTAAAAGGGACCTAAGGGGCAACCTTTTCATGCAGAGGATGGTGCATGTATGAAAAGAGCTGCAAGAGGAAGTGGTGGAGGCTGGTACAATTACAACATTTAAAAGGCATCTGGATGGGTAAACAAATAGGAAGAGTTTAAAAGGATATGGGTCAACTGCTGGCAAATGAGACTAGATCAGTTTAGGATATCTGGTCAGCGTGGACAAGTTTGACTGAAGGGTCTGTTTCTGCTGTACATCTCTGACTCTATTGACTGGAGTTAGATATGCAGAATGAAACATGTTTTGGAACAGATGCCAGAAGCCTTCAAAAATTCTGTGTAAACACCCATCCCCTTCATGGTTCAATGGGACATTTAGTAGTGAGACAAAGAATGGAGGATTCAACACTAGTGGGAATGCAAGACTGCCCAATGTACAGGTCAGAAAATGCCGTACGAGTTCTAAAAGTAGACCTGGAAAGTGGACACAGTTCTCAGAAAAAATTACAAACTTGCAAAAGGAATTCTGGACAGAGGAGGAGGAGATCTTGTCATTGTAATAGCAGTGCAGAACCAAATAGGACGGAAAGTAGGGGTCATAGTTTGACTAGAATAAAGATTATGGGACAGGCTGGAAATATCATGAGAAGCCACAAGCAAATTAGAAGATTAGTTGACAGAGATTGCCAAGGGATTTTAAATAGATAGGATTGGAATTCAAGCAGATCAAGACAGAAATGACTTTGGATCAATAATCTTCTAAAGAGGTTAATTGCACACCAATAAAGGGAGGGGGTGGGGTGGGGAGGGGTCTCACAGAAAAAGGATGGCACTTTCAAGGTTATTTAAGAAATTTGATTTAGTTGTCAAATAGTTGTGCTCTCAGACTAGATTTGATGCCAGTTATGATCTACTGAAACTAAGCATGTGATAAAACATAGTCATAGAGATGTACAGCATGGAAACAGACCCTTCAGTCCAACCTGTCCATGCCGACCAGATATCCCAACCAGACATCCTGGGAGCAAACAAAATAACGGAGGAATTAAATTCAGAGAATTCTGTGCTCTCCAGCCTTATGTTATCCAGAAGATCGGAAGTTAGTCATTTTTCCCAATGCTTTTCATGCCAATCTTCCAGATGGATACTTTGTTATTGCCGGTTTTTTCATGTACTTTGTGGAAAGAACTATAAATGGTGTTCATTGGCCTGTGAAGCCAAGAAAATTAAAAGGGTAATTGAAAGCACCTTAACTGCTAAAACAATGGCTTTGGTGAAAGCAATAGCTTTGGGTGTACTTGTCACATGTTCTGTAGGAAATCTTGTACACAAAGTTACCTGAGAAAATAATTGCCCATTGCACTTTTATGGATAATTGTCTTCCAAAGAAGAAGAAGCAGACGTCTTTCAAAGGAGCTCCATGCAATTAGGGACAACAATTAGGGGCAATAACAGGATGCCCATGTCATGTGGTCTGCCAGCTTTGTAAATAGATGATGCCCATCTTCAGCAAGAGGGGCAACAGTATCATGCTAGCACCTTCAATAGGACTATGGTGGCTGCCATGGCAGCAGGGCAAGAATTAACTGAAACGCAAGTCTCCATGGGTGACCACAAGATCATGCTTACCATCCGGGGATACATCCGCTTTTCTGAATTATTGCTGGCAAATAAATCGAAACCCTGAAATGAATTGCAGCTTGCATGACCTGTTGAAAAGGTGACTCCAATCCATCTTCGGTTTCCTGAGGTCCCTATATAGCCATGAGGAAATCTCTTGCCTCTTGAGAAAGTACAGTAAAGTGGCTTATGTGCAGCTTTGAATGGCATCCTGGCACGGCCTGTCATGTTCTGCTGGAACCCACTAGACCCTCTCCGGGCATAGCTCCCAGAGGTGGAGGTGAGTTGAGAAACAGATTTATTGCCTATCTTCCCATCAGTCCAATGTCACCTGTTGTTAGAACTGCTACATTTCTTTTAATGCGCTGAAGTGAACCTTGAGAGCTTTTAAAACATCAATGGAATCAATTTTCTTGAAAATGAAGGATCTGACAGGAGCAGCTTCTCCTGAAAAGACTGGGAGACCATTTTATTCCTGAGTAAAATAGGGATGCTTTCAATTTGATGATGTCATCAGAAAAAACATTTTTAAAAATAGATCTCAAAAGCTTAAAAGAATGCCATGAAACATGGATACACCTCATCAAGCACTTGCCTCATGCCAAGAAAGTTGAATATAATATTAATTCTGAGAGAGGCTGTGCCTGTTTAATAACTGCCCAAACATCATTTGGATGCCTATGTCTCTCAGTGTCTTGGTTGGTACATTTGATTCTATTTGTAAAGACCCAGTTTTTTTTGTCCAATTCTCGGCATTTAGATATCAAGGCTTTACATAAAGAGTGCACTGACATAGAGGAACAAAAGGCCGTGCTGTTTTGACTATCCTGCCACAATGGGTGAGCGGTGAACAGCCTATTACCATCTGTGACTTGAGCTTTGGAAAACAGAATTAAGTTTTCATGTTTGTTTTTTTTTAAATTTACATTCCAGTCTAGTTGGATCAGATCCTGAACATAGGCAACGTGTGCTTGGTTTTTAAAATGTGTAATGGAAAAATATTTATAGTTTGTGCAAAATACAAAATATTGGCTATCTGCAACAATATGGGGAAAGCTGGAAACACACAGGATCAATTGGCATGCATGTAGAACAGTCAGTCAGTGTTTTGATATTGTACGACTTACTATTCTCTATGTTTGATCTCTGATAATGCAGTCAGGATTTTTGTAGATTAGGAGTGAGATACATGTTTTGTCTGCAGGTTCAATTCAATGTTGCTGGTTATGTAAGCTCTTCTCTTTCAATCTGTAAACTTGAACTGAAAGGTCAACCTGTCTTGCACCTAAAGAGATGGGTTTCGCTATGGGACCTAGAAGCAGCACTCCAGCATCAAGACACAGTACATAATCCCAAAATAGAACATGCACGGTTTGTTTTTAATGATCCAAAACTGTGGGATAGTCAGCCCTGAATACAACAGGCTGGCTTGCATAGCAACAAAACTTACAGGCAATATTGATTTAATTCAATAGTATAATTCCACAAAAGGATGTTGTCAGGGTTGGAGGATTTCAGTTATAGGGAGAGGCTGGGGCTGTTTTCCCTCGAGCGTCAGAGGCTGAGGGGTGACCCTATAGAGATTTATAAAATCATGAGGGGCATGGATAGGATATAAACAAAGTCTTTTCCCTGGGGTGGGGGAGTCCAGAACGAGAGGGCATGGGTTTAGGGTGAGAAGGTAAAGATGTAAAAGGGATCTAAGTGGTAATGTTTTCACACAGAGGGTAGTGTTTGTATAGAATGAGCTGCCAGATGAAGTGGTGGAGGCTGGTACAACTATAGCATTTAAAAGGCATATGGATGGGAATATGAGTAGGAAGGGTTTAAAGGGATATGGGCCAAGTGCTGGCAAATAGGCCTGGATTAGGTTGGGATATCTGGTGAGCATGGATGTGTTAGACTGAACAGTCTGTTTCTATGCTGTACATCCCTATGATTCTACGGCTCTATGTCCTTTAAAAGCAGATGATGCAGTTGCACTTTAATTGTAGGTCCACTTTTGGCCATTTGTATGAATGACTGTTTTCTAAGTGCCTTGAGAGCCTTAAGCCTCTGTACAGAAGTTCAAACAAAATGACTTCAGCAGGTTGTATACCATTGGACACAAATATTTCAACTCTAAGTTCACTGGTTGCTGAAACAACATGGCTGTCTCTGATCACAAGTAACTTTGAAGCTCATCTTCCCAAAGGTAGAATGGACTGAAAGTAGCTCCTTCTGATTAAAAAATGTTAACACTTGTATCCAGATCACATTTATGTAGCTGTTTCTCCATGGGCACAAGTTACAGTCCAGGCACATGATAAATCATCACTGCATCAAGCTAATGGCTTGTTCCACCTATTGCATAATATATTTGATGGAAGAGTACCAGTTAGTTTAACCATCAAATAATATTAACTATTAAGTTTTCACAGTGTTGATCACTTGTTGCAAGTATTGACATGTTTTCATTCAAGAAACTTAAATCCAACTCTCAATTCACAATGGCTATTGATCTAAAGCCATCCTTATATTTTATATAGGAATGGATAGGAAATTGCGACATGGAAAACAGACTGTTAGTTTCAACCTGTCTGCACTGGGTTCAGTCACAGCTCAATTGTGGCACTTTAGCCTCTAAACAGAAAGTCAATTAGTTCTTGTCCAGAACATACGGCTAACACGATGCTGCACCATTACAAATGCTGTCTTTGTTAAACTGAAATCCTTCCTTTTATCTCAGGTGGTTGCAAAAGATCACATGCATTATTTTGAAGAAGAACACCATGTGTCTGGTATCTAGATCAATACTTATCTAACAACTACAGACAATTTAGCATAGCCAATTCACCTGACTTGCACACCTTTGGAATGTGGGAGGAAACCCACACAGACACAGGGAGAATGTGCAATCTCCACACAGACAGTTGCCCAAGGCTGGAATCAAATCAGGGACGCTAGCGCTGTGAGGCAGCAGTGCTAACCACTGAGCCACTGTGCCACCCTTTGTCCAACTTTTTGTGTGTGGGATATAACTGGGTAATTTTCCACATTGCTGGGTAGATGTCAGTGTCATAGCTGTATTGGAACGGCAGGGAGATTGGTTAGCTTAGTTGGCTGGATGGCTGGATCGTTTCCATTGCAATGTGGTACCAACAGCGTGGTTTTAATTCCAGCCCTGGCTGAGGATACCACAAAAGTCCCACCTTCTCAACTTTGTCCCTTGCATGAGGCACAGTGACTCTCAGGTTAAACTCACCACTAATTGTGTCTCTCTTTATGGGACTGTGGGTGACCTTATCGTTATTTAATGGAATAGCTAATCTGCGGGCATGTCTAGTTCTGGAGCACAAGTCTCCAGTATTAGTATTCACATTTGTCAAAGCCCACAGACTTTGTAGTATCTAAGATTTTCAGCTGTTTCTTGATACTTTGTGGAGCCAATTGAGTTGGCTGAAGATTGACAGCTTTAATGCTGGGGCTTTCTAAGGGAGACTGAGATGGATCATCCACATAGGACTTCTGGCTGAAACTGAATGTGAAAGCATCAGCCTTGTCTTTTGCAGAGACATGCTGGGCAGCTCTGCAATTGAGAATGAGGATTTGCAAAACCTCTACCTCCTCCTCCTGTACTTACTTTCATTCTTCACCATCATTAATGAACTGATATGGCAGGACTGCAGAATTTAAATCTGTACACATGGTTATGGGTTTGCTTAGTTTGGCCAATTGCATCTGATTCCACTGTTTGGTATATAAATTGTCCTGTGCTTTAAATCACCAGGTTAATGCCTGATTTTGGAATCCGCCTGTTGCTGCTCTCTGCATATTGTTTTGGACTCTTCATTGAACAAGATTTGATCTCTTGGCTTCCTGGTATTGGAAGGGATTTCAGATGTTGGATGGATTCAATTTTCTTGCTGCCAATGGCTCACAATATCTCAAGGATGCCCAATTTTGAATTGCTAAACCTGTCACAAATCTACCCCACAACAGTGCCGCCCAGTGCAGTGGAGGGTATCCTCAGCATAAAGACTTGAATTGTATACATGTGTCATGTCAAGAAGCTCCCCCAGCTGCACTTTGGCTGCTTATGGAAGTTTCTGAGGATCAGATGCCAGGTACTAAGGTGCTTACCCTAGTTAGCTTGTGCACGCCACGTTAAGACAATCACTACAGAGTTGGGATGATCTGACACTCAATTACCAAAATGAATTTATCATCGAGAGCTTGAATCTGGAGTGTGCTGTCATGGTGGCCAATGGAAGCACTATAATGACAGACTGAAAGATGTTTAATGTTGATCCAGCCCAGGGAGAAGATCACCAGGAATGTAACACAGGCATAATCAAATTTAAAAAAATGCAGACTTCTTCAGAGACAAACTATTATCAGACACAGAGAGAAAATACAAGAGAGGAAATTCTGATCCAGCAACATGTCCAAAATCATTTGTGTTACCCTCTGCTATTGGGTTAAGAGTTTTCTAGATGCAGATCAGTTTCAGCAGTCACCTTCATACTTACCAGAACTCTAGTAAACCCATCAGATAATGCATGTAATGTCTTCACTTTGAAGGACAAACAAAGGAGAAGATATACATGTTGGCATTTCAATTTATATACAAAGTACATATATTGAGAAACTGAATGAACTGAAACTGTCTTTGGTTAAGT
Source organism: Hemiscyllium ocellatum (assembly GCF_020745735.1). Lineage (NCBI taxonomy): Eukaryota > Metazoa > Chordata > Chondrichthyes > Orectolobiformes > Hemiscylliidae > Hemiscyllium > Hemiscyllium ocellatum. The sequence continues at coordinate 26,083,927 of NC_083432.1, forward strand.
TGGTAGCGTTCATGGCATGATGTTCAAATTGGTGAGATGTTATTAGGTTAATAATGGATTGTTGAGCTGACAGGGTTAAGTTGCACAATTAACAGATTAGCACTTGGAAAGGTGACTATTGCATCCATTAACCTTCTGCATTGTGCATATGGACTGCAAAGCTATATCATTAAATGAAAATGATCCCGATCTTCACATGCATGGCATAGCACCATCTGTCACATGGTGAAGAAGAAGAAAAATAAGGTTTTCAAAAAGAGATAAAAGAAAAATCTGTGAATGCTGGACATATGTGTAGAACTAGAAGATGTTGGAAATGCACACAGGTTTAGTTATGCTTGAAAGAGTAGGGTTAGGCTAAGCTGTTGGAGATTTTTCATCAGAACTGAATAAGAAATCAACAACTTTTATTTATATCATTTCTTTACATAGTAAAATATCTCATTAAGCTTTTAATCATCATTAACATCTACAATTCCACAGAGTCTTGTAAGCAGGCAAGAGAACTAGTGAGGCAAAGAGATTTAGGGGCGGAATTTCAAAATTGATGCCACCTCCCCCATGACAGAGCAAATTGAATTGGGAATGCTCAAGAGGCTAGAATTGAGGATTGCAGAGATCTCATTGGGTTTTAGGGGTGGGTGAGTTTTTCAGAGAGGTATGGACAGGTCAGGTCACGAGGAATTTGTAAACAAGATTGAGAATTTTTTAAGAAATCAAGTCATCCTCTGGAGCCACGGAAAGTCAATGAGCACAAGAGCGATGGGAGAAACAGGACCAGTAGATCCTGTAAAATGCAGATAATTTTCCATACATTGGGAACCTCTTATGATAAAAGCAGAGATATATCATAAAATTTTATCATCACCTCCGAGACATTGGACAACTGAAGAGAAGAAAAGTTGAGGAAGAATATCTCAAATCTAAGATTATGGTCATAGTTTACCAGGCCACTGTGATCCCTGCGGTGACAGACAATCTGGACCTTGAATCAGAGCAGCTTACACAGATAAGGAAAGCAACTATGATTTTTGGCTGACTATCTAGCTTATAGGATCTGTCTGTCTGTGAAACATAAGTGACTGACTTATTTGGAATTATTTAGTTTTGTTTTTAATGAGTCTGAAAGGGTTAATACTGAGGCGCATCATAGAACTCACTCTGATGTCATATAGACTTGTGAGCAGAACAGTTTAGGATCTCGAAGGAGTGACACTTAACATATGGTCCTCCTCAAAGTCTCTGCGAGCATGTATCATATCAACATAGCATATAACTAGTCACCAACATGCGATAAAATACCCTTTGTTGATAACTACTGGTTAGATCAAGTTGTAATCTTTTTCTAATATCCTCCATTAAGCAGGGTCTGATGTTTCTTAATTTGGTGGCAGCCATCTTCATCATGAGCAGTAGCTCATACAGTGTAGGAAGTTGATGTGTTCATACAACAGGTTCATCATATTCCAGGTTGGACAATAACCAGCAAGGCTTGGCCATCTCTCCTGGCCCCTCCCAGGTTCTTTGCTCCAGTTGAAGTGATATCTTACTTTTGATGGTCTTCCTTTAAATGTAGTTCTGGTTTTCTTTGACAGGTTTTTCCTTCCTGCTGGTGTCTGTTCAACTGCCATTCTGAGAGGGCATAAATCCCAGATATGAACCTTGTCCCTAGCCAATCTTAGTCATTTGTTTATCACAGTGTTGCCTTTGGCCAGTTCTGTGTGATTCTTTTTCCATTTGTGTCTCCAGGTGATGCCCAGGATCTTACTTCGGCAATGCCAGTGTCATATGTCCAACTGATATGGTGTCTTTACTGTCCTCTTCCATGCCCCATTAACATAGCTTGCAGCTGATACTGCAACAAACTGTAGAGTCACAGCTTTGGCTCCATGTTTATGATGACTTACAGCTATCATGAACAGCAGAGCAATAATTTCCCTGTATGACACATTAAGGGTATGTCCCACAAAACAAAAAATCATGAATGCAGCAGTATTCTCAAAAGCAGGCTACCAAGTGCGTAAGTACAAATCAGACAGAGGAAGCTTTGATGGATTGGGCACAAATACAGGACAGAAAACAGTTGCAAATTGGATGCTGGGCAAGTCGCCTTGTCGGGGGTGGGGGGGGGGGGCGGGGGGGGGGGGGGGAGCCGTGTTATTAACTCAGCTGGTGGAATGGCTGCTTTGCAGTGTAGAGTAAGACCAATAATGGAGGCTTAGTTAGTTCCCATACCAACTGAGATTGCCATGTACAGCAAGAACAGGCCATTTGGCCCACCAAGTCTGTGTTGATTCCTCATCCTTATTTGTTGTGTTCGCCTTGTCTTCACGTCTATCAAGCTACATCTTAAATGTTGCTAACGTGTCTGCTTCCACCACCTCTGCTGGCAGTGTGTTCCAGACGCCCACCATCCTCTGTGTGAAACATTTTCCCTGCATTTCTCCCCTAAAGTTTCCCCCTTTCGCCTTGAACCTGTGCCCTCTTCTAGTTGATCTTTCCACACTGAGAAAAGACCTCTGACTATCCATCCTATCTTTGCCTCTTATAATGTTGTAGACCTCTATCAGGTCAGCCCTCAGCATCCATCTTTCTAGTGAAAGCAATCCGAGTTTATCCAACTTCTCCTCATAAGCTAAAACTCTCCAGACCAGGAAGCATCCTGGTAAACCTTCTCTGCATTTTCCAAAGCAGTCACGTCCTTGTGGTAGTGTGGCGACCAGAACTGTACACTATATTTCAAATGTGGCCTAACTAAAGTTTCGTACAGCTGTAACATGACTTGCCAACTTTTATATTCAATGCCCTAGCTGATGAAGGCAAGCATACCTTCTTGACCACCTTATCCATCTGTGTTCCACTTTCAGAGATCTGTGGACCTATATACCCAGATCCCTCTGTACGTAAATGTTCCTATGAATTCTGCCATTAATTGTATAATTCACACCTGAATTCAATTTTCTGAAATGCAACACCTTGTATTTGTCCAAATTAAACTCCATGTGCCAGTTTTCTGCCCAAATCTGCAATCTATCTATATCTTGTTGTATCTTTTGACAATCCTCTTCATGATCTGCAACTCCATCAATTTTGGTGTCATTTGCAAATTTACTAACTAGACATCTACATTTTCCTCCAGATCAGATATATATATTATAAACAACAAATGTTCCAGCATTGATCCCTGCGGAACACCATTAGCTACTGATCTCCATTCTGAAAAGCACCCTTTCACCGATACTCTCTGTCTTCTATGACCAAGTCAGTTTTGTATCCATCTAGCCAGTTCACCCGAATCCTATAAGACTCTGCCTTTTGTATCAGCCTGCCATGAAGTATTTTATCAAATACCTTACTATGCAGACAACATCTGCCAGCCCTTCCCTTATCAATCACTTTCGTCACTTTCTCAAAATACTCAATCAAGTTGTTGAGACATGACCTTCCCCACACAAATCCATTCTGTTTATCACTAACAAGTAATTTCACATCCAAATGTGAATAAATCCTGTCTTTCAGTATCTTCTCCAACAGCTTCCCCACCACTGACATCAGACTCACCAGCCTGTAATTACCTGGCTTATCTGGAAGCTCATCTGAGGCCAAAGATGATTCAAAGATATCTGTTAAGGCTCCAACTATTTCCCTTCTTGCGTCCCACACTATCCTCGGATAGACCTTATCTGGCCCTAGGGACTTGTCAACCTTAGTGTATTTCAAGACACTCAACATTTCCTCCTTCATTATGTTAACCTGCCCGAGAGTATTCACACATCTTTCCCTAACCTCAACATCCCTCACGTCCCTCTGTTTGGTGAATACTGACGAAAAATATTCATTTCCTCTGGCTCCGCACATAACCTCCCTCCTTTATCCTTGAGTGGACCTACTCTTTCCCTAATTACCCTCTTGCCCCTAATATATGTATAAAATATCTTGGGATTCTCTTTAAACCTGCTGGCTCAGGACATTTCGCAGCCCATTTTAGCACTCCTAAATCCTCGATTGAGCTCCTTCCTACTTTCCCTATAATTGTCAAGGACTTCGTCTGTTTTTAGTCGCCCAGACCTTAGGTAGGGCTCCTTTTCTTTTGACGAAGCTGATAATTTCCCCTGTCATCCAAGACTCCTGAATCCTGCCATTCCTGTCCTTCATTTTCACAGAACCATACCTGTCCTGCACTCTAATCAACTGGCCCTGTGTGGATTTACCCTCAAACAGCTACTCCATATCTCTAGTTCTCTAATTTGTTTATAGTTGGTCTTCCCCCAAATTAACACCTTTATCTGAGATCCACTCTTGTCCTTATCCATAAGTATCTGAAAATCAGTGGAACTACGGTCACTATTCTCAAAATGCTCCCTCACTGAAATGCTGATAATCTGTCTGGGCTTATTTCCCAATACGTGGTCTAGTATGGCCACTTCCCTTGTTGGACTATCCACACACTGTTTCAAAACACTCTCCTGGACACACCTAACAAAAAGCTCCCCATTAAAATCCCTGGCACTAAGGGTGTCCCAGTCAATATGGGGGAAGTTAAAATCACAACAACCCTGTTACTTTCACATCTTTCCAGAATCCGACTACATATCTCTTCCTCCATCTCCTGCTGGCAGATGGGAGGGTCTGTAGTACAAACCAGCATTGCACCCATCCTATTCCTGAGCTCTAACCAGAATGTAGTGATGCAAGATCCCTTCAGGGTGTCCTCCCTCAACACAGCAATGATATGACCCCGAACTAGCAATGCAACTCCCCCAGCTGTTCTGCTTCCTCCTCTGACTCGTCTAAAACATTGCTATCTCAGAACGTTCAGATGCCAATCTGTCCCTCTTTCAACCATGCCTCTGTGATAGCAACAATGTCATCATTGCATGCAATAATCCAGGTTCTAGGTTCGTCCATTTTACCTGTTATACCTCTTGCAAATAAAATCCAGGCCTTCAATTCTGCTCCAGTTTGACCTCTCCCTGCCTGCTCTTCCTCTTAGCTATATTTGCCTTTGACTCAAGTTGTTTCCCAATCTTTGTACTTACTGTCCTGCTGCTCCAGTTCTTGCCTGTCCTTCACAACCTTTCCCCTCACCTGAGGTGTGATGACCCTCAGTTTGAACTCATAACCAGTCATCCTCTCTAATAATAGAATAGCTCTATGGTCCTCTGAGACTATGTCAGATGTATCGACTGGAGGTGTCAAGAGTAGTGATGGTACGTTGGAGTTAGGTATTGTCAGTATGTATGGAGAAACTGATTCTGGGAGTTGAATGTTTGGATTGTGCCAAAATATTTCCAAGCGTTCACTTGTAAATATTCCTTTTCTCAGCTTTGAATGCTTGCAGCCCACTGAAAGCACCACACACTAAGGATTTGCCCATGTCAAACACTTGTTTTCACGTCTGTTATGCCCTATATACTAACACGCCTATTTTGACAGCATCTTGTACAATTCTCATTTCAGCAGTTTTCTTGGAAAAAGAAACCTAAAGCAGGTGAATGATTGAGATGGAGAAAGCTTTGAAGATGTTGGCTAGTCAGAGGCAGGAATGTCAGCAAGTGACAGCTTCATTGTAGCTTTCTGTTTCCCCTCCTGTCATACATCACACGTAACCTGCCAGCACATTATTTCATAACATTCTCATGCTAGCCTTCTATTGTGTACTTTTGTTGCTCCAGAACTCATTATGACCTTTTATTTTTACTGCTTTTTTAACCTCTCTTTGTTTTTCCTGATCAAGTATTAAAAAGAAGTTGAAGGGAACAATGATCTGTAAGGCCATTCTGCTTCTAGCCCTGGAACATCACCAACATGCAGCACTGTCTCCCCATTGAGCACCAGCTCAAAGGTTTATACAAGTGACTACAAGAAGCTGGAGTGAGAAGTTGGAGAAGTTGCTCTATACCTTTTACTTACCAACCTATCAGCACACTTCCACATAAATCCTGCTTTCGGCCTGAGGAGTGCGAAACAAAATGTTTTTGTGACATCTCATTTTAGTTTTCATATATGGCCATCTCTGGCAAGATTAACTGCTTTTAAGTTTTCTTTATTTTTGGGTAGTGGATCAAAATGGGAAACACAGATACTGCTTTAAACTGAGGTAACTGTGAAAGGAGATGTTGCAGTATTGAAATAAGTTCCTGAAACTCATTTTGAGTCATAAATCAATCATTCATATTTTGCTTGGCTTTGGTTAGAACTGAATTATTTGTAATAAACTGTTGTTTCTTGTTAAATATATAAACCTGGTCAGTGTATTCAATGAAACTGACTTCATCAGACAAGAATATTAGAAATTTTGAGGAATTTGGTTACATTTTTAACTTTTGTGATGAATCAGGGAGTAGTAGGGCTGAAGTATCAGCAGACATTCCTGAGTGGTTTGTGCCACTGCTCCAGTCTGTGTGGTGTAGGTGCACCCACAGTGCTACTCGGGGAGAGATTTCCAGAACTTTCATACAGCAGTAGTGAAGGAATGACAATATGGTTCCAATTCAGGATGGTGTATGTATTGGAAGAGAACTACTAAGTTATGTTGTTCCCATGTGGTCTGCTGCACCTGTCCATCTGGACAGAGAAGGTGCTGTCTATGTCAATGCTGAGGGATTGAATGTTTAGGTCAATGGATGCAGTACCAATTGAGCCTTTTGAGTATTGTTGAAGCTACCTATACAAGTGAACAGTATTCCATCACATTCCTGACTTGTGCTTTGTAGATTGGTTTCAGGCTTTGGGGTGAATGTCAGTTGTGTGTCTCAGAATTCCCAGCCTCTGAATACACACTTTTTATTCACTCATGGGACGTGGGCATCACTGACTAGGCCAGTGTTTATTGCCCATCCCTAATTGCTCAGAGGTGAGTTAAGAGCCAACCACATTGTTATGAATCGGGAATCACACGTAGGCCAGGCCAGATAAGGATGGCAGTTTTCCTTCCTCGAAGGACATAGTGAACCAGGTGGATTTTTCCAATAATTACCAATAGTTCCATGATCATTATCAGACTCTTCATTCCAGGTTTGTTGTTGAATTCACATTCCACCATCTGCATACGGGCTGTCAAACCCAGGTTCACAGAACCATTACCTGGGTCTTTGGATTAGTCGACTAGCAATAATACCACTAGGTCATTGTCTCCCCTGATGGCTGGTTCCATTTAATCTGTGGTCAATGGTAAATCCTAGGAAGTTAATAGTGGGCGATTCAACAATGGTAATGCTATTGAACTTCAAGAGGAAGTAATTAGATTCTCTTCAGTTGAAGATCTTTATAGGCTGCCACTTGTGTGACATGAATAGCATTGGATGTAATGGACGGTCAGGGGACATTAGCCTTTGAGGAAGTGCGCAGAAAAATGTCCCCTCAGTGCAGTCACAAAGCACACAGCAGATATGAGGACAAGTAGAGAGACTATTTCAAGCATTTACTGTGCTGTGTTAGGTTCTGTCACAAGATTCCAGGCTTTCCCAGCATGTGGTGCCTCTACACTGGACAGCATTGACCTGAGCACAAGGATCACAAGAACAGTCAGTTTCTGGCATGGACATGCTTGGAATACCAGCTTGCAGAAAGTTTTCCCTACCCAATCCAGGAATTTCAGACAACTTTGTTTCAGGACCATGCTGATTGGTTTCAGTCTGCTTTTCCACAAAGCAGTGATGATGTGGAGTCCCTGTCCAGAGTCATTAGCATGTTGGATCATGCTCACATGATACTGTTCCCTCATAGGGGGGTTAGGAGCAGAAAAGGCACCCTCTGATCAGCAAAATGCCTGCAATAGTGACAGAAAGAAGGAATGGCCGACAAATGCAGCACCACAAGGGTATAGCCGGCAGCTATGGACCTCTTCAGAATTGAGCTGCTGAAGGAAAGAGGGTCATTGCAGTTCCTAGAGAAACCAGCCACTTTCTGTAATGTCGGAGATAGTGAGGACTGCAGATAGTGGAGAAGTCAGACTCAATAACATGTGGCACTGAAAAAAGCACAGCAGGTCAGTCAGCATCTGAGGAGCAAAAGAGTCGACGTTTTGGACCAACCTTTCATCAGGATGGGAAGGGTTTTGCCCAAAACGCCAACTCTGTTGCTCCTCAGATGCTGCCTGACCTCCTCCAATGTACCATTCAAGTTGTAGCAGGAAGCAGCAGGAGATTAATTTTCAGAAAATCTTGGCATCAAGTGGTAGGGAAAGATAGCAAGCATTACCAATAACATTTGGTAGCAATGATGTTGTACATATAAATGTTACTCTTGGCAAAGTTTGGAAATAGTTTGAAAATGATTTGGAGAGTGGGATGTGTTTGAGTTGAAGTGCAGAGAGAGAAGTCTGGTGATATTGTGTGATGTGATGTGGAGTAGATATAGACATGGTCAGAGGCATGGTCACGACAGAGTCACAGATATCTCTTGAAACCAGCAATGACTTACTCTCTTCATCATCTATTCACCATTGATGGTCTAGTAGAAAAATATTGCTTGATGCATTGGTATCCACTGGATAAGGCAATGTTTCTTGAGTGAACCCTTAGGTACCCAAATATACGAAGATTCAGGACAATGGTTCCCTTCACAGTAACATGCATTGCAGTGTGCCAAGAGGATGTAGTCTATAGACTGTGTGCAGCATAAGTCATTACTCATTAATGGTGTTGTTGTGAAGTGCAGTTTTCATAAATGCAATTCCTGGGCTTAGGATTGCCTTGTCTATCTCTGCTAAAGTGGCACCCCTGTGCTTCGGCAACACAAGCCTCTTGTATTGCCTGAACAGGCTGCCTTCCCTTCAAGAGACTTATGTTAGAAATTTACACAGAATTGACAGTCGCACATCTCTGGCTGAAAATGTGGGGACAAACCCCATCTCCAAGTCAGTTTGATGAGTATTGGATTTCAAGGTGAGAAGTGATTTTCCCCAGGACCAATCTCTGGGATCCCTGCAAAGTGGTCAAGGTCTGTAATTGGTAGAGTTGAGTGGCAGTGATGTGAATCAAGTGGAGGCAGGATATGTTGTGGGAGGGTGGAAAGCAGAACAAGAGGAAAACCCCAAAACAAGGCCACCAGCACTCACCTGTAGACATTTCACATAGCATAGTCAACCACTGCTGCAATACTAATGGCAGCAGGAGGCGGTCTCTCAGGGCCAATAATGTGCAATGGATTGACTTGGATTGACTCAAGATGGGCAGCCCCACCCATTTTTACTCCTGCCACTGCTAAAAATACTATAGAGACAGGAAAATGTGCTGCCTGTCGTGTCATGAGTTTTAAACACATCCACCAACAAGTCATTTCCTGGGAGTGCAGTATGGTCATGCCAGTTATCATCAACAAACTCTATTATGTATATACCCCAAATACAGGATATGACAAAGGTAAACACCCTGAACTCTGCACACTTGTGACCCAGTTCCATATGATCGTGTGTCATTATGACACAGCTCCTTCCACACATGCTTAGTAGCAGTTCTTAGATTAAAGGTTTGTTAACCTTCTCTCCACAGACTAATTCCAAGTATAGGTACATAGGAGTTCCGAATGAAGCTCCCATTGTAGACTCTTCAGAACAAGAATAAGTCAAAGCTTCAAAAGATCAATTGCAGCAGTGATCTGTGAGAAAAAAATAAACATAAAATGTGAAAAACAAATGCTCTGGAGAAATTAATATAATACCCACATTTGTAAATTAGATTCCCTACAGTGTTGAAAACAGGCCCTTCAGCGCAACCAGTCCACACTAACCCTCCGAGGAGTAACCCACCCAGACCCATTTCCCTCTCACTAAAGCACCTAACACTACAGGCAATTTAACATGGCCAGTTCACCTGATCTGCACATCTTTGGACTGTGGGAGGAAACCCACACAGAAACAGGGAGAACATGCAAATTCCACACAGACAGTCATCCAAGGCTGGAATTGAATTGGGACTCTGGTGCTATGAGGCAGCAGTGCTAACCACTGAGCCACGTGCCACCCTATGTTCACTTAAGGCCCTTTAAATTTAATTCTGCCCTGAAAGTAATCTCGAGCAACATTGGCCTCTTGGTTTTTCCAGATGTCAGCTATTTTAAATATCTTGTCCCATTTTTGGCTCAGTGAAAATTGAGCAGGATGAAGATGAAGACATCCCGTTTCTGATATCATAAAAGACGTGTCATTTGGGACTGGAATTGGTGCAAAACTTAAGGGTTGTATGTCTGACTTCCATCTTGAAGCTATTTATCAACATTCATTTGGTTCTTGTATGTTCATATCAAGATTGCACAACACAAAGCTGCAAAAAGATAATAATTAACACAAACTTTGTATTAGAATGAAGTTTGTTGCTAAATTACATTACTGGTGGAAGTTTGCATTTTAAAAGGGAAGGGTTCTGATGTTCACTGTTGTTTATACCCATTTTCCAGGCCTGAATTAAATGTCTGACTAATGATTATAATCCTGATGAAGGGCTTGTGCCCGAAACGTCGAATTTCAAGTTCCTTGGATGCTGCCTGACCTGCTGTGCTTTAACCAGCAACACATTTTCAGCTAATGATTATAATGCCCAAGGACAAATTTAGGATATTCTTGGGCTGTTTTGGTCTGACACGTTTGAGAGTTTGCCTTGTTTGTGCCTCTGTAATTGTAACTGCTTCAAGTCCGTTCTCCGGAAAAGCATTGTTCATTAAGATATCAAGACATCTGTCCTTTAATAACTGGTTTCAGGTGCATAGAGATGCATTAACACTGCCAGAAAGTGCAGCACTACTGCACTTGACTGAGCATATTTCAGGCTTCTCATGTGACCGTTCCGTATGGTTGCTATGGACCGTATGTCATAATGTGCTAACCACAGCTCGAACAAAGAAAAGCCACAAGACATCTGAACTTCCTTTTGGCATTTAGCTTTGTGATGCTCAAAATTATAATTTTACTTGATTATCTTAACAGCACAGATAAAGCTCTCTTGGAGAATACACCCTTTTTTAAGTTTGGTACCATCGCGATGCAAAATGAACAGTAATCGGTTTTGTTACTGACAATGAAATTGTGATTACAAGATGAAGAGAAATATTTTTATGAACTGTGTTCTTATGACCCGCAAGGGCAATGGCAGCAGATTTGGTGGAACTTTCAAAAGTGACATTGGATGTTCATTTCAAAGAGCCAACTTAGACATAATGGGCTGAATAAATGGAACCATTGTATGACTCTGTGATAGAATATTCAGAAGCAAAGATACCTTTGAAACACCAGCTTGGAAGCCTGAATCGTTGACATGACTGGAGGAAATTTCTCTTCCTGGTAATTTTGTGGGGAATCAAAAATGTAAAATCTATAACCCACATTCCCACTGAACTGAGATGAATTTCAAATGAGCACATTAAGTATTTAAATACCAGTACCACATAGTTTCATTTCAGGATCTAATATTTCAGTTGCCTGAACCACCACAATTCATAGCAATGGAAATTGGGTAGTCTAAACAGGAAGCTGATAACAAGATGAAAAATTGGATAAAGGAAAAGAGAAATAATTAATTTTAAAAGTACTATCTTATATAAAGCACTCATTCTTTTATTAAATGGCCTACATTATTTCCTGCAGACAGCAGAGTAAACCACAAAAGTCAGCTGTCTTAGATACAGTTGCAACTGTCAAAAAACCTGTCACATTCATCTTGCTGCAATCCATGGATAATATCCCTTTGGTTCTTCACAGAGCCTGTACACAGGGCATTCCTGGATACCAGTGACATTTTTATTGAAGCAGGCTTTTGTCTTTTCTTTCCTAGGATGTGGGTATCACAGCTAGGCCAGCATTTATTGTTTGTCTCTGACTGCATTTGAAAAGGTGCTGATGAACTGCCTTTTTGAAGGTACCTGTTGTAGGTACCCAACAATGCTCTTGAGGAGGGAATTCCAGGATTTTGACTCAGTGATAAGGAAGGAACAGTGAAATCATTGCAAGTCAGGAATGATGTGTCACTTGGAGGGGAATCTGCAGGTGGTGGTGTACCTGTACCTTTGCTGCCCTTGTCTTTCCAAATTGTTGAGGTCACAGGTTTAGAAGGTATTGCTGAAGGAGCCTTGGCGAGTTGCCACAGTGCATCTTGTAGATGGTACACATTGCACCCACTGTGCATTCGTTGTGGATATGGTAACATTCAAGCAGGCTGCTTTGTCCTGAAGTGTTGCAGTGAGTGTTTATGAAGGAACAGTCAAGGGAATAAATGAGCGATAGCAGCACTTCTCATAATGCTTGACAGAGAATCCTTCTGGTACCAGTGTTCCCTGCAATGCTTTTTTGCCACCGTGTCGACCTCCAGACTCATGCATAATAGCAACTTCCAGAAGTGGAAGACATTTATGGACACACTGATCAATCAAAATATGATGTGATGGACAGTGAAGAACATTATCTCAGAATACAATGGAACCTTGATCAGATGGGCAAATGGGCCGAGGAGTGGAGTTTAGATAAATGTGAGGTTGCATTTGGGTAAGGCAAACCAGGGCAACTATTATTAGGGCTTTGGGAAATGTTGCTGATCAAAGAGACCTTTGGATGCAGGTGCATAGTTCCTTAAAGGTGGAAGTGCAGGTGAATTGACCAGATGGTTTATAGCCACTTGTATTTAAGAGAAAATACAGTGAACAGTTTGAACTATCACCACATTCCAGTGCCATTTTGAACAACTTAAAGGAACAGACAAAACTGGAAGAGAATTTAACTTTATTCTTTCTCCTCTGCTCCGCTGCCATCGTCAACACAAATCTCGCTCTGGGCCTAGAAAACCGCTGAAGCCTCGTAGCCCCATTGACGGGATTCCTTGCAGTTGTAATGTCGCTGCCAGAGTCCTGCTCAGCGATCACCAACTGCAGTCCAGAAAAGGACAAAAACATTGCCACTGATGAAGTGACTACCTCGCCACCGCCTGGACTCGGGCCCACAATCCTGCCACCGTTGATGTTGCCTGTGAAGCCACCTTGCCACCTTCATCCACCTTCCTCTTCGATGTTGCCATCACTGATGCCATCGTGACTGAGCTCTTCCCCAGAAGGTAAGTCGAGAAAAGTTTTTTAAAAAATGATGAAACAGGAAGAAAAATAGAAAACTGGATAGAGCTGATGAGCACTATGCTCGGAAGCCCGAACTCTGCTCACTCCACTGCTGCCATCTTGGGTATCAAGTAGACAAGGTGGAGAAGAAGGCATTTGGCATGCTTGCCTTCATTGGTCAGAACATTGAGTGTAGGAGTTGGGATGGTATGTTGAGGTTGTACAAGACATTGGTGAGGCCATGTTTGGCTTATTTCTGGTCGCTCTTCTGTAGGTGGTACAGTGGGTCAGTGATTAGCATAGCTGCCTCACAGCGCCAGGGATTCGGGTTCAATTCCACCCTTGAGCGACTGTCTGTGTGAAGTCTGCACATTCTTTCATGTTTGCATGGGTTCCCTCTCAGTGCTCCAGTTTCCTCCCAGAGTCCAAAGATGTGCAGTTGCGGTGAATTCGCTGTGCTCAACTGCCCGTCGTGTTCAGGGATTCATAAGTCAGGTGCATTAGTCAGGGGTAAATATAGGATAGGGGAATGGATCTGGCTGGGTTGCTCTTTGGAGGATCATTGTGAACGTATTAGGCCAAAGGGCCTGTTTCAACACTGTAGAGATTCAATGACTTGAGAGGATGTAGAAAAAAATTTACAAAATGTTTCCAGCATTGGAGGGAGCTATAGAGAGATGCTAAATAGGCTGGGGCTGTTTTCCCTGGAGTGTCGGAGACTGAGGGGTGACATTGTATAGGTTTATAAAATCATGAGGGACATGAATAGGGTGATTAGACAAGGTCATTTTCCCAGGGTGAGGGTGTCCAAAACCAGAGGACATAGGTTTAATATGAGAGGGGAAAGATTTAAAAAAGACCTAAGGAGTAACTTTTTCATGCAGAGGGTGGTGTGTGTATGGAACAAGCTGCCAGAGGTGGTGGTGGAGGTGGTGATGAGTTGGACCGAAAGGCCTGCTTCAGTGCTGTATGACTCTATTTGTGGAGCTTCCCAGTGGCAGCAACATTGCCTGGTATCCCTGAAATCCACAAGGGTGTCAGCAGTGTGCTAGAGCTGCTACGCTTAATGAAATTCTATATGATACAATTGCATATAGCAATAGTGATCTGCTGGCCAGTACTCCCATTGAAACAATAAACATGTTCTTTTGGAACTTTGTGAGTTGCTTTTCCACAGTTCAATCACAGCCAGTTCATTGGGAACACACAGAAGTGAATTTGAGGCATCGAAGGGAGCGCATAAGTCTCTAAACAGTCGTTTCCCCGATCCTTCAAGCACCACCTGCCCCTTGTGTGGTTGAGTCAACAGAGCACACATTAGGGTTATCAGTCAACTCTAAAACCAGTGAACCCGAGTTGAAGAGATTGATTCTTGATCCAAAGAACTCAGCTGTTGGTTCTGTTTGTTTATATAATTTGATAGATTCTGTAGCACTTCAATAAACACGGAAACAACTGATGACAAAGCTGCAGCTTATGACTTTATTGTCCAACCTGTGAACTCTTCACAATGAAAGGGATGTTTCAATGGGACCTGGACTCTGCCAGGGCACCATCAAAACCTGAAGTCTTGCATTCCTTGGCAATGTAATTTGCATGTTTTGGCGCTGCCTCCAGTATTCCCAGTGAAAACCATTTTGCAGGATTCAGACTCCCTTCAGTGGGAGTGGCATTTCATGTGACAGCATTTTCATCATAGTGGCTCTGCTATCAGCAGCAGCACAGCAGAAGGTCCTTTATTTAGATAACATTTTGTCACAGCTCTCAGAAACATTTCACACTGAATTACTTTGGCTGTTGTAAAAGATAAATGCAGTAGAGTTGAAACCCCTCAAAGCATATGGAGTTTGGACTGGACCCACCTAACTAAAAGCATTCAAATTATAGGCCGAACCAACACTTGCGTCATTGTTCTTGGGGAGTTAGGGTGTTACCTTTTTCAGAGCTGAAAATGTGTTGCTGGTTAAAGCACAGCAGGTCAGGCAGCATCCAAGGAACAGGAAATTCGACGTTTTGGGCCAGAGCCCTTCATCAGGAATGAGGAGAGGGTGCCAGGCAGGCTAAGATAAAAGGTAGGGAGGAGGGACTTGGGGGAGGGGCGATGGATTTGTGATAGGTGGAAGGAGGTCCTTGACCTCCCCCTCCCCTCCCCCAAGTCCCTCCTCCCTACCTTTTATCTTAGCCTGCCTGGCACCCTCTCCTCATTCCTGATGAAGGGCTCTGGCCCGAAACGTCGAATTTCCTGTTCCTTGGATGCTGCCTGACCTGCTGTGCTTTAACCAGCAACACATTTTCAGCTCTGATCTCCAGCATCTGCAGACCTCACTTTTTACTCGAAGATTGTTACCTTTTTCACAATGGGTGGGGAAGAAGGGACTGATGCATTTCATATCAATACTCGTTAGTTTTCTTGACCATCAGTCCTGTTGATTTGAAATGTAAAGCACAAAAAAAAAACATTTGACTTGTTGTCTGACTCTTTGAAAGAGTTGTCTAAGTTTAGTTAAATACTTAGTGCCAAATTCCAACATTTTTCTCCCAATACCTGGAAATTAATACATTTCCACTGATGTTACTTGATGTGATTTGTAAGTGTTAGACTGCCCTGTACTTTTGACAAGGTATAATAGTATAGAGTCAAGAATCAAATTAGGGAAATAAGATAAATACAAAACCATGTTTTACAGTTAAAGAAAGAGAACAGTATCATTGAAAGGAAAACCAAACAAAATTAGTCTTACTTAATGATAAGAAACTAGCTTAACTTTTTTTTAAGATTGGAGATCACAACATTGATTGGGTTGTGATAAATTCAAATTTCCGGATCAGATTTAGCGTTGAGAATCCAACATTTGGGTTTGAAGCTCAAGTCAAGGTAAGAAGATAAATGTAGCAATAACGATTGTAAGAACCATCCTTAGTTAAGTTGCATATATGCTTGGTAGAATCTTAGAAGGGAACTAGAATGTTGGCCTTTATTTCAAAGGGAAGAGAGTATTAAAATACCTTATAAAAAAACTATTCAAGGTTCTATTCAGTCCACAGCTGAAGTACTGTGAACAATTTGGGACCCTTATCAAAAGAAAAACATACTAGCATTGGAAGCAGTCCAGAGAAGGTTCTCTGGACCGATTTCAGATATGGAGGATCTGTCTTATGAGGAGAGATTGAGAAGTAGGGTATGTACTCAGTGAAATTTAGAAGAATAAAAACTGACCTTAATGAAATACACAGATTCTTTGGGGATTTGACAGGGGAGATGCAGAAGGGTTGTTTACCCTTGGGGAGTGGCTAGAACCAGAGACATAATCTCAAAGTAAGGGGGCATGAATTTAAAACAGAAGTAAAAAGGAATTTCTTCTTTCAGAAGGTAGACAAACTATGAAATTTCTTAAAGCAGAGATGATGTCCTTGACTATATTCAGGGCTGAAACAGATTTTTAATCAGCAATCAAAGGATATGGGGAAAAGGCAGGGAAGTGGAAATGAGGATTATCAGATCAACTATGAATGGCAAGAGCAGACTCGATGGGCTGAATGGCTTGTTTCTACTCCCATGTCCTATGGTCTTATGGTCTGTGAGAAAAGCTTGCAAGAAATTGGGACAAAATTTAATGTAAAAGTAACTGTGAAGCTAATGGTGTGCATTAGGTATGCATGTAACAATCAGCAACTCCCAGCAAGTGTATTTGTAGAATTAAAAATGGATATCTCTCGCTCAAGATGAGTCACACCACTCACTGTAAGTTGTGTGAAAATGGTTTCTCACTGTTTGGTTCCTCATTTAAACACACTAAATGGTGTGAAGTTTCTATAATAATGTTCTGGATATAGACTAAACTCACCACAGAACTTATGCTTAAGTAACATTTTTTACTGTGTCTTAATTATAGCCAAACAACTTCTGTGGCACTGAAAATTAATTATTGCAAATAAAGTGCCTTTGTCCTTCAGCACTTAATTATTTTTTAAAAGTGCTCTCAAGGTTAGATTTTCAACTTTTTCTTTTTGCCTTCCAATTCGTTCTTTTTGCCATTTCTGTTTCAATATCTGATTTAGCACTAGAATTCACTATTCTACCTGACAACCCTCAAACCTTCAATTTGATTGAATTATGAAATCCATTGTTGTTTGCCTTGTTCATATTGGTCTAGATGCCCGCTCAACAGCACAGTGTTGTTTTCAACTCTCACTTACAGCAAGACGCAATGCAAAGTCTCATGGAGATTGAACTGTAAAGGGCAAGTCTAATTAATTGGCCATGCCATTCAGTTATTGCCTGTAGCAAATTTTGTCCATGATGTTTTTTGATATTAATGTAAGAATGCTTAAGGGACTAGTGGAAATATCAACCATCATTTTTAATGGCTCATACATTTATTCACACATTCATGTTTTAGTAATTTCTAGGCACAATTTGCAGTGCATACTCAGAACTATTGGTGAAATCAGTCTAACATACTTTATTCAGCTCTTAGTTATTTAGCAAATGCATATCACACAGCCAAGTGATAACCTTCTCATTTATAGTGCCATTGTGTCAGTGAGTCATAGAGATGTACAGCATGGAAACAGACCCTTCGGTCCAATTCATCCATGATGTCCAAACATCCAAGACAAATCTAGTCCCATTTGCCAGTATTTGGCCAATATCCCTTTAAACTCTTCCAATTTAAGCACACATTAGATGTCTTTTAAATGTTCTAATGTACCAACTTCCACCACTTGCTCTGGAAGCTCTCCTATACATGCACCAACCTCTCCGTGAAAAAAATTGCCCCTTAGATCCCTTTTAAATTAGATTACTTACAGTGTGGAAACAGGCCCTTTGGCCCAACAAGTCCACACCGACCCGCCGAAGCGCAACCCACCCATACTCCTACATATACCCCTTACCTAACACTACGGGCAATTTAGCATGGCCAATTCACCTGACCCACGCATCTTTGGACTGTGGGAGGAAACCAGAGCACCCGGAGGAAACCCACGCAGACACAGGGAGAATGTGTAAACTCCACACAGTCAGTCGCCTGAGGCGGGAATTGAACCCAGGTCCCTGGCGCTGTGAGGCAGCAGTGCTAACCACTGTGCCACCGTGCCGACTTTCCCCTCTCAACTTAAGTCTATGCCCACTAGTTTTGTACTCTCCCACCCTGGGGAAAAGATATGTCTTTATCCTCTCCATGCCCCTCATGGTTTTATAAACCTCTATAAGGTCACTCCTCAGCCTTCAGGGAAAATAACCCCAGCCTATTCAGTCTCCCCCTATAGCTCAAATCATCCAGTGTTGGCAACATCCTTGTAAATCTTTTCTGAACCCTTTCAAGTTTCACAACATCCTTCCTATAGCAGGGAGACCTGAAATGAATGCAAAGTGGCTGAACCAAATGCAACATTGACCTCCCTTTACTGGATGCACTGTCCAATAATGGCAAGCATACCAAATGCCTTCTTCACTATTCTATCTTAGTGCAACTGCACTTTCAGTCTTGCTGCTCTAAAAGATATTGCTCCAGACTAACTGAATACCTGTGTTTTATATATTTTTAACAAGAGACAGATCTCAAAAAAACATACAATCAATAAAGAACCCATTCTACTCACTATTGTAGCTTTACAAAATAAACTGAAGTTCACACTTTCAAAAATCCACTTGGCTGCTTCCCAGCTCTGAGCTCTCCCACACAGGTTTCCTCTAGGTCAGCTGTGAATTTCACTGTTTCTTAATTTTTCCTGGACAAATTCCATTGTCCAGAGATACTTGAAATCAAACAGCAGAGGTAGTAACTGTGCAGCTTCACTGTTGGGTCAGACAGCAGTGTAGTTTCCTTTCTCCATTTGCATCACTTCACATGTTGTCACTGCCACTGCCTTTGTCTGTCTTCCTCTTTTTCTAAAGTGCTGTTGTTTTGACCTTTTCCCCCCAAAGTTCCAAAACAAAGCAAAGCTTATAAAACAGTAATTACTGCTCCTAGATTGCGTGGCGATCATCTCCAACACTGAAAATACCTTTAAAAAAAGTAGCTTTTACAGTCAAAATGTTTTTCTGTCCTTCATCTTCGATTACCCAGTCATATGGCACGCAAACAGGCCCTTTGGTTCAATTAGTCCATGCCAACCATTATCCCAAACTAAACTAGTCCCACTGCCTACCTTGGCCCATATCTCTCCAAATATTTCTTATTTATCATTTACTGCTGAAAATGTGTTGCTGGTTAAAGCACAGCAGGTCAGGCAGCATCCAAGGAACAGGAAATTCGACGTTTCGGGCCAGAGCCCTTCATCAGGACTCCTCCCCAGTCCTCCCTCACTCACTCCCCCCTCAGTCCTCCCTCACTCACTCCCCCCCAGTCCTCCCTCACTCACTCACTCCCCCCCAGTCCTCCCTCACTCACTCCCCCCTCAGTCCTCCCTCACTCACTCCCCCCCAGTCCTTACCCAAATGTCTTACCAAACGTTGTAACTGCACCAGCATCCACTATTCCCCTGCAAATTTATTCCACAAA
Source organism: Hemiscyllium ocellatum (assembly GCF_020745735.1). Lineage (NCBI taxonomy): Eukaryota > Metazoa > Chordata > Chondrichthyes > Orectolobiformes > Hemiscylliidae > Hemiscyllium > Hemiscyllium ocellatum. Next base: position 26,103,468 of record NC_083432.1, read on the forward strand.
TGAACAGCTTTCTGTGTAAAAATGCTGCTCCCATGTGTTTTTAAAATCTTTCTCCTCTCACATTAAAAGTATGCCCATAGTATTGAAATCCCCTACCTTAGGGAAAAGACACATGCCATTCACCTAATTTTAACCCTCAGGATTTTGTGAACCTCTTTAAGGTCACTCCTCAATCTCCCATGCACCAGAGGAAAAGGCTCCAGCCTATCCAGCCTATCCAGCCTTGCCTTAAAACTCAAACACTCCATTCCCAGCTACATCCTGGTAAACTCTTTTCTGAACCTTCTGCAGCTTAATAATATTCTTCCTATAACAGGGAGACCAGAATAGACACAGTACTCCAGAAAAGACCTCACCAATATCCTGCACAACCTCAACATGATGTCCCAACTCCTGTATTCAATGGCCTGAGCAATGAGTACAGCATGATAAACACCTTCTTAACCACCCTGTCTACATATGATGAAAACATCAAACCATTATGTATATGAATCCATCGGTCTTTGTTTTACAGCACTGCCCCAGGCCCTACTTTTAATTGACTATGTCCTGCCCTCGTTTGTTTTACCAAAATGCATTACTTCACTTTTATCAAAATTAAACTTCATCTCCCACTCCTCAGCCCATTGACTCAATTGATCAAGATTTCTTTGTAATCTTGGATATTCTTCTTCACTGTCCAGAATACCACAATTGTGGAGTCATTCACAAACTTTCAAATCATGCCTTCTATAATCTTAGAGGAGAAAGTGAGGACTGCAGATGCTGGAGATCAGAGCTGAAAATGTGTTGCTGGAAAAGCGCAGCAGGTCAGGCAGCATCCAAAGAGCAGGAGAATCGACGCTTCGGGCATGAGAAGGGCTTATGCCCGAAACGTCGATTCTCCTGTTCTTTAGATGCTGCCTGACCTACTGCGCTTTTCCAGAAACACATTTTCAGCTTCTATAATCTCAACTAAGTCAGTTATATAAATGACAAACTAAAGTGGATCGAGCACCAATCCCTGGGGAACACCACTGGTCACAGGCCTCCATGTCAAAAAACAACCCTCTACCACTATTCTCTGTCTCCTGCTGTTAAGCAAATTTTGTATCCAATTGGCAAGCTTCTCATGTGATCTAACTTTACTAAATAATTTACCATGTGAATCTTATTAAAGGTTTTACTAAAGTTCCAATAAACAATGTCCAGTACACCTTCCTCATCGATCCTCTTGGTTACTTCCTCAAAAAACTTAATCATGTTTGTGACACGATTTCCCTCACACAAAAGCATATTGACTATCCGTAATCATTCCTTGCCTCTCCAAATGCAAATAAATCCTATCTTTCAGAATCATCTCCAACAACTTACCCACCACTGAAGTCAGACTCACAGGTCTCTCATTCCCAGGCTTCTCCTTACAGCCTTTCTTAAACAAAGGCACAACATTATCCACTCTCCAGTCATTCAGTACCTCACCCATGTTTACAGAAGATGCAAATATTTCTGCAAATGGCCCCACAATTTCTTCCCTAACTTCCCACAACTTCCTGGAATACAGTAGGTTACCTCTCAGATTTATATTTTCTAAGACCTCCAGTACTTCCTCATTGTAGTGTGAACTGTTTTCAAAATACCAATATTTATTGCCAAGTTCTCGATCCTCCATTTCGATCTCCACAGTAAAAACTGATGCAAAATATTCATTTGATATCTCTCCCATCTCTTGGCGTTCAATAAAAAGATGACCTCTTTGATCTTTAAGGTGCCCAATTTTCTCTCTAATCGCTGTCTTGCTTTTAGTCTTTGGATTATCCTTAACCTTATCTGTCAAGGCTCTCTCATATCCCCTCCTTGCCTTCCTGATCTCTCTCACTTGAGAATGCGCCTGCATTCATTATACACTTTAAGAAATTCAGTTGCTCCCAATTGTCTATATCTAAATATGATTCTTTTTTTATTTCTGACGAGAGCCTCAATATCTTTATTCATGCATTGTTGCCTACTCCCAACAGTCTCAGCTTTCACTCCAACATGAACATAATGAGTCAGAACTCTGGTTATCATACTTTTGAAAGAAGCCCACTTAGACTTTCCTTTAACTGTAAACAGTCTACTCCAATCAATTTCTCAAAATTCTCGTCTCATGCCATTAAAATTTGCCTTACTCCAATTAAAAGCTTTAACTTTTATGGAATGCTTATCCTTTTCCATAGCATTTTTTGAAATTAATAGAATAATGATCATTAGACTCAAAATGTTCCCCTGCTATCACTTTACTCACTTGCCTGCCTTATTACCCAAGAGAAGGTCAAGTTTTGGTCCTATTTTAGTCGGAACATTGACATATTTATGAAGAAAATTTTCTTAGACACATTTAACAAATTCTTCACTATGCAAACCTTTAATACTGTGGTAGTCCCAGTCAATGATTGGAAAATTAAAATCACCTACAATTACAACTTTATTTTCTTACATATATCTGCGATCTGTCCATATATTTGTTTCTGAATTTCCCTCTGACTATTGGGGAGGGTGGTTTGGGGGTGCAGGCTACATTACAATTCTATCAAGATGATCATTTCTTTCTTATTTTTAATTTCAACCCAATTATTTTCACTGGAAGATGTTTTAGAAATATCTCCTCTAGTTACAGCAGTATTGTTTTCCTTAATTAGAAACACCACCACCCCTCCTCTTTTGCCACCCTTTGTATCCTTTGCATAATACCTGAAACCTGCAAAACTTTGGACTGCCAGTCTTGTCAATCCCTCAGGCATGTTTCTGTAATAGCTGTGTTGTTCTGATCCCACTTTCCCAAACATGCCAAGAGTTCATTATTTGCTGAGCACAAGATGATTGATCTGCCTTGTCGGCAGTAGAGGAACACTCCTATGTACTGTGTAATATTGTTTGTCAATCTCTTTTCAGATCAAACTGGTATCCAATGTATCACCTGCCATTTGATCATGCTGTTTGAACATAATTGACAATTATAAAAATTACATAATGGCAGCCAAACACTTAACAAAATTAATTACATAAGTATTTTCCTCACCACAAAAGCACATGTAAGAGTTAATGCATTACTTACATACTTTTATCATTTTTACTCACAATGTCAGTATTTTAGCTCTGTCTCCTGGATGCAGTAATTCAAATACAATATTAATTGGAAAGTCATGGAATATTAAGATCTGTGATGTACATGCCTTCAAATTTGCATGTGCAAAATTCTTATTTTGCCAGATTAGGGCCTTTAACGATGCATTAAGAATGAGAGGTTGGATTAGACATGGGTTCACAAGACACGTTTCCCTGATGAAGGTAGGTTATAGACTTAGGCTGAATCTAAGTTGTCCAAGTTGTGTCAGATTTGTTTGGAGGGTTTGTGAAGTCTATCGATTTCTTTCATTATATCTTACTAAACTTATCTCATTAATTACCTACTGTGCCCTTCTTACATCCCACTTCTGCCCCATTTAACTATGGTCCATCCCAGGGACAACTTACCATTCAGTGGCTATCTCGGATCCACCAGAATCTCTTGAAGTTATGACATTTTTAGCAGCCTGTTGTGTATCCAGACCAGCACTGTCAGTCCAGAGCTACCTGGCACAATTTGTGACATTGGCTTTGCAAATGGTAGATGGGGCAAATGGGCACCTGGCTTTGCAAGCAAGGACCTGGAGGATGAGATAGTGCTAATATGGGACTTCCTCCTCCCCAAGGACTCAAAATGGAGAGAACAACAGCAAACATGCCAGCCTGATCTGAGGTTGCCACCTGGTTTAAAACATTGTCAGCCAGTGTTGAGGAATGCCCAACACTGTAGCAAGAAGGTCAATGTGTTTGTCCACTCCACCAGGATATGTTCCATCAGCTTTTCTCCAATACCTCACAATCTCTTTATCTCTGCTCCTGCAGCCACTTCCCACCAAGACTCATGCTCTACCACTCTCAATATTGCCTGCAACATCTTCTCGCATTCACCATGACCCACACTGACTCTCGACATCACTATCCCACCATCCCCTCTGCACTGCCTCCCACTTAATCTCACTCGGGGTACTTTCCCACCTGCACCAACAATAAGAGCTGTGTTACCCACTTTCATCTCCTGCAATACCTGCCTCTCTCTCTCATCCCATGAGAAAAGCAGCCCAAATTAGTGCAGAAAGAGTCAATAAGAGTAGTGTGCTGCTCATCATTTCTGATGAGGAGAGGATCCAGACTCTGACTGTCCCCAACAAAGCCTGGACAGATATTAGGGTCTGCCCTTGACTTTCTGTGCCGGCAATCGCTGAGGGGTGAAGGCTATCCACCTTGACATGACAGAGGCCTGCTGACAATGTTAACAGGCTTCCTTGCTTTATGTGTGCATTACATTGCACAGTAGATAGTCGTAATACGAGCATGGAATCTCTGGCTGAGGGGTGAAAGCACCAAAAGGTGAGGTAAGGCAATGCAAGTCAGGTAGACACAGAGTGAATAAGTTTACAACAGTGAGCAAAGAGCCTGGAGATACAGTCTGGTCCAATTCATGGGCTGTTTATTTATCCCTAAGCACAAAGTGTCCTTTACTATTTCATGACAAGGATAGTCATCAATGGAGTGCAGGTTCAGCATTTGTCTTGACTCACTTGGGTAGCACACTGGGAATCAAACCACATTATCCATGGAATCATTATAAAAGTTACATTTTTCAAAAGAAATATTCAAAATCTCCAAACTTCCTGATTTTCTGAGTGAAATCATGGACCAGGTTTGTGTACTTAACAACAAATTACTATTTGTTCCAGCTTATTAAATTCTAACTACAGGTAAACAATTAAACTAAATTAAACTCCATAAATTATGACTCTAAAATCCTTATAAATTCTCCCTTACAAACACAGAGAGGCAAACATAAACAGGGAAATACACATAGGTGGAGCAAGGGTAGCACAGTGGCTCAGTGGTTAGCACTGTTGCCTCACAGGGCAAGGGACCCGGGTTTGATTCCTGCCTCAAGCGACTGTCTGTGTGGAGTTTGCACATTCTCCCCGTGTCTGCGTGAGTTTCCTCCTGGTGCTCCGGTTTCCTCCCACAATCCAAAGATGTGCTGGCCAGGTGAATTGGCCAAGCTAAATTGCCTGTAATGTTAGGTGCATTAGTCAGAGGGAAATGGGTCTGGATGGGTTACTCTTCAGAGGGTCAGTGTGGACTTGTTGGGCTGAAGGGCCTGTTTCCACACTGTAGGGAATCAAATCTTAAAAAAAAAACTGGAAACGCAAAGTTCCGTAGTATTTGTAGAAATAAGATCAGTTGGGTTTGCTCTTGCTGATCTGAAGGCTTCTCCTCAAAATTTTGTTTTCTGATTGGTTGCACTGGTTTGTATGAGGCACAGGGTTGCTGCTTCATCTATTACAGCTCTGACAACTTTGAGTATCTACTGAAGGGATGAGAAGCTGACTTTCTTCAGGTTTAAAATGATTTCCCACAAATAACCGAGAGAACAGGTTTTATGGCAGCTGATGGTCCATTAGTTTCTCTTCTGGTCTGAACTAGCTTCTTTCAGTCTTACTCACAGCCCAAACTGCTCAGCTAAGTGATAATCAATCACCTTGTTGTTGGCAGGCAGACAACCTTTGTCACTGATAATTCAACCCTTGTTCACAAACCAATCACCTTCACTTGTGAACAGTCCCTCGACTTCAGTTCAACTGCATATTGCAGGAATCAAAAGTTACAAAAATGAGATTCACAAAGGTACATAGTTCCTTAGTTTCAAGACATGCAAACCATCATTATAAACCCACTGGGTTTCAAAACAGTTCTCTCTCATTTCACAACACAATTTTAAGAGTATAGGGTCTTTACATATTGAAGTGCAGAAGCATCTTGTAAATAAATTGAAGATGTGCCATAAAGATTCTTAGAGACATATACTAGAAGCCAATGTCCATGGATGTGAGTACGTGTGGCCAATGGGCTTGGGGTGGGTCCAACATGGTGCCAGGTTTCCAATATGGACATTGATTATAGCAAATAGCAAGATGAATCTGTCAAGTACCTGTTCTGGTTTCTTTGTCAAGTTTTCCCAACATCTAGCTTATTTGGTGAGCTTCATGAGATGGGAGGCTGAATATTAATAAAGTGATTTGTGTCACTAAAAAGGTGGTTAATAAGCAGTAATCGCTGTCAATTGGCATCTCACTGCTGCCCAGTGAGAATCTCACCATGCCACTTGTGAAAAGCATAAAAGATGGAGCGAGATGATTTCAACATTAAGATGGGTATTGCCAAGCTTCTTGTCTGCTATTCATCTCACCATTGTCCATGTCATTAAAACCTCTTTAAGAGTTTGTCCTCAGTGACTCCAACTATCATTACTGATCCCACTTATCATGCACCCCTTGCTTTAGAAACACAAGTCCAGTGTTCCACGTCATGATCCTGAAGAATGGTTTGACAAACTCATTATCGATTTGCTTAAAATGTTGCCCCCAGTAGGCATCTGACCTGAGAACTAAGAAGTTAACAAATCTTGTTCCAGGGATGGGGGTGTTTTAAATGAAAAATTGGAAAAACTGTGCATTCCCTTTACATTTTTATTCTTGTCTCTCTCTATTTCCAATCAGGAAGATGTATAGTCGAGGAGGGAGTGATTATATCATAGTATTATCATAAGCCTATTTTGCACAAAAATATTTGTAGCATCAATCACACATAGTGTATTGTCCATGATATCCATTCCTGTTTCCCCTTCGTTTTCCAATTTTGTTTTTATATCTTGTATGAAAACACATATATAATCCTATTTACTTATCATCTTTCCCATTGTTTATTTTCAGAAAAGACTATTTTTCTTTGCTTCTGAATATATATTGGTGTGACTGGTTTCAATCTATTTTTGGTAGTTTTGAAAAAAAATCCTCAAAATTGAAAAGAAGACCTAATAATATTTTATCTGAGTTCAAATTAGATCTTCCAAGCACATCGGTGAAAATTACTTTTTATTATTTTTAAGAAGCTGTTATTATCTTTCTAAATGCCTTGATTTCCTCTGTTAGATTATGGATGGCTGCAATAAACAATAATTGTTGAAGGAAATTATAGAAAGAAGCAGAAAATTCAAATACACTGAAAATGTCAAGACATTTAATTTTTCTCCATTTCATGGATCAGGCCTCCTACACTTTATGAGTGCTAATGGACTAGTTCAGCATTCAACCACGTCGATGGCCAATGAAGTTCACACGTCTGCAGTTTGACAGACTTTTGTTAGCAGTATTCAATACTGCAGCTCCAACAGCCACACGGTGCAGTACAATGACTTCAAAACTAAAGATGGTTCAGCCATGACCACTGAAAGTATTTAGTCTGCACCCTTATTTCGAAATGGCTTCACTGAAAGCCATCAAGAGGAAAATTCCTCTGTTTGCTCTCATACAAGTCACTCATTACTTGGTCAGTTTTAATTAAATTTCTCTATGTTATTTAATTTAATGCATACAATTATTGTATCTTTCAGAATTGCAGGATTTTCCATTTTATGGTCCTTATAACAATTCTCAATTTGAAGAAGAATCTAATCATTGAACACTGATGGTTTTTAAAGTTGTTAAATGATTCCAGTGCTATGGATTGCAATGGATGGATTGCAGCCCCTACTCTTGTCTACAAATACTATATGCCAAAACAGAGATGTATTTGCATGAGCCTGTAGCTGGTACAATAGATCATGCTGCTTTTGCAAAGGAGTATTTTTAGTCCCTTTGGGCCTGCAGCAAGACTTCCGTTAACTGAACAACCGTGCCCTTACCATTACAGATACAGCAAGGTGACCCAGTTGTGCAATGGCTTGTATTAAGGACATTCACCTTCACCCTGAGAAGCAAGATAAATAAAGCCAGACTGAGGAGTAGACAATTCCTCTGTCTGATGTCCAAACTAAGATGGTTTGGAGACTCAGTTTTGACCTGGTAGTCAATGATCCATATCGTAGGACTTTTTGCCGAAAGGTGCAATCCACATTGCACCAATTTGCTTCTTACTTATTTAGGAACAGGATAGATAGTGTGGGGAGTGTTATAGAGGCCATGGGAGACACGGCTACTGGCTGCCTCCTTTGAGACGTTCATCTGACTGATGTACCAATCAAGGAATTAACAGACCTTTGGATTGTTTTCCATGGATCAGGACCCTAGGGTTAAAATGTTCTGCCCATCGAGAGATAACAGGCAGCAATCAGTGATGCTGATGTACTCTTTTGTTCAGCATCGCCATCAAAAAGGCAATAGCTGCAGTGAGAAATACACATATAATAGGCCCAGGATCACAGAGAAACCCAGGCCTGAGGTACGTGATGGTGGAATGGGTTGCACATTTTGGAGGTTTGGGAGATGTTTAGGTTACCATCAGAAAAGGAAACAGGGTGCTCTCAATGTGCAGCCACCCTTTTTGATGCTGGTCCCTTGATCAGGCATTGAGTGCCTTTGAAGTAAGGATGCCACTTCCCAGAGGAACCATTAGCATCCTGCACATGTTTGCTTAAAACATTCCCTGCTTAATCCTGTGCTTTAAACTACTGTCACCTGAACATTGAGATCTTTGCGCTGTGTGCTAAAATATCATCTTGAGGATGCTTGCTTCTTTTCACTAAGTAAGGCTCCTGAATTCCTCAAGTACTGTAATACTGCTTAAATTTCATTTGTATATAGTAGTTTATCACACTCCAGTGTAGTGTCAGAGATGTGCCTCTTCATAAGTTGATGTATTCTTGCTTATGATACTAGAGTCATCAGATCAGTTATGTCATCATGATTTTCACTAAACTCATCATGCCACATCGTTCCCCATTTTTCTGTCTATTTGTTGTACATCATTCCATTATCTCCATTATTCTATGTGCCAACTTATATATGTTTTCTAATCATTAACATCATTCTTACCATTATCACTGTTAACTCTATTATTATCACCATTCCCCTGTCCTCCTTCTCAAAGTCCAAACATCACAGATTGAGATGTGGAACTCTGACTGGAGATCCCAAGAAAGCAGCTTACCATCACCTTCCAGCTTACCATCACCTGGGCATGGGCTATAAATGTTGACCCAGTAAGTGATGCACCCCTCCCACGAATAAATAAGAAAAAGAGATCAGATTTCTTTGATAGGGTTAGGATTAGGACTAGGGTTGGAGTTTAATAGTAGGGTGTTGTTGTATCGTGTTGAGAATAATTATACCAGTCTGTACAATATCTGATGTAAGAGAGATATGGCACTCCCACACAATGTAATAAGCATTTTTGATCTCACTTCTCGGCTTGAAGAAGACTAATGCTTTCCTTTTCCTCCTGAAAGTCCCTTCAGCTGTTCTAGCAAAATAAGATCTCAGTTGATCTGTTTTTCTGAAGATCATGACATCTCACTTCCAGCCCCTTAGCCCTACGTTCTCTCCTGGCTTTAAGGCTGGAAAGATTTTTGCTCTGTGTTTGAAATTGTGCCATCTCTGCTCCTTTTTATCTGTGGCTTATCTCTAGTTGTTTAATTTTCTCAGGGTCATGACAAGTGAGATTTGGTGTTAAGACCAGACTCCTGGTGAGGTTCTGTAACTTAATTTGGTTATAAACAGCATACCCCAGACCCTTAAGTCTCGGGTGAAAAGCAACATTATGATTTCCCTTGGGTGTTCTCCCTTCCCCTCAGCTGGTCAAAACAAAATTAATTTAAAAAGCATCCCTTCAATTCTGAACTTGTGATGAGCAAATAAGGCAATGCTGTTGCTGCTATTGAATGGTATCAGTAACATTGGACAGCCAATTTCAAGATTTTTGGTTTTGCAGATTGGCAAAAGAACATATTTTGGAACTACAAGTACAAAAATCTATAAATACTTTCGGGTTCAGATCTAACAACATAACATTTGGCTTAGACTGTGTTCTAAAACTGATACATCCGCTTACAACTTCCTGTCTTTTAATAATTCTGCTGGCGAATAGCAATTGTCCAATGGTGTTATTCTGTTGGTGAACAGAGCTAATTGTGGATTTTGGATGGAGGATAGAATTTGTTACCTGACTGATGTCTGCTTCCAAAATGTGAACTTCTTGAAATCCTTGTTCTTAAATTTAGGTTTGTGGTCCAATATTAATTCTTCTTGGAAACAGTGTATTGCAAAGATACCTTTGGTGTTCTGGTCACTGAGATTACTGCAGTTGAACAAAGTATTGTTACTTCAATTTGTCTTAATTAGTAATTGACGAGGATTAAATACACCTTCCTCTAAAATTGAAAAAAAATCCTGTGATAGTCTTCCTTATAGCCTTTCTGGTTGCAATGTATGGTTCTGTCGGCACTGTATAGGCCACCTTTGACAGTGAAGTGTGATCCTGTGTCTTTTGAAATGCTTGCCCTCTACACCAATGGTTCTGCTCTTCATAATACCTCAAAGTGCACCATGGAGCTTCTGTAGGTTTGCTCTTTGCATCAATCTTGCTCTAACCGTTTTACGGTCATACATCAATAAATCTTCCACTATGGTCAGTGTTGCTCTTGTTGATTATATATTAACCATTTTTGTAGACAGTCAGTCAGAGTCTTCTGACATTTGTGCAGTTCTTGTTGGATTTTGAACAACAAACATTTGTCGGAGTATTCCCTCAGTTGCTGGCAAAGTGTTGGTTATTGCTGTAAAATAAAACTCTACATCTTCTACAAGAATGAGATTTTTTTTTCTGCTTGATCTATGGCTGCTAGCAAGAATGTACAGTCAATTCGGCTCTAACGCGGTTGTTCCATTCTCGTGCAATCCCGTGTCATAAGAAAATCCCGTAATAACAGCACCATTTCAACCAATGGAGCTGAATTGTGTTACAACCAATGCACACTTTAAAAAATTGCACTTTAGCAAGTGTCCCCAATTTGTCAATTGCATTGTAGCAAATTCACATTAACAAATGGGCGGCACGGTAGCACAGTGGTCAGCACTGCTGTCTCACAGCACCAGAGATCCAGGTTCAATTCCTGCCTCAGGCGACTGTCTGTGTGGAGTTTGCACGTTCTCCCTGTGTCTGCGTGGGTTTCCTCTGGGTGCTCCAGTTTCCTCCCACAGTCCAAAGATGTGCAGGCCAGGTGGATTGGCCATGCTAAATTGCCCGTAGTGTTAGGTGAGGGGTCGGTGTGGACTTGTTGGCCCAAAGGGCCTGTTTCCACACTGTACGTAATCTAATCTAAAAACACGCATTGTAGCGTTCACTGTTACTTGTATCTTGTCTGTAGTACAGGTTATTCCATACTCATTTCTCATTATCCTAAGCCTGAAACTTTGAATGCTTAGAAGCACTTTTGAGAGTTCTTTCAATTCCAATGATGTCACCTAATGCATGTGGCCTGTCTTGACCTGAAACTTTAGTCCCATGAAGTGGTTTGCAAAGCTTTCACATCCCCAATTAACTGCGAACATTTCCTTTTTCATGATTGATTATCTCAGTTCAGTCTTTGTCAACGTTCTTAATGTAAAATAGGCCAGCTTTCTGCCAGTTTGCACTTACGTGGGAATGTTTCAAGTTCTGTGGCTGATGCATCTGTGGCTATCACAGTAAATAAGCCTGGATTGTAATGAACTAAAACATCAGTAGAAAGTAACTTCTCTTTAGTCTTTCAAAAACCTATGATTTGTTCCTGATCGCAATACCATGATGGCCCAATTTTCAAAAGCTCTCTTCTGGGTTAACCAAGTCTGGCCAAGTTGGGAATAAAGTCCTAATTTGATTTACCATGCCCTCAAGTACTCTACATCATTTACACAGGTCAGTCCCAGAAATGCGTGAATGGCACTTGTCTTTCCTGCAATGTATCCTAGAAAATATACTTGCCATTCTAGAGAAGTGGCATTTCTAATTTAGTGTGAGAGTAACATTCTGCAGTGCATTTACCATCTCTCTGACTTTCTGGTGATGTTCTTTCTTTGGTTTGCCATGCACTAAGATGTCACCTAGATACCAACTTGTGCCCTGTCAGCTTTCCAGAGTTGAAAGTTCACGACCAATCTTGAACACATTATTGAGACCGAAATATTAGTGGAATACTGATTGAATCATTGGACATGCTCTATTTCCAAAGATGCTAAAGGTTTTGCCTGCCCTCTGCAATAGAAAGATTCCATGGCATGATTTGAAAAGGATTAGCTGAATTCTCCTTGTCTCCGGGATAACTTTGACCATAACCAATATCAACAAAGTGGAGCTCCATACTTAATTTAGCTCCTTGTTCTTTATGAGATCTTGACATGTTATAGTTGTTTAAGCATAACAATCCTGTTCTTTAACTTCAAAGCTAATTCAAAAGTTGTCAATTGGTTTGGGACATCCAGATGAAATAAAATGCATTATGTCAATATAATCTTTCTGATTTGATCATATTAGTTACGTATTTGATTTGATTATTTGGATTATATTTAGAGTACATAATAAGCACAATTCACTAATACCCAAAATACTCTGTATACCATGTTTCCTTCGAAACGTTAGTGGGTGCAGAGGAGATTTACCAAAATGTTACATGGACTGAGGAAATTCAGTTATTAAGGAAGATTGGAAAGATAGGCTTTTTTGAAATTTAGGCCAAAGTGGGTACTGCAGATGCTGGAGATTAGAGTCAAGATTAGAGTGGTGCTGGAAAAGCACAGCAGGTAAGGCAGCATCTGAGGAGCAGGAAAATCAACATTTCAGGATTTCCTGATGAAGGGCTTTTGCCCGAAACATTGATTATCCTGCTCCTCAGATGCTCCCAGACCTGCTGTGCTTTTCCAGCACCACTCTAATCTTGACTTCTTTGAAACAGAGGAGACTGAGGAGGAACCTAACAGAAGTGCATAAAATTATGAGAAGTCTGGAAAGCTTTACTCCATTTGATCATGTAATCTATGGGCATTGATTTAAGATAAGAAATAGGAGATTTTTGAGAGGATCAAGTGGAATTTATTTCGCCCAGAGGAAGGTGTGTATCTGGAACTCACTGGGTGTCAAGACAGAAACTCTTGTAACATTTAAAATGTTCTTGGATATTCAGTTGAGGTTCAGAAACCTCCAAGACTTCAGGTCAAGAGCTGGAAAATGGGATAAAGCTTGGGCTCCTCATTGGCCATCGGAAACACAATGGGTTGAATGAATTCCTTAAGTCTGTGCTGTAAATGTCTCTGATTTTGTGATGCCATTTATTATCTCATTGTTAGCATTGAGGGATATTATACATGATATTGGGAATTTGGTCTGTGGCTCTGAAATGGAGAGAGGAGCACGCAAGAAAAATGTAAAAGAGGAGGGAATGAAAGACAAACAAGTTCGGGGAACAGCCAAAACTGCTGAAAAGAATGTGAACAACTGTCAAGATATACACCAAGGAAAAGAAGTTGACACATGGATGGCAAAGTTGCAAATTGTTCCAGGAAAAGTGAGTAGGGCCTGTTTAATGTGGCAAAAAAATTCAATAACCCTCATACTGTCAATTCCAGATTTGCAATGAATAGTGACATGACCCTGTCACGGGAATGTGATCTGTCTGCCGATTAGTCAGGAAGTGAACAGTTATTCTTTCACAGCAGCTGTGGATGCTCCCCATTCCAGGCCTGCATGGTGAAATATTAACAAGCAATATTATGTAGGAGAAAACAGCTGGAGAATCATTTATCCAGAAACAGTGAATTATATTTTTTTTAATGTCAGCATTGCATTCATTAACCAACTTCAATTAACACTTAGGAAGCCAAGAACACTTGGTGCCGTATTTGGAGTCCTGCGTGTTCCTGTTAACTCTTTGAGGCATGATATTTTTGTACAATTATGATCGATTAGGTGAGATTTTCCCGGCCCTGGCAAACAGGCTGGGTTAGTGGTCAGGATTGGAGTCAATGGTAAATGACAGGAAGCCATGTTGGTGGGCCTCCCTAATGCAGTGCCACAAGTCCAACCGCATGATCATTGGTGGCAGTGATAACTGCTCAGAACTGTTTAAGAGGTGGGCAGCCAACTTGAATAACTCAAAGCTGAACTGAGGGCTACTTACCCTGGCTGCTGGTACCTTTCCACCCCTGCTTTTTGCTGTAGACTGCCACATGAATGGAGATGGCCTCTCAGGAGCCACCTTCCTGGGTGCAGCCCTTGGATACAGAGTTTAGTTTCTTGACTAACAATGCAGTTAAAGGCAGTGAGGACGAAGACTGAGGCCACAGTTAGATCAGCAATGACCTTATGAAATGGAAGCACAGGTTCAAGGGATCAAATGATCCCCTCTTGCTCCTTTAAGATCTATATTATCATGTTTGGGGGGTGCCTCTTGCCAATAATCATCCCGAATGCCTTGATATTAATATCACACATTAAATAGTTTTAAGGAAGAGGTGAATACATTATCGATTGCCAAGGGAATGAAAAATCCTCAGGGATACTTCAGAGTGTAGAATTAAGCTTTGAATAAGATCATGATCTTATTGAGTGGTGGAGCAGGCCTGAAGGGCCCAGTGATATTTCCACTCCCCCCTCTTGTGACTAGTGCCTGCTTACCTGTACCTGGCCCTAACACGACTGGTACCCCACCCTATGACAGCCCCAGAAAGTGCAGCTGCCTTTTGGTCTCCTTGCAGCATCTGACAGCTACCTCTCTCAGAGGCAGGACTGAGGCTTCATACCTTCTTAGTGGACTGGCAGCATGGAGAGGTAGCCCTAACCTTCTTCGCTGCAGTGTGAGGCTGCCAAGAAGCCGTGACTGATTGGATCCACGATCCTGCTGTCGCCTGTGACCCAGATGTCGGCAAAAAACCCAGCAATTCTCTCTTAGAGTCTTAGAGTCATAGAGGTATACAGCATGGAAACTGACCCTTTCTTTGGTCCTACTCGTCCATGATGTCCAGATACTCTAGATAAATCTAATCTCATTTGCCAGCATTTGGCCTATATCCCTCCACAATCTTCCTATTCATATACCGAATCAGATGCCCTTTCAGTATTATAATTGTTCCAGTCTCCATCACTTCCTCTGGCAGCTCATTCCATACATGCACCACCCTCTGCATGAAAATGTTGCCTTTAGGTCTCTTTTAAATCTTTATCCTCTCACCCTCAACCTGGGCCTCTAGTTCTGGACTCCCCTACCAGACTTTGCCTATTTACCCAATCCATGTCCCTCATGATTTTATAAACCTCTATAAGGTCACGCCTCAGTCTCCGATACTCCACGGAAAATAGCCCCAGTCTATTCAACCTATCCCGATAGCTCAAAGACTCCAACCCTGGCAACAGTCTTGTAAATCTGTTCTGAACCATTTCAAGTTTCATAACATCCTTCCTCTAGCAGGGAGTCCAGAATTGAACATGGTATTCCAAAAGTGGCCTAACCAATGTCCTGTAGAGCCACACCATGACCTCTCAACTCCTATACTCAATGCACTGTCCAATAAAGGCCAGCATACTAAACACCCTCTTTACTATCTTATCTACCTGCGATTTCACTTTCAAGGAACTATGAACCTGCACTCCAAGGTCTCTTTTTTTCAGCAACACTCCACAGGATCTTACCATTAAGTATTTCAGTCCTGTCCTGATTTGCCTTTCCAAATGCATCACCTCACATTTGTCTCAATTAAGCTGCATTTGCCACACCTGAGCCCATAGGCCCATCTGATCAAGATCCCGTTGTACTCTGAGGTAACCTTCTTGGCTGTCCACTACATCTCCAATTTTGGTGCCACCTGTAAACTTACTAACTTTACCTCCTATTTTCACATCTAAATATTTTCTATAAATGACAAAAAGCAGTGCTCACAGCACCGAACCTTGTGGCACCCTACTGGTCACAGGCATCCAGTCTGAAAAACATCCCTTCACCACTCCTGCTGTCTTCTACCCTCAAACTGGCTCTATATCCAAATCTTCTTGTCATCAATCCCAAAATTTGCATTTAAAATCTATCAAACTCCAGTTTCATGTTTGTAAAATTAGCTACTAATTATTCGAAGTCACTAGTCTTATTTGCTGAGCTGTGAATCCCCATTAGTTATGCCAAGCAAATATTATTTCAGGAAACCTCTGTTGTTTAAGGTTATAGTAACAGTCTTTGTTAATAACTGGGGGGAGAAAAGACCATTCAAAAACATCCTGTGGGCTAGGCAATTCATTTATTTTTAAATATAATCTAAGCACTGGCCAGAAAAAAATTGGAAGTAAATTTTCATTTTAGAATATAAACCCCAGTCATTGAACAATCCTTTCATTTAAACAACTCAAAGTGTCCTACAGGCACATTGGAGTGAAGAATTATTACTCTAGTCTGTAATGATTTGTTATTATCATGTTTTTGTTCTTTGTTCTGCACAGTGATATGCCCTGATAAGCCTCTCTCATGTTTATACATAGCAGTACATTTAATTAAATGGAACATAAATTTAAACAAAATCTTGACAGAAATAATGTTCACTGGAAACATGTTTAACTTTCAAAACAATCTAGCATAGCAAATGATTGAGTCAAATATATTAAAACAGCTCAAAATCTTTTAGATTTTTAGTTGATTGAATTAGTGAACTAAAAAGACGAGGTTTATGGGACGATGAAACAAGGTTGAAGGAGTGCACTGTCACTCTCCCTCTCTCCTTCTCTCTCTCTCTAGACCCTGTACTTCACTGGTCACAGCACAAATGTAATAGCCTCTCCATGTCATTGATACTGCCTATTATACTTTATCTGTATTAGATTTGGATAAAAAGATCCATCAGTCAGGTTTCCTTAATAAGCTAAATTATTGATTTGTTATAAAACAAGGTTCATTCAACAGAGAAACAAATTGGTTTATCATTCTGACTTATGTATGAAAGTATAAATATTTACTCTTCTGAATAATCTACCACATACAGCAATAAAAAACAAACAATAATGAACTTTATCTGCAGAGATTAATTTCAAAAAACACTTTGGCCAAACAATTGTTAATTCTTGAAGGAAAAATATGCTAAGAAACTAAATGTTCAAGATGGTTTTCAGTCAACATCCTGGCAAGTGTCACTAAACACTGGCAACTGTCACTGGGACCTTCACAGACACAATTCATTCGGGAAATATCGAGAAATGCTTTCAAAATGCTTTCAGGAGAACAGTTGGATCAGTCTTTCAGGTATCATCCAGACTCTTAAAATGTTTTCTCACAAAGGCAGAAGGTGAACTGGGTGACTTCTCTCTCTCTCAGCAAATTGTAGCCCAACTAAACTCTAAATAATATGCAAAACAAACAATTGACTCCTGACAGCCATTAACCCAAGCATGTGATTTCCAGTATGTAAGTTCAATTAATTCGCTTTAACTATGTAACTTCCAGGAAGTATATTTTAAAAAGACTCCCAATGACAATGTGTATAGGGTATACGCAGGCAGGGAAAGAGTTCTGAGTTTTGTGAAACAAGAGGTTCAGTTGAGCATAGCTCAGATAAGAACTTACAGTTTACTGTAAGTGGAGGTAAGGGCAATGGGTTAACAAGGTGAAAAGCATTCATTGTGTAGAGCCATTTAACAATATTAGAAGCATTCAGTATGTAAGGTCACATCCATCTGCACATCCACACTACCAAGAATCTTTCCATTGACCCAGTACTCTGCCTTCCTGTTATTCTTCCCAAAGTGCATCACCTCACATTTAGCTGCATTGAACTTCATTTGCCACCTCTTAGCCCAATTCTGCAGTTTATCTAAGTCCCTCTGCAACCTGTAACATTCTTCCAAACTGTCCATTCCCCCACCGACTTTAGTGTCATCTGCAAATTTACCAATCCATCCACCTATGCCTGTGCCATTTATAAATCATTTATAAAGTCATTTATAAAAATGACAAACAGCAGTAGTCCCAAAACAGATCTTGTGGCACACCACTAGTAACTGGGCTCCAGGTTGAATATTTTCTGAATACTTGCTGCCTTCTCTCAAAAAGCCAGTTTATAATCCAAACTGCTAAACCACCCTCAATCCCATGCCTCTGCATTTTATCCAACAGCCTGCCATGTAGAACATTATCAAAGGCTTTACTGAAGTCCATGAATATCAAGTCAACTGCCCTACCCTCATCTACATGCTTGGTCACCTTCTCAAAAAAACTCAATGAGGTTTGTGATACATGATCTGCCCTTGACGAAACCATGTTGACTTTCTGAAATTAAATTGTTGCTTGCTAGATGATTAAAAATCTTATCTCTTATAATCCTTTCCAAAACCTTTCCTGCAACAGAAGGCTTGAGAAATGTTCGGATATCTCCCCAGCACATTGAAATGAACAAATGTCCACAATATTTTAACACAAATTCCCAAAAAGAATGAATAATAAGATATCTTCACTACAGGCACTTTCCCATTCTTGACCTTTTCTTATTTTTTATGAACTTTTTAGAAGATAGCACATATTTTTCATTATGTGATTAAAATCAAGGCATGTGGATTCATAGACAATTGGATGAACAGAATATAAAATGATTACAAAACAGCAAATAAAGGGTGGCGATAAAAAGATAGATTTGTAGGAGGAAGGCATTTTGAAAAGTTAATCTGTGCCAAAATTAACAGTCATTTTGATAAGTATGGTTGAATTAAGGTAATTCAGCACCAAAATTCATACTGAACTAATTGATTGAACATTTTAGATTAGATTATTTACAGTGTGGAAACAGGCCCTTCGGCCCAACAAGTCCACACCGACCCGCCACCCACCCAGACCCATTCCCCTACATTTATCCCTGCACCTAACACTACGGGCAATTTAGCATGGCCAATTCACCTGACCTGCACATTTTTGGACTGTGAGAGGAAACCGGAGCACCCGAAGGAAACTCACGCAGACACGGGGAGAATGTGCAAACTCCACACAGTCAGTCACCTGAGGTGGGAATTGAACCTGGGTCTCTGGCACTGTGAGGCAACAGTGCTAACCACTGTGCCACCGTGCCGCCCATTTTGATGTGTTCAGGAAGAGAGGATAATGAGGTTGGTGTGGTGTACACTTGGTAACGTGCCACATAACAGGCTTGGCATCAAGTTTAAAGCTCCTGGCATAACAGAAACAATGGCAGCATAGATATAAAATTGGCTGAATGATATGTAACAGAAAGTAATGATAAATCATTGTTTTTGTGACTGGAGTGTGTATAAGTGTACATAAGTAACTCCCAAGGCTTGATATTAAACAGCCACTGTTTTTCTGTTAGATAGCAGTTTCAGAGTATGATGGATGCAAAACTTGAAAGTATTGTAGATATATGTTCAAATCAAACTATTTAGGGTTGTTATAACACACCTTAGGAACAGATGGGACTTGAACCTGGATCACAGGTGGAGACACTATCACTGTGCTACAAGAGCCCTGCGTTTGAAGCACTGTAATTGTGAGGGAGAAATAGTTCAAGAGGATGTAGACCAGCTAGTGAAATTGGCAGGAGATGTGAATAATTAAATTTAAAGTAGCAAAATGTGAAATGATACATTGAAGTGAGGCAATAAAAAATAAAGACTACTATATTAAAGCAGCCCAAGAGTTGAAAAACCTACGGTTACATGTGCATTAGCTGTTGAAGCGACTGGGCTGGTTGAGATACAGGTATGAAGGAAAAGGGGATCTTGGGTTTTATAGATAGATGTATAAAGTACAAAACTGAGGAAGTTACTGTGAGATTTTAAACCGTATGGTTCAGTGTTAAATGGATATTGTATCTAATTCTGGGCACTTTATTTAGGAAGAATTTAAAGGATGCTGAAAAGATTTATGAGAATGCTTCTAGAGATAAGAGACCAGTTATGCAGAAATAATGAAAGAATTACCGTTCTCGCAGAAAAGAAGAATGAGAAAAGATTTCTACAGCAAGGGGCCTGGACAAGAAGAAAATATTCCTGTTGATAGAAAAACTGAAAGTCAGAGGCATTTGGCAAAAAGAAAGGTGACATAAGGAAAACATTTTAATACAGCCAATGGTAAGCATCTGGAATGTACTAACAGTGAATGTGGTGGAGGAAGATTCAATTGCAACTTTTGAAATGGTATTGGATAATTGTCTGAATTGAAAGAAATTGGGGTAAGATAGGGGAGTAAGACTGTGGTTGTCTCCTTTAAAATGTTGTAGCAATAACCACACTGCTCAATATTCAAGTTGACTGATGTAACAGCTGCCTACTAAGATGTAACCAGGAGCAGCTTATTATGCAGAGCTAGGAAAATGGCTGCTGTCATCCGTCTTAAGACCTGCAAATAATTTACTACTGTATTCCAATGGTCCATGAAGAGTTGAGCATTTGAATAGCATGTTCCTAAGACAATTGAGTGTTTATTAACACTGACTAGAAACATTTATGAAGCAAAGATATTAAGAAGGATAGTATTTATTTTTAAACAACAGAAAATTCCAATTTCTTTGTACACTGTTGCCTTGCTGACATAAGTTCATGAGAGTTCCTAAGCTGGACAATGTAAGCAATGTAATTATTATGTTTTGCAGAATTCTAACAATGAGTCAAGGCTACCATCCCTATCCACAAGGAGTATACTTAATGTTTCTGGTTACTGTTATTTTCAAAATTCCACTGTCGTTACTTACCAAATGAGGGTTGCATCTAGTATTTGTGTACGAAACCAGTCCTATGCTTTTCATTAAAACAAAAGCTAAGAACTGCAGATGTTATAAATATGAAGTAAAAACAGGAAATGTTGCAATAACTCAGTGAGTCAGGCGAAGAGTGGAATAAAGTGAATTTGGTCTCAGGGTGGGAATAGTGATGGGTAGGTTGCAGTTTAATAAGACCAATTTTTAAACTTAGTACTTTTGAAATATCAAGAAGGGTTGCCAACTCACCTGGAATGGCTGGGAGGTCATCAGATTTATCCTTGAACTTCTGGTGGCCATTAGAAGTAAGATTTTAAAATGATAATGAAATAATCTAGGAAATCAGACTGAAAAGGACCAAAACAGAGCCATTACACATGACATACATAGACTAGTTCCAGTCCAGGACTGACTGTTCTACAGACCCATCCCAGGGGTTTCTTAGTAAAGGGCTTAGGTGATGAGCTCTCTTTGGGAAGGCCGTTGTCTGTTGCCAAGGGAACACATAATCAATGAGCTCCATAGGAAGATTAATTAGTGATTTCCAGTGGACCTTGTAGGGGTTATCACAGATTGGATTCTATTACTTAACTCGCAGCCATAACAGATCCACAAAAACGTGATTGTTGATTGTGTTCCAGTTAGCATTCCCACACAAGAGCATCATGATGCTCTTGTTTTATTGCACAGATCTCAAAAAGACACTATATCTTTCGCACAGCTTTATGACGTTACAATGTGTGATGCTACAGTTTAAAACATCACCATCTCCTTCTTTATATAGTCAGTCAGTTTTATGGTTTGTCAGTTAGTTCATTAACAAGGCATTAATCAATCAGTTCATCAGCCTGTTAACTGTGTACATAATGTAATAGAAACATAAATAAGTGTAGAACCCAGACCTACCTGTTGTATTAGTATACATAGCTAGTTGTTAAAAAAAATTGCAGGTGTTTGTCTCAATAGGAACTTGGCTCCCTGTGGATATGTTTCATGGGCTAAAATATAGAAAAAGACATTCAACATTTATGTCACAGCCAAGCATGTCTATAGAGCACATTGGTGATTTACCCGTTTTATTCCAATAGTTGTAAGCCTAAAAGCGAGAGAGAGAGAGAGACTAACAAACAAATGGGTGGCATGGTGGCACCGTGGTTAGCACTGCTGCCTCACAGCGCCAGAGAGTTGGGTTCAATTCTCGCCTCAGACATCTGTCTGTGTGGAGTTTGCACATTCTCCCTGTGTCTGCATGGAGACCTGTGTTTCCTCCGGGTGCTCCGGTTTCCTCCCACAGTCCAAAGATGAGCAGGTCAGGTGAATTGGCCATGCTAAATTGCCCGTAGTGTTAGGTGAGGGGGTAAATGTAGAGGAATGGGTCTGGGTGGGTTGCTCTTCGGAGGGTCGGTATGGACTTGTTGGGCCGAAGGGCCTGTTTCCACACTGTAAGTAATCTAATCTAATAAAAGAATCAATCCAAGAGGCCAAAGCTTAAGCTAAAAAGGAGTGCCACTTCCAGCTTCCTCCTCCCCCGCTCTGGATTGATGGGGATAACTCACAGAATAATTAACATGTGAGTGGAATGAAATCAGATATGCCTCTGCTTCCCAGTTATTGTGTTGTTCCTTATGCTTTATTGTACATGGATTATGAAATGACAGGTCAAAGGTCAAGGTAGCTTCACACCTCAAAATGGCAGTTTTGTCTCTTACCTGAACAGCAGACTGCTGCTCCTTTTAAGCTTAGACCGCCTATTGGCTTTGAGAACCCACTATCTGGCAACTAATTATTCACTTGGGGGAAGTCACTGTGGCTGACAGCTGTCAGACAATGCTGAGTTGGAACCTCCATTTGACTCTGACATTGAGATCTTTATCAAAAGGACAAAATCCTGCCCAACATTTTCAGTGACTGACCTTTATTCAGAACCAGGCTGTTTATCATTGTTACTTTACTCTGGAAAATTAAAGTATGGGCAATATCTTTTGCTGAAAATCTCATTTGGAGTCACACATTATCCTTTCAAATGTTTAACATGTAAACACAAACAGAAACATAAAAGCCAATTTGAACAAACTCAGATCACACAAATGACAATCAAATGAACAAGCAGTTTTTGGTCATGTTGGTCTGAGGTGGAATGTTGCCTGGAATATCAGAAGAGGATTTTCCCTGAATTGCACTCTGTGATTTTCTTCAAACAGTGCATGGAGTATTTTATATAGTCTTCATGCAGGCAACTCAATGTTGGTTGAACATCCTTTCTGCAAAACAGAATCTCTGACAATACATCAGTTGGTGTTGGAATATAGTCTCAGTCTAGATTTATGTGACCAAGAGCCGAAATAGGTACAACATTAAGTGAATAGAAGGCTGGCCTACCACTCCGCCAAGTGGAATATGGGATAGGTTTTCCTTGGAGGTAACAAGGAGTGAAGTCCAGTGCCAATGTTGAAGGGAGGAGGGGAAGGGACAGATGTTGTAATTAGGAACCATATCTTAGTTTTCTTATTTAGCATTGGCTATTTAAAGTAAAGAACTGAGAATAGTTTTAAGATGACATTTATACTAGAATGACAAGCATACATAACAGCAGCTTTTACCATTTAATGGAGCCCTATTAGAAACGGATAGGATCTCACATATGCATTTTTTAAGAGACAGAAAGAAAGAAGATGCATCTACTGAGCAGTTTCCCCACTAAATGAACAATTATATCATTGCATTCTGTTTATATTGCTGTAGTCCAACTGGATGATGATGGTAGGTCACATGATACTGATTGAAACTGGTTCAAAGCACATTCTTGGTTTCAGGAAGATTATCTTCCAGTAAAATAGGAAACATTTCCGAAAACATTCAATACCATGATGAGAAATTGTGCCATCTTTTAGAATGAACTAGATTAATGCAAAATTCCTTTCACAGCCATATCTATCTTGGAGCATTTACGGCACATGAAATGGCAAGCTATGGTGTGGTGGGTGTGGGCTGTGATGTATGGTTGTGATCCCTGACCGTGCACTACATCAGGATCAGTCAATCAACAGTGAATTGGCCTATAGGAGGCCCATGAGAATGAAAGGAGCTGCAGTGTACAGTTCAGGTGAGAGGGAGGAAGAGAGAATTTCCATTTTCTGAATAGGATTGTAGGTTTCTAGGCGGTCACCTGCAGACACCAGTCCCACCCTGATTTCCAATGGAGAGGGTGGGGACTTTTCTCATCAGCATCTGTAAGTTAGCCTGAATTGGCCTTTAAGTTATTTAGTAAATTACCTGCAGCCAGTGAGTAGGTTGCTGTTCTGTCCCTAATTAATCATCATCAAAATAACCAGAGGACCAGATAGTGGTAATAGACCAGCATATTAGCTGCCTGCAGAAAGTAATGTGCCTGCTCACTTCGAGTCAGAGTCCCAGAGCGAAGTAAAAATCTTTCCCGTGTTCTGAAAAGACAAGCTGGAGACAGATAAATACATTTCTTCTTTAATTCTCTCATTCTGAACAGAGATGCCTGGAATGAGAACTGTCAATCAGAAAGCATTTTACTCCAATGGATCAGTCTCTTAACTTGTCAGGGGACTGGTTTTATAAGGTCAATGTCTTTCCTTAAGAGTGATTTAGATCCTCCCCTCACACCAAACCTGCAGCTTCCAGTGTGGTAGAGGATCCCAGGAAAGCAGACTGCATATACAGAAAATAACTTGAAAATGTTCAAAATGTTATTGAGCATTTCATTCACTGAAGAACTTGGCTTTGGTATCATAATAACACGCTAAGATCCTGCTGAGAATCGTGTGGCAGTAATCTGCTGTGATGCAATCCCAGTGGATTGTCTCAATCATTTGTATAATTCCACTTCCACATTTAACTGTCTTTAGCATTTTGTTTGATTTAGCCAATGGCATATAATAAACCAAAACTGCATAGACTCTGAGCAGCCATAATTTAATCACAGGATTCAGGTTACATTCAGAGCTCTACAATTATGGATTATGACTTCAATTTTTTGTTGATCATTGCCACTTTCTATCACCCAATTTTGTTTACTTCCTGCTTCAGGATTAGAAATTTGGCTGATTTCCCTCTCCCCAGCATAGGGACACTGTAGTGAAGCAAATTGCCCATTCGTTTAGCCTGCCTGAGATCTGCTAATTTAATGCAAACCAGGTTTTGAACCTCCAACCTTCCCAGACTGTATGGCCCAGCTACATGTTAAATTACTAAGGGAGCCACATGATTTCTTCAGGACCCCTGGACTAAATTACAGCTTTGCTGCTCGCTCACTGTAATAATTCTATGTAATCTCAAAATCATGACTTGGATGCTTGACAACCTGACAGCCACTGCTTTTGAAGTTATTGTGTGATTTTCTTTTCTCTCCCTCTTGCTCCCTTAATAAAGAAGAGCAGGATATGTGTTCAGACATCTTTCTGTTCCGACATATAGAAAAAGATTCCCTACTCTTTCAAAACCCACCCAGTTGTACAGAGTTAAAATCAAGTCAATAAAGTCCCAATTATGCCACAAGACATTTGGTCAATAGATGTTTCATGACTCTGCCAGCAGCATTGAATACTGCAGAAGATACCCTTAAGGACGTGCGCAGCTCTATTTTTAACATAATGCAGAACAAAAGATGCTTTGAACTTCATAATTTGGAGGTATGTTCTATCAACAATTCACATGCTATTTTGTAAAATTCAAATGCGTTGGTTAGCAAACAAATGGGAGCAACAGAATAACGATCAAGATTCAAGTAAAGACCATAGAAATAAATAGGTTAAAAATGTGGATTTGAAGATTAGAAGAAAAAGATAAAATATATTGGGAAAAATGACTGAGAAAAATTAGGGGGACATGATACCGCATCTGTGGTAAGTTTGAAGGCATGGTGGATGCACAAATGCACAAAGCCTGCCCAGCATCTTCTTTGCTCCGACCCATCTCCAATTTTCCAGGTTTGGGAAGGTGACTTGCCTATCCTTATGCGTACTGATGCCCTTAGTAATCAAATAATGGGTATTTGGTGCCTCAATTGACAACTTTTTTACCTGCGGCCCAGCAAGTAGCCCAACATATTTTACTAGTTATCGGACAAAATACATTTCTTCTTTAACTCTCTCATTCTGAGCAGAGACGCCTGGAATGAGAACTGTCAATCAGAAAGCATTTTACTCTAATGGATCAGTCTCTTAACTTGTCAGGGGACTGGTTTTATATGGTCAATGTCTTCCCTTAAAGAAAGGTGGGGGGGGGTCTACTGTATTTTAGACACACATCTTCTGCCATTTCTGCCACCTACAAATGGACCCCACCCCTATCCACTTTCCATAAAGACCATTCCCTCCACGAAGTCCACCCCCTGCCTCACCAACCCACACTCCCCTCCCAGCACCATCCCCTGCCAATGCAGGAATGGCAAAACCTGCGCCCACATCTCCCCCCTCACCTCCGTCCAAGGCCCCAAAGGAGCCTTCCACATCCATCAAAGTTTCACCTGCACTTCCACACATGTCATTTACTGTATCCATTGCTCCCAATGCATTCTCCTCTGTGTTGGGGAGACAGGACGCCTACTCACAGAGTGTTTCAGAGAATATCTCTGAGACACCTGCACCAACCAACTCCACCACCCCATGGCCAAAGACTTCATCTCCCCTTTCCACTCCACCAAGTACATGCCTCCTCCTTTGCCACTCCCTAAACATCTGAGGCAGGGAGGAAGAACGCCTCATCTTCCGCCTTGGGACCCTCCAATCCCATGGCATCAATATGGATTTCACGGGTTTCCTCATTTTCCCTCCCCCACCTTAACCCACATCCAATCGTCCAACTCAGCATCGTTGTCATGACCTGTCCAACCTGTCAATCTTCCTTCCCACCTATCTGCTCCACCCTCCCCTCTGACATGTCACCATTAGCCCCACTTCCATCCACCTATCGCACTCTGTACTACCTTCTCCCCAGCCCCTGCCCCCTCCCATTTATCTCACCAGTCCCTCAGCTCACAGTCTCACTCCTGATGAAGGGCTTTTGCTGGAAACATCAATTTTCTTGCTCCTCGGATGCTGCCTGACCTGCTGTGTCTTTCCAGCACCACACTCTCGACTCTTACCTTTCATCCAGCCTCCAAAACCACCCATTCTTCAGGGATTGGCTGTAGTTCCAGCAGTGATCAGTGCTTAAACGTGGCGCTGTTGGGACTACAAAACTACTGGCCAATTGGATCAGATAGCGGCTCTCCAAGGTGAGACTTTGTACCCAGATGGGTTATAAGCCCCACCTTTAGCAAATAAACATGCCGACCAGCATGCAATGGTTGCCAGACAGTCAATTTCTTTGTAGGTAGACTCCCAAAAAGATTGTTACTTGGGCGAGAGGCTTAGCATGAAATACAGCTCTCTGGTAAAACTCAGCCCAAAGAAACTAAACTGCAGAGAGAGACATTTAATAACAGTGATTCCAGAATCCATAGAAATATATCCCAACAAAAAGTAAGAATAAACAACCTACAATGGGTGAATAAAGAAAGAATAGAAGCCAAAGCAAAAGGCATATTGCATGAACATAGACCACACAAAAATGACAGTGACAAAAAGGTAGGTTGAACAGCTAAAAATAAATGTAAAAAGATTAAATTTGTAAGAGCAATTTGATAAGAAGTAGCACAAACATGTAAATAAAGAAAGGCAAACGAGAAATAAACTCACAGGTAAATATGACAAAATGGCAAAAGCCTTAGCTCGAAATTAAGCAGGAGACAAAAATGTTAACATTACATGAGGAAAAGTTATCAAGAAGATACAAAGGTATTTAAAATGGAATTAACATGGTGAGATAATTGATAACCAATTAAAGTTGAAGCAGGTAAACCCCTGGTAAAAATGGAATGCAATTTGCATGTAAAAACTTCGGAAAAGGTGAGTGGAGGCGTAGGAAATTCTATCCTAAAGAAAGATTCCACAGGAAAGGAATTAATACCAGAGGATTGGTTGACATCTCATGTAATTCCCATGCAATAAAAAGGGACATATAATGAGTCAGGAAAATTTGTGGACTGTGATTTTGGTGATGATAAAGAGAGTAAAATCCTTATTTAGTGATGTGATAGAAAAAAAAGCTGGGAAATTAAACTACAACAATGGTAAGTCAGTGTGAGTTTCAAACCAGATGATAGCACATAATTCTTTGAAGTTTGCATCATGTATAGACAGGTTGGTTAAAAAGGTGTTTTGCACGCTTACCCTCATTGCTCAGTCCTTTGAGTATAGGAAGTGGGAAGTCATGTTGGGGTTGTACAGGACATTGGTGAGGCCTCTTCCAAAGTACTGTGTCCCATTCTGGTCGCCTGGTTATAGGAAGGATGTTATTAAGCTGGAGTGGTTCAGAAGAGGTTTACTGGGACATTGCCAAGTATGGAAGGTTGAGTTACAAGGACAGGTTGAATAGGCTGGGACTTCTTTCACTGGTGCATTGGAGACTGGGAGGTGACCTTATAAAAGTTTATAAAATCATGAAGGGTATAGACAGGAGTAATGGTAGATGTATTTTCCCTAGGATGGGGGCATACTTTTAAGATGAGAGGAGAGAGATTTAAAAAGGAAATGAGGGGCAAATGTTTTACATAGAGGGTGGTTCACAGGTGGAATGAACTTCCTGAGGAAGTGGCGAATGTGGGCACAATTTCAAAATTTAAAAGACATTTGGATAAGTACGTAAATAGGAAATGTTTGGAGAGATATGGGCGAGGAGCAGGCAGGTGGGACTAGTTTAGTTTGGGATTAATTTGGTGCTGTATGACTCTATGACTCTGTGAAGCTTGACCACCTTTATTGAAGATGTAAGAGTAATGGTATGTAAGGGTAATCCAATAAGTAGAGCTGCATTTCCAAAATCTCGTCGATAATATGCCACACAGTACACTCATAACTTTGACTAGAGCAGGTGGACTTGGGGACAAGCAGCAGAATTTATAGCAAGCTTGCTGAATACAGTAAACAGAGAATGTCAAGAATTAACGTTTACCATTCATGTGAATGGTTTCGACTTAGAAATCAGAAATATAATTTCTAAATTTGTGCATAATGCAAAATTGGGGATTAAATTAAATTGCTCCAGGGAATCAGAATTATCCTCTATCATATTATCTCTTCTTTCTTCCTTAAGTTTTTTTTCTCACCAAGTCATATCATCTGCATTCACTCAATCTTTGGAGTTCAAGCTTTTTAAATTCTGTTTACCTTTCTTTTTCATTTTCCTTTCTTACCAAGTCAGGTTTTCTTATTTCCATTTGTCTTTTTTTCTTTTCTCCTCTCTTCTCATTTCTCTTTTTATTTCTCTAGTTCAACTTTCTTTTCATTTCCAACTGAATTTTAGTTAACTTTAGTGGTGACCTCAATAATTCCAGGTTTTCCTCTTTTTAGTTGTGAATGAGGGGTGATGAAGTTTTGTACCTTATCCTGATGAGAACCTTTTTATTTCAACCTAAAACTTACCTGCTAATTCTCTCAGTTTTGATTTGCCAAAGATTTCAAATAAACCACTGTTATATTTTCCATTCCCAGAAAAGTCCTAGCAACATATTATATACTTCAGAAAAACTTCTGTTTCTATGTACAGTACCTCCATGTACTAGTTTTAAAAGATTTACAAATCCATCTTAAATTCAACAAATATTGACCCCCATATACAGTGCTCACTGTGTTTGAGACCCAATTGATGGTAATACTGGACAAGTCCAATCTCAGAGTGGCTTGACAGAGCATAAGTTTTTTTTATTTTTGCTTACCATGGTGGTCAGTCATTAAATACATTTACCAGAGGCTATTAATAAACATTTAACAAAAGGCATAAATATTTATCAGACAGAAAAAGACACAAGCCATTTAAACATCATAAGAATTATTTGACACAAGTTCTACCCTTTGACCCCATATCAGCCTCACATTCACACAACATCAGTGAAGTGTTATCCTAGTCTTCATGTAAATCTTCTTGTCCATCTGACATGACTGTAATTGGTTTCGTTTTGCCAAATTTCTGCATTCATATAACTTTTTTGTTAGTTAATGCCTCCCTTCGTTTGACCATTAAACAAAGTCCTCACTCAGTGCACTTATTCCTTACCTTAGGCCCCTTAACCTCATAGTTTCAACAGCGCAATAGGATGTCTTCCTCTCTAAGCCTTCCAAAGACTTCTGTTGCTAGCATGCTTCTAAATAACACAAGATATTTTACTTCCATCTGACTGTTTGGATGATAAACAACAGCATCATGACTGTTAAGGACCTCTTCTCCATGAATCAACTTGTGTCTTCTGAATGAACTTGCTCTGGACCCCAGTTTCACACTCTCCAAGTTGTAAAATGAAGTCAACAAACACTTTCATAATTATTTCCTCAATCTGTCTGCAGTTCATTTATCTAAAATCGTATGGTTTTCTTAAATCACATTTCAAAACAGCTTTCTGACCATTACAGAACTGTTAACTTAAATCACACTTTAACTTACAACTTAAGTTCTCAAATAATCATAGCAGATTATGAAACTCCATTGCACCAACCGTTCAGTTCAAGGACAATCAGGGATGGAAAATTAACATTGTTCTTGTCAGTGACATCCACATCTCGTGAAAAGAGTAAAGAAAATCAAGGTTAATATTTGAAGTCAGATCCAATAGTCACAATGGCTTTTGTGGTTAAATAGATGTCGTTTTTACATACAGGTAGACTGAGTAAAGGCTTTGAGAGGGAGAGGTTTCTGTTCATCACTAGCAATGGACTCTCTCAACAGAACTACAGTTGATTTCTGAAACAAACATTTCTCTTTCGCTGGGAATGCTGTTTTCTGAAGAATTCGCCTTTCAAAAGCCTTCCCAGGGGTTTAAATGGAGTTTCACAACTTTAGACAAATCAAACCTGTGATGGTTTTAATGTTACCTTTTGATGAATCATTGGTGCACTGAACAAAAGTCAATTATGCTGTAATTCCCTGTGGAGTTCCTTTCAGCTTCTTCCTTGACTCAGAAATATTACATTTTTACATTTTCAAAAACCCATGTGTTGCCCTGCACAGTAATCACATCCCAAATTGTTCCCTTTGTGAATGCTATTGAGATAGCAGACCAGTCTGATTTTTTTTGTTTGTCTGTGGGGAATCAACCCGAATCTGACAGAGAGCTTCAATTCAGCTTTCTTTATAAAATACTGGATAGAGTAATTTTACAATTGTGACATCTTGATATTGTGATAAAGGCCTTGAAGATGGTGCAAAAAAAAGTTCCTAGAATACTAGTACCAAGGGATAATAATTATCAAGAAAAAAGGCTGTTGCTCTTCTGTTTTGAAAAATGACGACTGAGAAATGATGGAGGCAATTGAGATCTGAAGGTGTTTGATAGGGTAGAGGATCTGTCCAGTGGCAGGCATGACCTAAGTAAAGAGACATCCATGAATAAAACCAATTTGGAACTCTGGAGAAACTGGTTTAATGAGGGAATGATTAGAATTTGGAGATAGCCACCACATGGAATAGCTGAAGAAAATACAAGAGATATATTCAAGGTGAAGCCGAATAAAGAGGGAATAGAAGGATCTGTTGCGGGCTGAGACAAAAAGAAAAGAGAAGAGAAAGCATCAACACCAACATAGGCCTGTTTTGTCCAATGGTCTGTTGCAAATAGTTCTATAACTTGTTAGGAAACTTTTTCCCTGCAAGCCAAACCCCTTGAACATAGATTGCCTCAGACAGAAAGGTAGTGGTATTGAAGTAGCAGCAGGTACACTGCTACCAGTTGGATACACTTGGTAACTGGTAACTGTTCAGTAGGCTGGTACATTTTTTATTCACTAGTGGGACATGGGCATCACTGGCTGACCAGCAAGCCCTCGATAAAGTGCCTTCCTGAAGTGCTGCAGATAAACCCACAATGCCCTTAGCGAGAGAATTCCATAATTTTGACTAAACTACATTGAAGGAAGACTAGTATCTTTCCAAGTCATGACAGTCAGTAGTTTGGAGGGGAAATTGCAGTTGGCAGCATTCCCACATGTCTGCTGCCCTTGTCCTTTGAGATGGAAGGGGTCGCAGATTTGGAAGGTACAGACAAAGGATTTTTTTAGATTCCCTACAGTGTGGAAACGGGCCCTTCAGCCCAACCAGTCTACACCGACCCTCCAAACAGTAACCCACCCAGACCCATTTCCCTCTGACTAATGCACCTAATACTATGGGCAATTTAGCATGGCCAATTCACCTGACCTGCACATCTTTGGACAGTGGGAAGAAACCGGAGCACCCGGAGGAAACCCACACAGACACAGGGTGAATGTGCAAACTCCACACAGACAATCACCCGAGGCTAGAATCAAACCTGGGACCCTGGTGCTGTGAGGCAGCAGTGCTAACCACTGAGCCACCATACCATCCCTTTGGGGAATTTCTCCAGCGCATCTTGTAGGTAGCACAGCTGCTACTGAGCATTGGTGGTAGAGAGAGTGGATGCAGTGCCAACAAAGTGGGCTGCTTTCCCTGGATAGTGTAAAGCATTCTTGAGTTTTGTTGGAGCTGCACTCATCCAGGCAAGTGGGGAGTATTACATCACACTCCTGATTTGAGCCATGCAATTCTTGGATAGAAATTGAGGTACTTATTGCATTCTTCCTAGGCTCTGATCTGCTCTTGGAGCCATTGTATTGAGAAAGTGAGTCCAGTTTTTTCAATGGTAGCCCACAAGATGTTGATAGTGGTGATTCAGTGATGGTAGCACCATTGAATGTCGAGGGGTAGTGAATAGATTGCCTCTTACTAGAGGTGGCAATGCCTGACATTTGTGTGGTGCAAATGTGACTTCCCATTTGTCAGCCCAAGTCTGGATATTGTCCAGTGCTTATGGCATTTGAACATGGTTTGCTTTAGTACCTGAGGAGTCACAAAAGGTCCTAAACGTTATGCAATCATTGGCGAACATCTTCAGAGGATAGGAATCCTACAGCTGGTAATTCTCTCCTGACACACCAAAGCCAGTCCACCGTCTGCAAGGCACAAGTCAGGTGTGTGGTCTCATACGCTTTACTTGCCTGGAAGGGTGCAGCTCCAACAACAGTCGTGAAACTTGATATCATCCAGGACAAAGTAGCCTGCTTGATTGGCACAATATCTATAAGCATCCACTCCCCACAGCACCAATGCCTATAAGCAGCAGTGTGTATCATCTTCAAGAAACACTGGAAAGATTCCAAATTCATGGCCTCTTCTATCTAGAAGGACAAGAGCAGCACACACATAGGAACATTGCCACCTGCAAGTTCCCCTCCTGGCCACTCACCATCCTGGCTTGGAAATATATTGACATTCCTCCAGTATTGCCAGGTCAAAATTTTGTATTCCTCCTGAATGGTATTGTGGGTCTATTTACAGTACATGGATTGTAGTGGTTTCAAAGGGTAGCTCACCACCACCTTCTCAAGGACAGGTTGAGATGAACAATAATTATTGACGTAGCCAGTGATACCCCCAGCCCATGAGTGAGTAAAAAATAGTGACAATAACAAAAGTGACAATAAATAAATGAATTACAGAACTTTAGGCTACAGCTGGAGTACTGTGTGCAGTTCTGGTCACTACACGATAGGATGGATGTAAATGCACTAGAGAGTATGCAAAGGAGATTCATCAGGATGTTGTTTGAAGGCCTTTGATAAGGTGCCACACGGGAGGCTGCTGAGCAAGGTGAGGGCCCATGGTGTTCGAGGTGAGCTACTGGTATGGATTGAGGATTGGCTGGCTGACAGAAGGCAGAGAGTTGGGATAAAAGGTTCTTTTTCGGAATGGCAGCCAGTGACAAGCGGTGTCCCGCAGGGTTCAGTGTTGGGGCCGCAGCTGTTCACATTATATATTAATGATCTGGATGAAGGGACTAGGGGCATTCTAGCCAAGTTTGCCGATGATACGAAGTTAGGTGGACAGGCAGGTAGTACTGAGGAAGTGGGGAGGCTGCAGAAGGATCTAGACAGTTTGGGAGAGTGGTCCAGCAAATGGCTGATGGAATTCAACGTGAGCAAATGCAAGGTCTTGCACTTTGGAAAAAAGAATAAAAGCATAGACTACTTTCTAAACGGTGAGAAAATTTGTAAAGCCAAAGTACAAAGGGATCTGGGAGTGCTAGTCAAGGATTCTCTAAAGGTAAACATGCAGGTTGAGTCCGTGATTAAGAAAGCGAATGCAATGTTGTCATTTATCTCAAGAGGGTTGGAATATAAAAGCACCGTTGTGCTACTGAGACTTTATAAAGCTCTGGTTAGGTTCCATTTGGAGTACTGTGTCCAGTTTTGGTCCCCACACCTCAGGAAAGACATACTGGCACTGGAACGTGTCCGGCGGAGATTCACACGGATGATCCCTGGAATGGTTGGTCTAACATACGAGGAACGGCTGAGGATCCTGGGATTGTATTCATTAGAGTTTAGAAGATTGAGGGGAGACTTAATAGAAACTTACAAGATAATACATGGCTTGGAAAGGGTGGACGCTAGGAAATTGTTTCCGTTAGGCGAGGAGACTAGGACCCATGGACACAGCCTTAGAATTAGAGGGGGTCAATTCAGAACAGAAATGTGGAGACATTTCTTCAGCCAGAGAGTGGTGGGCCTGTGGAATTCATTGCCGCAGAGTGCAGTGGAGGCCGGGACGCCAAATGTCTTCAAGGCAGAGATTGATTTAGATTTTTGATGTCACGAGGAATTAAGGGCTACGGGGAGAATGCTGGTGAGTGGAGTTGAAATGCCCATCAGCCATGATTGAATGGCGGAGTGGACTCGATGGGCCGAATGGCCTTACTTCCACTTCTATGTCTTATGGTCTTATGGTTTGGCATGGATCGTGTACAGAGGCTGGTAAATTCAGGTTCTTTTCTTTGACATAGAGGATGTTGAAGGGATTCTGTTAGGATATGTGGGGTATGGACAGAGTGAATAGGAGTCAATAACAAAGGGACATCATTTGAAAATGAAAGGCAGGCAGTTTGGAGGGGATTTAAGGAAAACATTTTACACCAGAGGGTGGTGGGGGTCTGGAACGCACTAACTGGAAGGATAGTTGAGGCACAAAATGTCACAACCTTTAAAAAGTGTTTGGATGAACACTTGAAGTGTCACAACATTCAAAGCTATGGGCCTTGTGTGGGAAAGTAGGTTGTAGCATATTTTTGGCAGTACAGACTCGAATGGCCAAAGGGCCTCTTTCGTACTGTATGATCTGTGATTCTATAAATATATTGCAATCTTATGAAAATCAATTTTAAGAAATCCCGGAGAAAACATGAAAATAAATAACAATTTGTAATACACCAATAATCTTTATTAGGAGATCCACATAATAGGAAACAATCCAAACATAAAAACACTTGCATAGTAAGTGAACTCACAAATAAACAAAGAGTTTCTGAGGTACCTGGCTTCTTATTTAGGTCCTGCATTTTCAGCAAAATGTAACTGTTGTGTAGCTCCTTGGCTGACCACTTAGTCCCTGACTGTACAGATGGTGCACAAAGTATAGAGTGTGGATATTGAAGACAAAGAATTAGCTACAAATGCATTGAGACCTCATAGTGCAAAATGGACATTGAGAAACAAATTTATGTCAGAAACATATGCAGATATGTCCAGTAGCATTCAGCTTTGCTGTTGGAAAACCCTCCTTTCAGTTTGTGTTCCCATTGCTCACGAAGCTTGGTGTGACCTGCTGCATATGAACCCCAGAGTGTCTGTGATCCCCAGATTCCAATGCATACAGAGCCACACCACTCTCCCGCAAACACAAATATGCAGCATTGGTGCAGAAACAGCAATTCCAATTCGTCCAGCCACACAGACCCCTTTAATATATCAGAAATCTCTCTCAAAAAAATAAGGAAATCTTGACAGAAGAGGCTTCCCTGCAGATCTTGAATGTCAATCGTAAACTGAATTCTGTATGGCATATAGACATCAAATGCTACAGGTTATGATACGAACAAAAGCAAATGCACTTTACCACATGTTTTTCAAATTATTTTTCAAGACCCTCTCTCAGCCCTTTCCAGTTCCTATGCTACAATTTATTTTATCCATTTATGGGCTGAGGATGTCAATGGCTAGGCCAGCACTCATTGCCCATCCCAGAGGCTAGTAAAGCGTCAACCACTTTGCTGTGGATCTGGAGTTACATGTAGGCCAGACCAGGTAAGGATGGCAGATTTCCTTCTCTAGGACATTAATGAACCAGATGGGCTTTCCAACAATCGACTCTTAATTCCAGAATTTTATTGGAATGGAAACAAATGGAATTCAAATTCCACCATCTGCTGTTGTAGGATTTGAACCTGGGGCCCTGAGAATACTTTCTAGGTCTCTGGATTAACAATTCAGCAATTATACTACTAGGCCATGCCTCCTCATCACATGACCAACTTTGAAGAAATAAACATGAGATGTTTCACTAGAGGACTAGGGATGGGTGATAAACCAATTGACAATATAAGTAACAATGTAAATGTAGCAAAACAGGGTGAAATAAGACTGCAATGGACTTGAATTTAAAACTACACAATGAAAACTGAAAGCTAATCTTGTCAGGCTCCTTCCAAACCTGTAACCTCCAGCACCTGGAAGGCACTATAACAGCAGATGTATGGGAACACCACCATATTCCCCTCCTAATCACTCACCATCCTGACTTGGAACTATGTTGCTGTTTCTTCACTGTCACTGGGTCAAAAACCTGGAACTCCCTTCCTCCTAGCTCCCATGTACTCAGTCACTGTCCTTGTGAACCTGGCTTTTGAGGGGATCCTCAAGCTGTAGTGGTTGTTTGTGGGGAGAGCTTGATGACAAAAAGACCCGCACCACCTCTGGAACTTGCAGTGTGCATGTCGTCTAACCAGTGATGCCCAGGCCCTGTGAATGAGGAAAATAAAGTGGTTCCAAAATTGAAATACAGGCTCTGAAGCCATCAGGAAAAAAGGTACAGATCAGCATCAGAATGTTTTCATTCACTCATGGGATGTGGGCATTGCTGGCTGGTCAGCCTTTATTGTCCATCCCTAGTTGCCCTTGAGAAGGTAGTGGTGAGCTGCCTTTTTGATCTGCTGCAGTCCATGTGCTGTTGGTAGACCCACCACACCCTTCGAGAGGAACTTCCAGGATTTTGACCCAGCAACAGTGAAGGAACGGACACTGATATGGGCAGTTTCTCTTCCTTTATCTTAGTCCTGAAATTGCATTGCAACTGTATTAATCATATGACCAATATCATATAATTCCTACAGACCAATGTTCAACATTGTTATCGCAGTCAGTACAAAAAAGAATCTATGGATTCGACAGTTCATGATAAAACTGTAAGGTTTTGTTTAGCATTTAGCATGTAGCTTTAAATGACAAATCTCTGGTCTAAGCAGTTTTTTGTTTCTTGATGGCAAAAATCCAAATCAGATTCTGAGTGCAGTGCCTGTACTATAATCACCAGCTTTAACATCAGCTGTTCTGTAGCCAAATTCAACACACATCCTCGCTCCAACCCACAAAAATTCAGTTGATAAGCTGGCAGAGTGCACCGCACACTGA
The DNA here is from genome assembly GCF_020745735.1 of Hemiscyllium ocellatum. Taxonomy (NCBI): domain Eukaryota; kingdom Metazoa; phylum Chordata; class Chondrichthyes; order Orectolobiformes; family Hemiscylliidae; genus Hemiscyllium; species Hemiscyllium ocellatum. The sequence continues at coordinate 26,140,654 of NC_083432.1, forward strand.
ATGCTGGTTTAACCCTTTTCTGTTTGCAGTTAACCAAAGGAAATTCATAACATGCATTTTTAGTATCACAAAACAATCACCAGATGGAATATGCTTTTATTTAAAACGTGCGTGCTGTAATTATTGAGAAGCATACAATATGTGGAACAAGATATCTGTATTTAACTTGGACCGTGTTATTTTGTGAGGAATAAATCTCAAATGACAATGATTACAAAGGTTAAGATCTATATTTCTAGAAACAGGAAGGATGCAGGTAAGACTGTGCAGACTTCCTTATAAAAAAGATCACAACAATCTCCACACAGCTCCATTATTACAGAAGCTGTAAAAATCGTCTGTTGGAGCATGATTAAAGCGTCAACGTTTCTGATCCAATCGACTTTCCTCTGCTTTGAAACACTGGCTTTTACAGGCAGCTATAATGCTTATGTAGATAAGGCCGAAATGTTGCCTTGATTATAATAAGAATCTCAACAGACTGAAATAATTTCGGCGAGTCAGGTCATTTTGTGAGACAGACTGAAAATGAAGAATAGCTTATTTTTGAACCGCTGGGTGAGAGAAAAGGAGAAAGACAGACAACATGTGGACTGTTGAGTCCATTTTGTGTCCTTGTATTTTTCAAATAATTGTTAAAGGTAAGGGTAGCCCTCCCTGCCTCCTCCTTAGTTTTGGAGTGGCACAGCATCTCCAAGATAACTAGTAGGGTCATAGAGATGATCAGCATGGAAACAAACCCTTTGGTCCAACCTGTCCATGCCAACCAGATATCCCAACCCAATCTAGTCCCACCTGCCAGCACCCAGCCCATATTCCTCCAAACCCTTCCTATTCATATATCCATTCAAATGCCTCTTAAATGTTGCAATTGTACCAGCCTCCACCACTTCCTCTGGCAGTTCATTCCATACACGTAGCACCCTCTGTGTGAAAAGGTTGCCCCTTAGGTGTCTTTTATATCTTTCCCCTCTTACCCTAAACCTAAGCCCTCTAGTTCTGGACTCCCCCCTGTTATTTATCCTATCCATGCCCCTCATAATTTTGTAAACCTATATAAGGTCACCCCGCAGTCTCCGAAGCTCCAGGGAAAACAGTCCCAGCCTGTTCAACCTCTCCCTGTAGCTCAAATCCTCCAACCCTGTAACATCCTTGTAAATCTTTTCTGAACCCTTTCAAGTTTCACAACATCTTTCCGATAGGAAGGAGACCAGAATTGCATGCAATATTTCAACAGTGGCCTAACCAATGTCCTGTACAGCTGCAACATGACCTCCCAACTCCTGTACTCAATACTCTGACCAATAAAGGAAAGCATACCAAACATCTTCACTAACATATCTACCTGCGACTCCACTTTCAAGGAACTATGAACCTGCACTCCAAGGTCTCTTTGTTCAGCAACACTCCCTAGGACCTTACCATTAAGTGTATAAGTCCTGCTAAGATTTGCTTTCCCAAAATGCAGCACCTCACATTTATCTGAATTAAACTCCATCTGCCACTTCTCAGCTCATTGGCCCATCTGGTCAAGATCCTGTTGTAATCTGAGGTAACCCTCTTCGCTGTCCACCACACCTCCAATTTTGGTGTCATCTGCAAACTTACTAACTGTACCTCTTATGTTTGCATCCAAATGTAAACAGGAAAAACTTACACTTACTTAGGAAAATCTCTTTCAATCCTCCACAGGAGTTTAAGAAAGGAGTGCATTCCAAAAGAAAGAAGTAAGTTTAAGAAATGGTGACCAAATAGTTGGTCAAATAACTGAAATTTAAGGCAGATGATGGAGAAAGGGGAGATGGAAAGACAGAGGTAGTAAAAAGACAATGCCAAACTGTGTGGTTTAAAAAGCGAGCTTTGTATTTAAATAGCACTCTTCATGATCATTACACATTTCAAAGTGCCTTACAGTCAATGGAGTGCTTTTGAAATATTGATAAAGTAGGAAATGTGGCTGCCAATGTATTCTCACCAAACTCCCATAAACATTAACATGGTAATGATTAGATAATCTGTTTTGTAATGCTAATTTAAAGGTAAATGTTTGCCTGGACAAAAGGGGTAACTCCCAGATCTTCTTTTGAATACTTCCATAGAATTGTTTATATTCATCGGGCAGAAGGGGCGATAATTCAGCATCTCATCTGAAAGACAGCACTCCTGGCAATGTATTATTACTCAGTACAGCATTGAAATGATGATTTTGATTTTTGTGCTCAGGGACAGGAGTGGATGTGATTCACAAGATTGCTGCCGACAGTGCTGCAATTACCACTTTTAGATGACCTAGCTCAATAATGGGTGAAGGTGGAGGTCAAATATCTAGGACAAATGGGGAGTTATCATACTGTGAATGAAGTGAGGCATGGACAGATTTAAATACAAGGATGAAAATCTTGAAGTTGAAGCGTTAAAACACGAGGAACCAATTTAGGCAAGGGTGATGATTGGTGAACGCGATTCTGTGTGAAACAATATAGAGGCAGCAGAGCTTTGGATGAGTTGAAGTTTTCAAAACATGAGAGAGTGGGAGGCTGGCCAGGATCATTATCTGGCAATAAGTTCCTTCACTTTCTGCCAAGGCAGGGATGTTGCAATTTGTGAAATGCTGCATTCTAATCTATCACTGATAATTGGTTCACACACCAAATAGTCACAATAGTTGTATTTTTGCACCTGAACAGTTTCTATATGAATCCCATTAAAATGATCAGGCAGTAAATAGACCAATGGTGTTGATTATAAAATCCTTAAAACTGGCATATAGGGCCAGTTTGCTGAAGGTACAATTCCACAGATAAAATCAAAAATCACACAACACCATGTTATCGTCCAACAGGTTTGATTTTTAACTTTGTACACCCCAGTCCAACATCGGCATCTCCAAATCATGACAGATAAAGTCGTCTTTGGTGTGGCAAATGGAGACGTGCAATAGACAATAGGTGCAGGAGTAGGCCATTCAGCCCTTCGAGCCTGCACCGCCATTCAATATGATCATGGCTGATCATTCCTAATCATTATCCGCTTCCTGCCTTATCTCCATAACCCTTGATTCCACTGTCTTTGAGAGCTAGTGATGACAATACTGTTGACACAAAGCTGGGTGGCAGGGTGAAAGGTGAGGAGGATGTTAGGAGATTACAGGGTGACCTGGACAGGTTAAGTGAGTGGTCAGATGCATGGCAGATGCAGTTTAATGTGGATAAATGTATAGTTATCCACTTTGGTGGCAAGAACAGGAAGGCAAATTATTACCTAAATGGAATCAATTTAGGTAAAGGGGCAGTACAAAGAGATCTGGGTGTTCTTGTACACCAGTCAATGAAGGCAAGCATGCAGGTACAGCAGGTAGTGAAGAAGGCTAATAGCATGGTGGCCTTCATAACAAGAGGGATTGAGTATAGAAGCAAAGAGGTTCTTCTGCAGCTGTACAGGGCCCTGGTGAGACCTCATCTGGGGTATTGGGTGCAGTTCTGGTCTCCAAATTTGAGGAAGGACATCTGGCTATTGAGGGAGTGCAGTGTAGGTTCACGAGGTCAATTCCTGGAACGGCGGGACTACCTTATGTTGAAAGACTGGAGCGACTAGGCTTGTATACCCTTGAGTTTAGAAGCCTGAGAGGGGATCTGGTTGAGACATATAAGATTTTTAAAGGATTAGACACTCTGGAGGCAGGAAACATGTATCTGCTAATGGGTGAGTGCCGAACCTGAGGACACAGCTTAAAAATACGGGGTAGACTATTTAGGACAGAGATGAGGAGAAACTTCGTCACCCAGAGAGTGGTGGCTGTGTGGGATGCTCTGCCTCAGAGGGCAGTGGAGGCCCAGTGTCTGGATTCATTTAAGAAAGAGTTGGATAGAGCTCTCAAGGATAGTGGAATCAAGGGTTATGGAGATAAGGCAGGAACAGGATACTGATTAAGGATGATCAGCCATGATCATATTGAATGGTGGTGCAGACTCGAAGGGCAGAATGGCCTACTTCTGCACCTATTGTCTATTGTCTATTGTCTAATACTTAACAGTGAATGTCATGACTTCCATCCAATCCATGCGTGATATACAAGGCTTGGGAGGTGGCAGTTCAACAGTTAAATATGATCACATCATGTTGCAGGCTACCTTTAATGTATTTCAAGCATTTTTGTTTAAATGCAAAAAAGCTTTCTCAAATTCAATGACAGTTTTTCAGACACCTTTTGAATTAAGCGGAATATGTGGAGATGTTGGAACTTGTGCTCAAAGAGAAAAGGGTGCAACATAACGGCGAGTTTAGCAGCCTGGATCTCTGATCAATTCTCCCTTGAGGCAGATTTTCCAGCGAAAGCATGGCATAGGTACAGTTTACCCTTCCATGGTTCTTTGACTCTCATTACAGATTGGTTTGCATAACCAGGCAGGCAGGAAGTTAACAGCTGCTGTCATTTTCGCAGCCACAGAGAGAGCAGTTGGAGTCACTAATAACCCCTTTAGATAATCTTACATATCACACATACATCTGGTAAAGCCTCTCTGGAGAGCACAAACCTCCATACGTACTGTTTTATTAACAGATCATGCATTTTTTGTATTTGGACTCTGTCCCTTGAATAAGGCTTCATTGTCATTAGTAATGAACTTGCAGCTTCTTTTCATCCCTTTCTAAAACACATTCTTTTCGAGATTCATAATCTAGGCTGACATCTCAATGCAGGACTGAGAAAATATTGCATAATCAGAGATGCCATCTTTTGGCTGAGACATTAAATCAAAATTCTTGGCATGACTTGGAAGAAGAGCAGAACAAGCTTATCCTTTCGTAGCCAACATTAAACTGTTAACCAACTAAATCAGATCGCCTTGTCATGTTTCAGTGCTTGGAATTTTTCTTTTAAGTACTTCAAAGTAATTTGTTGGGAATGAACAGCCTTGGAACATCCTGTGGATGTGAAAGGTGTTATATAAATAAACGTTATTCCTTGTTTGTAAATGGCTGCTGCAAACACTACTTTTGCCATACTTTCTGTCATTCTGGAATCCATTACACCGCGGGTCTTGGCATAATCTCTTAAGCCTTCTTCCCTGGTGGCTCAAGAGAGTTTTCAATGAAGGTCCACTGAGACATACAGCACTGAATGATCCCAGATTTGACCAGGACTATGTGCTCTTTTAGCTCCTTTCAATTTCACTTCCAATAGGGCTTCCTGAATTGATGTCAGTTCATAGACTTGTGAGAGTTAAAATAGCTAGAGTTCCTACCCACCAAATAGCAACTCTTACTGAAATTGTGATGAACCAGCCAATACTTACTCTCAAGGTATGATTTCCAGTTCTTAGGTACCACTTGTAACTGATACATTGTTCATCACATCAAGAAAGCATGTTATTGGACTCATTGATTGTAGAATATGTAATTAGACCATTTGAGTTTCTTGCAAGCGAATATGACCAGTTTAGATATCTTCAGATCAACCTGTTGAGAGATGTTATTGCACACCTCTGGGACTGATGGAACTTTAACCTGGGTTTCAGGGAGGGAAATAATCACAACTCAACAACAGCCCTCACAAAATAGCCTGTTTAATCTTTTCTGGCTTTGACTGGTTTGTGGGTCCCTTAAGGAGAACTTCAATTTGGTTTTTCTTAGTCTCCGACAAACAACAATGGTCATCAATAGATTCTTAATTCCAGATATTTTTTATTGAATCCAATTCCACCATCTGCCACGGGAGAGATTTGAACACAGGCTCGCAGAACATTAGCTGGATCTCTGGATTAATAGTCTAGTGATAATATCACTCGGCCATCACCTCTTCATTTTGTTATCTGAATGGCACTGTCTTCCTATGTCAACTGGAAATCAAAATGACTCATTAACTGCTTGGATACTACTTGACATTCAGGCAAATAGCCGTTTTCAACACCCACTCCATGAATTTTCATTTTTTAAAAATCTGATAAAGAAATATTTTTGAAGGAAGTGACAAAAAGAACTGAATCTTATTAACATTGCAATAATTTTTCTCCAGTGCATGTGTGCAGTGCACCACTGTAAATCACCCATGCATTCAAACTGCTTCAGGGTAAACGGGGAGGGCAGGTGGGTGGTTGGGGGGGTAGAAATTATGTCTTGCCTGGCTCGTGGGCTCACCTTGCCCATCCTCCTAATCCAGAGCCCTCTTCCCTCCTCTCACATTCTCACTCCACATCGTTGATACCCATTTCAAAAGCATGCATATTTTCTCTGCACCTCATGTGGAGATGCCGGTGTTAGACTGGGTCTGAAAATGTTAAGAATCGTACAACACCAGGTTATAGTCCGACAGGTTTAATTGGAAGGACAAGCTTTCAGAGTGCTGCTCCTTTGTCAGGTAGCTCGTGGAGTAGGATCATAGGACACAGAATTTATAGCAAAAGATCACGGTGTCACACAACTGATGCAATATATTGAACAAACCTAGATCGCTGTTAAATCTTTCATCTTTTAGAATGAGTTGCAGGTTTGAATGATTCATTAACAGCAATCTAGGTTTGTTCAATACATCACATCAGTGTATGACACTATGATGTTCTCCTATAAATTCTGTGTCCTATGATCCTGCCCCACTAGCTACCTGATGAAGGAGCAGTGCTCCGAAAGCTTGTACTTCCAAATAAACCTGTTGGACTATAACCTGATGTTATGTGATTTGTAACTCTCTGCACATACACTGTGTAACTTCTGCATTTGGTATCATGTGCACATTCTACAGGAGAACATATTGTGTTTGAAATTGTGTGCTTAAGTGCTTTCAAATTAGCGCCCATGCATAGTGTCAGCAAACACTACCTTTAGAATATGTCCTCACCACAGCTCTGCCTGTATAATCTCAAACTAACCAGACTGAGAGCCTTCTTCACATTCATCTGTGCTTCACATATCACCCACTTTGTTTTGTAAAACAGAAACTCGTCTCTGTCTTAAGTATTCCCTCCAGGAAAGTTTTGACTGTATGAAGACAATTTTACAAATTTCTCCAAATGCTACCCAAAGTGGATGCTAGGAGCCCAAGAAGAGTTACGAGCTGATGTTGATGAGCTCTGAGGCAGCAAGTACTCAATGCTGAGTAACTCCAGCTCCTACAAACGCCCACACACCCAGATCTCACTGACGAGGATAACAATGCTCATGTCTTGAACTGGGGTCACACTGGGAAAAGGTTTAGGAAGTATTGATCTAACTGTTCTTTTACTGATGATTGAAATCTTACAAAGAGTTACATTTTTTTAATTACCTGAAGTACCTTTTTTTAATGGACCAGTCAGCTGAGCCGAGGTTCTGTATGACGTAGGACCTATACTATCCTGCTACATATTCAAATTTGAACAATAAAGATTGTATGGAAAAGGGATGTGTTTTGTCCATTTGCTCTTTGCTAATCTGAATATTACACTAGTTAGACAAAGGAACTAAATCTCACTGTTGGTTGAAAAGCAACTTTTGCTGCAGGAGTTGCTGCCACATGTTCAACATGTTTTTAAAATAATTAGAATCCCTATAGTGTGGAAACAGGTCCTTTGGCCCGACAAGCCCACACCGACCCTCCGAACAGCAACCCACCCAAACCCATTCCCCTAACTTACATTTACTCCTGACACTATGGGCAATTTAGCATGGCCAATTCACCTAACCTGCACATCTTTGAATTGTGGGAGGAAACTGGAGCACCCAGAGGAAACCCACGCAGACACGGGGAGAGTTAGCAGATTTACTAACAGTAAAATGCAAAATCTCAAAATATGCGTTTCTCAGTCTTATCCTTGTTCATAATCCCAACAGGATCTTCCACAATCCCATCTCTATGACTTTTGCCAAAGCTTTATCTCAACAACATTCTCTTCACCCCTTTCACACTGATCTGTGGTAGATCTCTTGGCTCTATATTCCATCGTTTGTGATGAAACATATCGTTCCTTCGACTTTTGAATTCTCTTCCTGAAGCCCCTGTCCTTACTCCATCTTTTTCCACCCTCAGTTAAATTATGTGGACAGATTGGATGGATGATTCTTGCACACCCTTGAACATAGATTAAAAGTTGATTAAATTGAAGTGTTCAAGATGATTAAAGGATTTGTGCTGATGCTCTAAGCTCAGGAATTCCTATTCTCTAAACTGCACCCTTTATCTACATCACTTTCCCTTTAAAGATACTCTTAAAACCCACTCCTTTGATCAAGTTTTAGATCATCTGACCAAAATGGCCTTATATGGCATCCTTCAATTAATCAAGTTCCTGTAAAAAACCGACTGGGGTCTTAGGAGGCTGTATTACATTGCAGACACTTTACAAGACACTACACAAATATTCTTTTTTTTAGTGTTCATCAAAACTATTTCATCTGATAGGGAAGGGAGGTGGTGCAGACAGGAGAACAAAACTTTACAATTATGGCTTGCCCATACAGTGCAATGTCAGAAAGCACTTCCATATCCAAATCAAGGTGATCATCTAGAACTCTCTTCCAAAGTTGTCGAGTTAAAAGGTTCATTGAAAATTACAAGACTCACATTGACAAGAGTATTGTTATGTGAGGGTATTAAGTGTTATGGAACCAAGGTGGGTGGAGGTAAGGCTACAGATCAGCTCTAATCTAAATGAATGATGGGATAGGCTTGTGGTGTTAAATAGCTTAATCTTATTCTGAAAAATTCTTTCGTTGTATTAAAGGTCTGAGTGCAAGTTGTTTTTCCTCATTTCTGCAATTCTCCACCTCCCTCTGCCATCAAAGAGATTTTGTGAGGGAGGTGTCAGGTGATACATTTCAGGCATAAACTATATATCATTTTGAAATGCTGCCATGCATTGCGTGGTTTGAGTAAAGTTGCCAGTGAACCGCAAGCAAAAAAACAAAATTGATTCATATAGTGTCTTCAACATAGTAGAATATCTCAAGGCACTTCACAAGCTGATACTCAAACAAATATTGATGCTGAGCCAAAGACAGAGAAATTAGCACAGGGTGACTCAGAGCTCTTTTAAACAGGCAAATTTTAAGAAATGCCTTAAAAGAGGCGGGGCGCGTACAGAAGGAATTGAAGAGCTGACGATTTACATTTCTGAAGGTAAGGATATCAATAATGGGGTGAAAGAAGTGGAGGATAGACAAGATTCCAGAGTAGACACACAGGAGGCTGGAGGAATAGAGCAAACCAGCCACCTCCTGCTGCTTCCTGGTTTGCTGTATGCCTCTGGCCTCTTGTGTGTCTACTATGGATTCCAGCATCTGCAATTTTTCTGTCTTTAACAAGAATCAAGAGTTGCATGAACACAATGTTCTGAGAATTCTGTCAGGTTAGTGTTTTAGAAAGAACAAAGTAAGTGAAAACTTGTGATTATGTGATTAGGATTCACAAGACATCAGTAAGATTATGACTTTGTTTTACTCTATATATTCGCTATCTCTTTTTGTTTGCCATCACTTCCTGCATTGAGGAGCATTGGACAATGACGAAAACTTGCTGTTCCACACTCAGCCAAGAGGAGGCAGAAGAGTATATCAATTCACCCCACACCCATGGTGTAGTGCTCCACCCAGTGGATGAGATGAGAATAACTGGCATAACCTTAAAATGCAACAGATGAAGGTGTAAATCTATGTCTGAATAAGCACCAAAATGTTGCCTGATGACCAAGGAATTCATCTGACGAACAGTGAATTTGAGCATTAATGTCTTGGAATCTATTGTCTTGGAATAGGAACAGTTTGAATTATGGAATCATTGATACCTTGACATTGCGGTGGAACCGTTCTCAACAAAAGCCATGTTGATGTGTAAGTTTGCAATGTTCAGACTGAAAGTTTAATGGTACTGGCATACACAGGATTTCTGTGTATGCCACTACCATTAAACTTTCAGTCTGAACATTGCAAACTTACACATCAACATGGCTTTTGTTGAGAACGGTTCCACCGCAATGTCAAGGTATCAATGATTCCATAATTCAAACTGTTCCTATTCCAAGACAATAGATTCCAAGACATTAATGCTCAAATTCACTGTTCGTCAGATGAATTCCTTGGTCATCAGGCAACATTTTGGTGCTTATTCAGACATAGATTTACACCTTCATCTGTGGGGCAGTTTGGATCGGAACTTGCCTGACCAAAACCTGACCAGCGATCTGGGGAATAGTCAGAGGAAGTCCAATGAATCAGTTTTCAAGAATGAAAATGAAGAACTCGGTGTAAGATGTTCTGCTTTGTTTGTGTTGTATCAAACGAATGAAGGCATCTTCTTCTGATACAAAGACTGATGGATAAAAAGGAAGCAGAAATTCTGGCTGCTGTTTGAAAATCTTAAATACAACATTCTGTAGCAATAAATTCCTATCCTTCGCCTTGCCCCAGAGGAACAGCAGGGAGGCAGTAGGTGCTGTGGAATTGGAGCATCACATCTGCTCAGTCTGGCTTTGCAGCAACAACTCCTGCTGCACTTTTAAATGTTGGCAGCCAAGCTAGTTCCTGAAGAACTGGGCAGAGACACCTCAGCACCTCCTCCCATTATTCAGCAATTCCAGCCAGTTGTCCTCATTTGCACAGCGAACAGGCCTAAGACCTGTTTTAGGTGGTACACTGTGAGGCCTATAAAGCCACCTTTACTAATATGGTTGCATCAAGGATACAGGACACTCAAGGGTTGGTTTTCACACTCCTGAAATGGGTATTAAAGCACAACATTTCTACTTAGAAAATAGACCTAATAATGGCCAGGTTCTACCCCATAGTGTGAATGCTCCGAAAGGAATTTTTTGGAAGATACTCTTCCAATGCAATAAGATAATCTTCAAATATAAGAAATCTGCTCAAATTCCTCCAAAATAGTCCAAACCACAGCCAGTTTACTATAAATGTTTACTTTCGTCTATGGAGCTCTCATTTGATTTGTTTTTAAAACTGTCCCATTTTAGAAGCAGTTGCGGAATGTGTCTCAGTGCTTGTTTACAGTCTGCAGGAAGTTGTGCTCAAACCACAAATAAACAGGCAGGAATCTTCGAGTTTTTCTGTCAGATATATGGAGATGAATCGTGAAAGACTTTCTGTCACAAGGCAGAGATCGCTGAGGTAGACTGTGCACCACTAGCTCAGCGTTTTGTGAATCAAATTAAAATGGCGGAAATGAAGGTTTCAGAATAAACATAGTTGAACCAGTGATACTTCTCCCACAATGTTTTGGCAAATGCCAGTGGTGATTATTTCTGAAATATTACTACAACAGAAATAAGCAGTGTTGCTTTGTAGCCTTTGGTGTAAAAATAAACATCTTACAGTGAATCATTTGCATTGGTAAGCTAGAGCCAGGAACAAAAACAGTGAGGTTTTCACAGTCCTGATTGCAATCAGAGATCTCTGCTGAAATATGCATATCTATGCGAGTATGCACATGAGTATGTGTAAGTATCTGTGAAACTGTATGTAGATGAACAAAGAAAAAAAAATTACACAACATCAGGTTATAGTTCAACAGGTTTATTTGGAAGTTCTAGCTTTCGGAATGCCGCTCCTTCGTCATGTAGCTAGTGGGGCAAGATCACAGGACACAGAATTTAGTTAAGGATCAAAGTGTCATACAACTGATGCAAAGTATTCGACACACCTAGATTGCTGTGAAGTTTTTAATCACAGAGTGAGGTTGCAGGCTTCGATTCATTAATATGTAAATCCTATAGCTTCTTTCAAGTCTTAAGTCCCAAGATAGCTTGATGTTTTATAAAAAAAGTGACAGCTCAACTCTGAAAATGCATTAAAGGTTAGTGTCTATCTGTTTCCCAACCTAGAGTCAGACTGGTTCTATTTCCAAACTAGAGCTGTGACTTGAAAGAAAAGGCATCTGGATGGGTATACGAGTAGGAAGGGTTTAGAGGGATATGGGCCAAGTGCTGGCAAATGGGACTAGATTGGGTTAGGATATCTGGTTGGCATGGACGAGTTGGACCGGAGGGTCTGTTTCCATGCTGTATGTCTCTATGACTCCAAGTTCTGGGATTTGCATATTAATCACTCAAAACCTGCATCCCCATTCAAAGTGATTAAAGACTTAACAGCAACGTAGGTTTGTTCAATAGTTCACATCAGTTGTATGACTTTACTCCTTTACTATAAATTCTGTCATATGATACTGCTGCACTGGATACCTGATGAAGGAGCAGTGCTCTGAAAGCTTAAGTACTTTCAAAAAAACCTGTTGGATTATAACCTGGTATTGTGTGATTTTTAACTTGATTCACCCCAGTCCAACACCAGGACCTCCACATCAAGTATATAAATGAGCAAGTGAATGAGTGACTCTGTATCTCTGAGTGCGTGTTTATGTTGGGAAGGGAAGGGGAGGGAGTATCAATATTATGCTCTCATTCCCCTCCCCTCATCATCAAGACATTCAGACATTCTTCAGCTGGGCACAATGACCACTTGAATTGGCTGTAGAGGGTTACCAGTGGCTGTAGATTTGTGAAAGTAAGGACTGCAGATGCTGGAGATCAGCGTTGAAACGTGTGACGCTGGAAAAGCAGAGTGGTCCTGATGAAGGGTTTATGCCCGAAATGTTGACTCTCCTGCTCCTCAGTTGCTGCCTGGCCTACTGTGCTTTTTGAGTACCACACTTTTTGGGGATAGATTTGTGCCCCAGCAACAGTTCAAAACCTTCAGAAAGAAAGCAGAGGAACTTTTGAGGGATATGTCTAGAATATAGTTGTTGTGTACAGTTTGAAACGCCATATATTCATCTGATTTTTCAGAGTAAGTCCATAAAATTTCTCATCCTAGAATCTCCAGTCTGGGCCATAATGTTATTTATATCACCTGCAGTGTGGATGGTGGAAGAAGGACTCAACAGTTACAAAAGGCAATGCCAAATAATTTGTCACCGACATATTTAATAGTAACAATATGACCTGGCTATGTATATCAACTGGAATATTTCACTGATTTGTCTGCTAATTAGAATGGAATGTGTGACCTTTAAGCAGCAATTGGATAGGTACGTGGATAGGTGCTTAAGCTAGGACAAATGTTCAGCACAACATCATGGGCCGAAGGGCCTGTTCTGTGCTGTATTGTTCTATGTTCTATTAACTGAAGGGAAATTCTGAATGTCTTCACTTGTGTGTATGAATATTATACAAACCCATTTGAACCATTATTATCTTTGCAATATCACACACACACACACACACTTCAGTGTATCTTTCCATTTATCTTAAATTACATTTTTCCAAAGGGGCACAGAAATATAGATTACAATAGGACGTTATTTAATAATAATAACAGCAATTAATAATGTACAAGTTTCCAAGTTTCTTTTAAGTCCATTTTCTATTTAAATACTTTCTCATTTTCAAATATTTCTGCTTTAACAAACCTCACCACTCCAGCAGACCCCCTACATGCACTAATCCATACTGACTGACTGCCTGTCAATATGGGCATATTCCAAGAGACTTTGTAAAAGTGTTGGCCATTTCTGTACAAATAAACAACCCATTCCAAAAGACCTGAAAATACTGAAACATTCCTGGGGACTCTCCTTCTACCTGCTAAGGTAGTCTGAAAATCCAAAAGCAAATGACAACATTACCACAAGCAATATTTCTATTTGTATAGAAAGATTTTTGTTACATTTTATTACGATTGTGACACCATTTCAGGTCAGGTATCTATTTGTCTGATTGTCTTTACCAAGGCTTTGATATCTGGTACTCACATCAGCAGAATGGTTTCCTATAGCAAACTGTAGTTTTCAGCATGAAAGAGCTCTTGCCTCTATCCCACAGGCAATACATCCTGAATAGGGTAGTGAGTCTGATATGTGAGCCTCAGTCCTGATGAATGGCTTTTTGCCCGAAACGTTGACTCTCCTGCTCCTCAGATGCTACCTGACCTGCTGTGCTTTTCCAGCACCACTCTCTCGACTCTGATCTCCAGCTTGTGCGAAGATTTGTAGCTCGGGTGCTCGTTGTTGTGGTTCAGTTCGCCGAGCTGGAAGCTCTTGTTGCAAACGTTTCGTCCCCTGGCTAGGCGACATCATCAGCGCTCTGGAGCCTCCTGCGAAGCGCTCCTTTGATGTTTCTTCCGGTATTTATAGTGGTCTGTCCTCGCCGCTTCCGGGTGTCAGTTTCAGCTGTCCGCTGTAGTGGTTGGTATATTGGGTCCAGGTCGATGTGTTTGTTGATGGAGTTAGTGGATGAATGCCATGCCTCTAGGAATTCCCTGGCTGTTCTCTGTCTGGCTTGCCCTATGATAGTAGTGTTTTCCCAGTCGAATTCATGTTGCTTGTTGTCTACGTGTGTGGCTACTAGGGATAGCTGGTCGTGTCGTTTCGTGGCTAGTTGATGTTCATGTATGCGGATTGTTAGCTGTCTTCCTGTTTGTCCTATATAGTGTTTTGTGCAGTCCTTGCATGGTATTTTGTAAACTACATTAGTTTTGCTCATGTTTTACATGCAAGGACTGCACAAAACACTATATAGGACAAACAGGAAGACAGCTAACAATCCGCATACATGAACATCAACTAGCCACGAAACGACATGACCAGCTATCCCTAGTAGCCACACACGTAGACAACAAGCAACATGAATTCGACTGGGAAAACACTACTATCATAGGGCAAGCCAGACAGAGAACAGCCAGGGAATTCCTAGAGGCATGGCATTCATCCACAAACACCATCAACAAACACATCGACCTGGACCCAATATACCAACCACTACAGCAGACAGCTGAAACTGACACCCGGAAGCGGCAAGGACAGACCACTATAAATATCAGAAGAAACATCAAAGAAATGCTTCGCAGGAGGCTCCAGAGCACTGATGATGTCGCCTAGCCAGGGGATGAAACGTTTGCAACAAGAACTTCCAGCTCTGATCTCCAGCACCTGCAGTCCTCACCTTCTCCCTTAGTGAGTCTGACGTTTGATACTGTAGTCAAAAGGTGTGGTGCTGGAAAAGCACAACGGGTCAGGCAGCATCCAAGGAGCAGAAGAGTCGATGTATCGGACATAAACCCTTCATCAGGAAGGTGCGGAGGGGGTTGGGTGCCCAAGGGGGCCGGGAGACAAATGGGAGGGGGTGATGGGGCTGGGAGGAAGGTAGTTTGGAAAGCGATAGGTAGATGAAGGTGATGGGGTGATGGTGATAGGTTGGACTGGAGGGTGGAGTGGATAGGTGGGAAGATGTTTGCTATTGTACCTGAGCAAAAGTAACAAGCCACGCCGATTGGAACGGTACCAATGGGAAAAGCTGAAAATGTGTTGCTGGAAAAGCGCAGCAGGTCAGGCAGCATCCAAGGAATAGGAAATTCCTACCAATGGGAAAAGGCAACCATCTTGATGATTTGTCATGATAATGAGAAATGGAATACATTTGCCTCTCGTGCATTCCTGATTTTAATCCTACCATCACTTGTTACGATACCTTCAGCTGCTTGGCCTCCAGATTCTGGAATTCCCTCCCAAAACCTCTTTGTCCTTCTTTCCCTTTTATCCAACTTTTTTTTGAGTGTTCTGCAAAATGGGTCAAAATCCCCATTCCATAGCCTGGACTTAAACTTGGAATGAGTTTGTGGTATTCACATTTGAACTAAGATTCACAGAGCTCTGTGGCTGAGATAAACCAGGCAATGTGCAAGCCTAGGGACAAGTGGAGTAGGGGTCTAGCTAAAGGAAGACCCCCACAAATGCCCAGCTAAAAGACAATGAATACCAGCCTGTAGAGCAAACAACGAAGACATCCTGGAGCTTATAAAAATCAACTTTCAATCACTTTGCTGGGACACAGAGATATTGAACATCCCACACCATTGTACTCCATGCAAACCTGTGAAGGCCTTAACTACCAGTAAAACTTTAAGCTACATCCATCCAAGAGAAATACTGGATATAGAAAACGATGGGAACCCATTCACTTTAATTCGAGAACCACTTACACCTCATCCAGGAATCAGGAGGCTCATTCAGCCCAGAGAGGAGGAACAACAGTTTAGTAATCAAATCCAGATTTGGTAAGGGATAAGGGGAACCAACAGTCAGTATAACTGGGGAACCCTGACCTATAAGGGGGGTTGGATTCAGCAAGAGGGTCGGTCAGAATGGAGAGAGAATCAGACACAGCGAGCCATGGAATGTAACCATCACAGACTCAGGAAAAAAAAAATCAAGAGAGCAAACCAGCTTCTCATCCACGAACCTCCAAGGACTGACGAGAAGTGACCAAAGCACCCGGACAGCCGAGATACCGACCGGGACAGTGCCAGTGACATCCACCACCCTCCGAGCTGACAGAAGCCACGTCAGGGGTGAGCATAAAGTCACCCGAGACCTTTTGTCCCAACTCAGTTAGAAGGGTGAGCATCGGGGCTGACGGTGCAGGGCACCCCCGGGGGAAGGAAGCAGGATAGGACCCTGGGATTAGCATTTTCTCTCTTTCGCTTGCTCCCCTTGCCCCTGTCCCCCGGCAATTCACAGCTCTCTGTAATTTTAAACCCACAGTACTAAGCCAGGGCTGCAAGGGTTAACTGGGGTGTTAGCTGTCAGATAAGTCTCACTTTGCTTGATCCGTAACATTTTCAGTTATTGCATATAATTTCAATTTTGCTTGTTTTGGTAGATCACGTTGCGGTTGTACAAGACATCGGTTAGGTCGCTTTTGGAATATTGCGTGCAATTCTGGTCTCCTTCCTATCAGAAGGATGTTGTGAAACTTGAGAGGGTTCAGAAAAGATTTACAAGGATGCTGCCGGGTTGAAGGATTTGAATTATAGGGAGAGGCTGAATAGGCTGGGGCTGTTTGCGTTGGAGTCTGAGGGGCGACCTTGTAGAGGTTTATAAAATCATGAGGGGCATGGACAAGATAAATAGACAGTCTTTTCCTTGGGGTGGGGGAGTCTAGAGCTAGAGGGCATAGGCTGAGGGTGAGAGAGGAAAGATATAAAACGGACCTAAGGGGTAACTTTTTCATGGAGAGGGTGGTGCGTGTATGGAATGTGCTGCCATGGGAAGTGGTGGAGGCTGGTACAATTGTAACATTTAAAAGGCATCTGGATGGGTATATGAATAGAAGAGGTTAAAGGGATGCGGGCCAAGTGGTGGAAATTGGGATTAGATTAGATTAGGATTTCTAGTCGGTATGGACAAATTGGACATAAAGGTCTGTCTGTTTCTGCGCTGTACATCTCTATGACTTTAATAAAATCAGGGTTTCCTTTGCCTCTGAAGCATCTGCCTCCTGTGTTTTCACCACACCTCACTACATAAGTCCAGTGTCTGAACCAGTGAGCTGGAGTGCAATATACCAACAAGCACTCCCTACAGTTCAGTATCAACATTAAGCAAAGTACGGCCAATGCTGGAAGTTTGAACTAACACAGGACATGCTGGGGAACCCCAGCAGCCACTTGGAGTGTCCATGCAAGGCAATCGACCAGCCGATGTCATTCGTAGCATTGACTTCAGTGCAGGGACCTCAGAGACCTACATGGGTGAAAACACAATTAGCAGAAATAGGTAGAGGGAGAACTGGAGTTAACGTTTCAAGTCCAGTCTGACTCTTCTTTGGAATGATTACATTTTGATTGGTAGCACTTTTGTGAAGTAACTTGGCATGTTGGTCCACAATAAAAGGTCCTATATAAATTACTGTCACCGTTCATGGTACACGATATCTGCCAGTGGACATCGTTTTCAATTAAATTGGAGATAAAACTGCCATTTGATTCCCAAGTAGGCTGTGTCAGTTTTACCTCTTTCCCATGTCCTTCCCTTGCTTTGATGTTTTGGATGAGTCTGGGAAATCAGTACTTTTTCTGTATTTGTATCCCACAACATGTAGGTGATAAATATAATATTCCAGAACGTACATCATCTCAGGGCTTACATAATGAAAGGAAATTGCCAAGTCGGAGCAGCACTCAGGACCCTGGGGAAGGAAAAGAAGCCGTGTGTTACTTTCATGAACACAGAAATGGCAGACATTCTTCAAATCTTCAAAACAAAGACTCAATGTTATTACAGCTGCAAGCTTTTTCGCTTTCAAAGTAGAATTGAATAAATTTATTGCACTGTGGAATATTATTCCGTACTTTTGTCCAAAAGCTGTCTGCTTGCTGGGTGTGGGTTATGAGAGGAAAAGGAGAAGGAATAAATGCAAGATGCTCTACTTGCTCTGTAAGAACATGATCTAGTAACCACTTCATATTCTTGTTCATTGATCAGTACTAAAAGGAGACAGGTTCACATTTAAACATTTGAGCACAACCGTTCCCTCAAAAACAAAACTCAACTCAAACGTATAATTTCCGATGAATGCAACTGGTAGAATTCTTGACTTTCCTTGGTCTTCCTCTTCCCCATGTAGCCTACAGGCTATATCAGCCTCAACCCTGGAGTTCTTCATATTTAAAATTACTGCATGACTTCCCTGTAAGAATTAATAATGTCCTGAACTGCAGACCATTTAAAGCCCAAAAAGGTACCTATTGCCAACATCAACAATGGAAATCCTTTTAATACTCTACCTACCTAATTAAAGGACAATTTTGTTTTATTTATGCTGCGTAGATCATGATTATTAAAAATGCTGGTATATTTTGGAAGGATTCAGGTTCAAATCCACTAGCCTAATCTATATATTTATGTGATGAGGAGGTGTTGGTATTGGACTGGGGTGAACAAAGTTAAAGAATCACACAACAGCAGGTTATAGTCCAATAGGTTTATTTGTAAGTGTGAACTTTCAGAGCGTTAGCTACCTAAAGAAGGAGCAGGACTCTGAAAGCTTGTAGTTCCAAATAAACTTGTTAGATTATAACCTGGTGTTATTTGATTTTTAACTATGTGTTTATGATTTGCAGTTCTGAAGGGTCACTGGACTCAAAATGATGATGAACCACCTGATGAAGGAGCGGCGCTCTGAAAGCTAGTGCTTCCAATTAAACCTGTTGGACTTAACCCGGTGTTGTGTGATTTTTAACTTTGCACACCCCAGTCCAACACCGGTATCTCCAAATCATGGACCCAAAATGTTAATTGTGATTTCTCTGCACAGATGCTGCCAGACCTGCTGATCTTTTCCAGCAATTTCTATTTTTGTTTTCGATTTCCAGCATCCACAATTCATTTTTAAAAAAATACTTTTCTGCAACGTTATGATCTTGAGGAGACCAGTAACTCTCAAAAAGAAATTTAAACTCCGTAGTATTAACCAAGAGAATTACACCACAAGATTAACTCGCATTACAAACAGAACTTTTTAAAATAGGAATATAAAAAGCAAGTACAACTAATCTAACACCATATTTCATAAATTAATACCTTACAGTTGAAAATCTCAAGAAAACTGCTTGTCCTATTTTATTTCAAGCCACATATTCCTCTATAACTTACATAATCTTGAGTGTTCCACCATGTCTCCTGAGAGTAAATCAAAGTGTATGCCCAGCGTTCAGCATTTCACTTTGATTTTCCCCAGTGTTCCCACTATTCTTTGAGGTATTAGATCACTTAGCATCCTTCTGTTGACATTTAGGTGATCTTCCAATTCTCCTTAAGCACCACACAATTGTGAAAACCCCAGCTCAAACATGGGGCTCAATGTATCTAATGCAGAAATACGCTTGATTTCTGAAAGCCCTGTGCTTCAGGTTCACAGCTCCTTTTGAGCCCTAACTACTCACAGCTTATCCTTTCACCTTCAAGACACTAATCGGCCTGTTTCTATTTAAAAGTAATCACAAAAAGGTTATCGTGCTGCATAAACAATTCTCATCACAATGTAGCACACCTGGGATGTTCCACTAGACCCATTATCAAACTCTACGATTTCCATTCCCTAAAGCTGTTCCTTCATCTGGGAAAACTGCAGAACACAAATGCCTCATGAAGATAACTGCAGACATCTTGTCATCACTAAGAAATTCAGGAGGGGGCTTCATGTTTTCTCATTCCCAACTCTAACTTTACCAAACACAGAACACCCTTTTAAATTATCAATAATTTAGGACTGTTTGCCAGGCTCTGACCATAAGTTTTCATTTATCTTGAATTAAAAATTTTAATCCTCAAACTAAAAAAGTTATGCTCCTAAAATATACGATCACAAATAACATATTTATAGCATATCATTGCTTATTAATCTCTGCACTACTGCGGCACAGGCTTCAGAGTTGTGAAAAATACATTCTTCTGCAACGTGGCAGTTATATGACATTGACTCCTGTATGTATAAGAAAAATGTGCATTTATCTAGCACCTCATCCTATTTCTCTGGAAATTTTTAAAGCTTAATTCGCAACTAATTACGTCTAACTGCACACTCCATAAATACTAATTGAAAATTGATGCATTTTTTTTTACCAAAAACATTACTTGGGAAATCTGGATGAATCCCAAATTTGTCTTTGGCTGCATTGTCCCACATCCCAAAGGAGAACTTTCAACTAGAACACTAGGAAGACTCCCTATAGCATGGCAGCTCAGTGGTTAGCATTGCTGTCTTACTGTGCCAGGGACCCAGGTTCGATTCCAGCCTCAGTTGACTGCCTGTGTGGAGTTTGCACGTTCTCCCCATCTCTGTGGGTTTCCTCTGGGTGCTCTGGTTTCCTTCCACAGTCCAAAGATGTGCAGGCTAGGTGGATTGGCCGTGCTATATTTCCCACAGTGTCCATGGATGTGCAGGCTAGGTGCATTAGTCAGGGGTAAACATAAAGGTAGGGGTGGAATACTCTTCGGGGGCGGGGCGGGGCATGTGGACTTGTTTCCACACTGTAGACATTCTATGATTCTACTCTGAGCAGAAATGAAAATGGGGAATTCATCAATGGCCTGCTGAATGGCCAGTTTTACATTGTGTAGACAAGCAGGAAGCTGAAAGAACACAGCAGGCCAGGCAGCATCAGGAGGTGGAGAAGTCAACATTTCAGGTGTAACCCTTCTTCAGGACATTTACCAGAAACACATAGGCTCTCACAACTACCTGGACTACATCTCCTCCCACCCAGTATCCTGCAAGAACTCCATCCCGTTCTCCTAATTCCGCTGCATCTGTATTCTCTCTCCAGCTTTATGTTGGAGCAGCAAGTTGAAAATCTGCCTCCTTGAATCCAAACGAAGACAATGGAGTTGGTCTGGGACCTCTCAAATCTAGACCACAGCTGGAAGACTATATGCAGTTTTGATTTCCATATGTAAGGAAGGAGTACCTGCATTGCATCACAGTTAGTGTTCACTGGATTGGTCCCTGGGCTGAGGGAGCTGTTCTATGGTGAGAGATGGAGCAAATTAGATCTATATTCTCAAATTTAGTAGAAATAGAGGTCAATCTGGTGAAATATAATCAATTCTGAAAGAGGATGACAGCATAGACAGTGAAAAATTGTTTCTGCTCAGGAAATCTAACACATTGGCTATAGTCTCAGAGTAAAGGGCTGATTATTTAGGAATAAGACGAAGAGAAATCATTTCACTGTAGATTTGCAAATGTTTTGGAATTCTGTACCCCAGAGAATTGTAAATGATCCATTGTTGAACATATTTAAGGCTGAGGGATAGACAGAACTTTAGTCTTTCAGGGGACATGGCGAGTAGGCAGAAAGGTGGAGTTGAAGCCCACAATCATCCATGATGATTGTGATTAGCAAAATGGGCTTGATGGGCCAAATGGTATACTTGAACTCTTACATCTAGTGCTCTTGAATCTTTGTGTTCTTTACTAATCACAGTTACCATTATACCATCAGACAAGCAAAGGCAATCAATGGAAAAGTTTTGTTCCATATGCTGTTGTATTCTGACTGAGGCAATGAATTCAGTACAGCTCAGCAAACAAACCTTGAACCCAGTGATCTAAATGGGTCCAGTTGCCACCTGTAATTCCTGCTGTTCATGCCAATATTCTTGATTATCAATGAACTGCCTGGAAATGTTTCTGTTCATTAGTTTAAAGAAATAGAGATGATAAGAATTGTTTATGCCTCTCATTACAACTGCCTGAGGGTTGTATGATGATCTAATTCGAAGCTCATAAAAATAGCTCATAACCAGCCCAAAGCATAACTCACAAATCCATGTGCTTGGTACCACACCTAACACCTGTCTTACTGATAATACCCCGCCTGCCATCTGCTGCTGGTTACGTTCTACAAACTAAATATATGAAAACTCAGGAGATCACAAGACATGTAATGCACACCCACTGAGCAAAGGTGGTAATCCTAAGCTGTCAATATATTACTGGCTGTTACAGGTGGACTTGCGTTAGATAATACTGTTTGGCTCTGGCAAAAAAAAAATACATGGGTAGATGTTTCAAATTCAATATTTTCATTAGCCACAATTTACAATAAAATGTCCCCATGAGTAAACTGTAGCCATACCACCCAACATGTTGTGTGGAAGTGTGTTAAACTTCAAGGAGAAAAATGGGGCTTGTTAACATTGCAAAAATTAGACAATAGTACTTGCCAAACTGCTGTATGTATTATAGGGATATATTTGTTAATTTAGCTTTACTACAGGATAATAAGTTTTTTTGAGGAATCTATTTTTTCCTTTTAGTCTAGGAAATTTGTTCCTTTTATTCACAAACCATTCTTCTCTTCTATTCTGGAGTACCAGGGAGTCAATGGTCTAGTGGCACTATCACTGGCCGGTTAAACCAGAGATCCAGCTAATGTTCAAAGGATCTGGATTCAAATGGCACATGTTGGAATTTGAATTCAATAAATATCTGGAATTAGAAGTCTAATGATGACCATGAATCAATTGTCAGGAAAAACCTATCTGGTTCATTAATGTTCTTCAGGGAAGGAAACTTCCATTCTTACCTACTCTGGCCTACATGTGACTCCAGATCAATGTGGTTAACTCTTAACAGCCCTCCAGACAATTAGGGATGGGCTAAAAACACTGGGCCTCATCCCATGAATGAATGAAAAGTAAGTCCAGTTTCACCAATGGTGCATCCAGCAAATTTGCAGTAAACTGACTTCTGGGATAGTTTAAACAGTCAGTATCTGATTATAAGTGAGTCCATTCTCCCCATACCAAGCATCCATATGCATGTATGATACCAATAGAGATAACTGGGCAGCATCCAGGAGACAGAACCTTTCTCAGGAGAGAAAACCTTTGTCAAATTTCCCATCACTAATCAAGAGGAACTTTTCCAAGTCAAGCAAAAACAATGAAGTCTTGCAAGCTTACCAGACAGATGTCATTTAAAAACATGAAACATACTCTCCAACTGACCTGAAATATTTCTTACCATTCATGTTGCAGAGTCTTGCCTTCAATTCAGCTGGTAGTGTTTGTGTAATTGGACTGAATAGGAAACCCAAATTATCCAATCAAGTATTCAGAACAAAATATCTAATCATCATTGATTGGGAAATTCTGAATCAGAGACTGTCCAATCTTGGCTCAAGTAGTTAGATTTTGTTATGACTTAGCAACTGCTACATGGAGATTGACATAAGCATTAATTTTGGATGTTTTAGCATCTGTAATGTTGCTTTGCCAATTTTTCTGCAACATATGTTATTGGGTATATTTTTCTGTAATTGTAAATTGCCATTTCAGTCAACTTTTCAGAATGGAAAGATTGTCCCATTTCCTGACAGGATGATTGAGACTGCTCCTAGTTTAACATGCTAGGAGAAATTTTCCAAAGGGAATTGTAGGTCAAGAGTAGCTCCTTTGCCTCTTGCACAGAAGCGTGAGTTGAAACCCCACTCCAGAAACTTGAACACAAATTCACAGATGGTGTTCCAGTGCAGCATTGAGGAATGATGCACTGTTGGAGACACTGGCCTTCAAACGCACCATTAAATTGGTCTCCTGTCTCCCTTCTTGTCTGAACATAATCAGCGAGCACTCTTGGAGCCAATGGATTTCTATTGGATGTCCAAGCCTATATAAATTCCTTACCCAACATGGCCAAATGGTCATTAAGTTACTTCTTTTTGTGGGATATTCCTGAACACAAATTTGCTGTTGTATTTCAGACATGATAACACGTCAAAAGTATTTCATTGGCTACGTAAATGTTTTGGGTTATTGCAAGGTAATAGAACTAGTCACAAATACAAACAAATCTCCTGCTTTGCTTCAACACTTGCGGTGTTTTCACAATTTCCTGTTGCATTAGTACAAACTGAAGGTTGACCCGTTTACCTCTGACTAATATTGAAAGTCATCCATCTAAAAGTCCCCAGGTAAAGTTTAATGCTTCAGGTTGGTTAATTTAAATCTTGCAATCAAGATCCCAGCATTTGCAGTTAAGTCTTCTACTTAAGTAATGAGTGCATTTTTTAAAAAAATGGTACAGCAACTTTTAAATAAGATATTAAACCGATTCCCTGTCAACACCACTGACTGCATATTTAGGGGTTAATTATCCATCCTGTTGCATTGCCAACTCTAAAGTCTGTAATATATCAGTTTGAAACACTCAATAGTATTGTAGTTGATTTCTACAAAACAAAGCTCCCTTTTCCTCACCACAAACGGTTGTAGATAATTGAGAGGAATATAAGAGTTGGACTCATAAACTCCCTCAGCGTCATAGAGCCCATCAGTAACTCCCAACATTAGCATGAGAAAAGAACAGAAAAGCAGAGGGAGAATTGCTTTCCTAAGTGGATTTTTTCAAAAGCAAGGCTGGAAAGATATTAGAAGGTTCTAGCGTAATTATTTTTTTTAATGAACTGAATAACGAATGAAAAGCTGATCACTGAAATCTGCCCTGTTAACATCTAAATATAGGACAACTCTGTTTGGCAGCTAAATTCAACAATCATACAGAACAAGATTTTTTCTCCCCTTGAAATGCCATTAATAAAAAGTATTTAATTCTTGTCTGTGACAGGTATAGCTGATAAATCCTCAGGTCTCCATTTACAACCGTATCCCTGTTACTGCCTCAAGAATATACTATCAATGATGTTTGCACAGGAGAATTGTGTGTTCACGTACAAAGTGACATTAAGTTTTAAACCTAACTGACTGTAATAACTCAAAAGTAGAATAATGTCAATCAATTATTAAAAATTCTTCTTTGTTAACTTGGCATGTTATAGCTACACAAGGTTTAGGCTCTTAATATCATGTACAAATTCCCATTTTCTATCCACCTACTGATTTCATGCCCATTCCAGTTCCAAATCCTATGGTCAGACTGAATTGAAATATTTTGAGCAAGTACTGTTCTGGCATAATTAGGTTGCCAGCAAAATGAAGGATCTTGCCACACCAGCTGGACGAGGGACATATGAAGGAAAGTTCACAATCCAAATTTGCTGCAGGGGAAGAGCAGTCTCAACATTGTCCTGAGAGCCAGCCTTCCCCGTCACATCGGGACAGGAAGGAGTGCCCACAAGTGGTTATTTCCAGCAGAAATTCGTAGTGATAAAAGAAAGTGATCAATAGAACTTCAAGCAAAGCTCTACTGCATACCTCATATGTTCAACTAATGTACCTCCCAGTCTCAATCCAGGATATGTACATATAAAAGAAGGAATGGCTCATAATTTAATCTCAACCATGAGTTTAGTCCATTGATCTCACCCAGGACAGTAGTATGGGTTTTATGAAGGACTTTAGTATCTCCTGGCTCACAGCAGATATTCATTCAGTGGCAAAACTGCTAATTGTTGGATAGTCTTGCCTACTGGACATTGGGCAAGTATAGACTGGAACCTCTACATTCATTTGTCCTGATGTTTTGCTAGATGGAGCATAGTTTGGTGTTGTTTATTGACAGAATTTACCAAATACATGGCAACAACGCACTTGCAAGATTGCCTCCAACCCACACACTATCCTGACCTGGAAACATTGCACTGTCACTGGGTCAAAATCCAGGAGCAAGACATTAAATGTCAGTGGGTTATTCAACGGTGTGTGTATCACAAGCCTACTGCAATGCTCTTCTCATTGAATCAAAAACGGAAGGAAAAGTGAAATAGTCCTGCCGAATCTTAGGGCAGCTTTCTCATTAGAGAGAAACAACTCGTGGTGGTTTGACCGGAGGGTCAACATGCCTCAGATGAGGTGAGAGGTTTAGAAGGACAGTCCTTCATGGTTACCTCAGCAGCTGTGGGAATTAAATTTTAACCTCAATTCAGTCTACATCTCACAGAACATGGAGGTTCAAAAAGAAAGCTTCTCACCAACACCTTCTTAAAGGCAATTAAGAATGGGCAATAAATGCTGGCCTAGCCAGCAAAACCCTTACCTTGTGAAAGAATATATTAAAATGTAATTAGTAATAAACTTACGTGTGTAGCTTTGTAGTAGCTGAACTTCCAGTACCAGAAGCTGGGGTCTTGGCGCCGTTTTATCAAATGACTCAGTAATGTCAGAGGTAAAAATGTCTCTCTTAAGTGATTATCTCTGGAGTCTCCTGGCGTAATTCCAAGTATTTCCATACATTTTCCCAGTGCAAGATCCTCAACGTGAGAAGAATGATTGCAGGTCTTATCTCTGAAAGCGGCCACGTACCTTGTCAGAGCTTCTCTGCTCAAAACGTAGCCAGCTCCTCCACTCATATAACCCTGTTTGAGGAATGGTTTAAAGCGCCTGCCCAGGTACACAGGCTCATTGGGGTTGTACTTTGAAAGAAGCAATCTGAGATTATCAATGGCAATATAGGTGTCGTCGTCAGCCTTCAGAAACCAGTCAGCCTCATCGATGTGGTGTTTGTGCACATAATGGAAAGCCTTAATGGTTTTCCAATACAACTGGTTCCTACCCTCTTTCGTTTCCAGGCCAATGGTGGGAAAATCTGGATTGCTTTCAGAGCTCATGAACAGCAAAATGCTGCAGCGTTTGCCCCAGGTGGCTTTGACATGCTTGGCTTTAGTTTCCAGATTCTTTGGTGCAGTCATCACCCAGCAGAGGATGCGCACTTTGTTGTACAGCTCATCCGCTACAGACTGATTCCTTTCTGTCAAAGAGGCAAGCAGATGGGCCACCGTCAATACAAACTGTTAGGCTGTGAGCCCACTTAAAACAAAGAATGTAAAATTGCTTGAACAGCTTCTCCCCTGCCATTTTTAGACTGATAAATGGACTCTCTAACTTCAAATAATGCTGATCTGTTATGTTAATCTTGTCTGTGCGGTGTAACTTGTATGCCTAACTCTGTCTGATTTTTTTTTTCACCCTATGATCCGGATGTCCTTGCTTACTATGATCTGCCTATACTGCTCGCAAACAAAGCTTTTCACTGTACTTAGGTACATTTGACAATAAATCAAATCAAATGATATGTTACAGGAGCAAAACCAGACTGGATCCAGTCATATACATCAAACATCACTCAGTAAAGAGTATCACTAATTAACTAATCTAATCTTTGGAATAATTGTACATTCCACTCAAAGGTCAAGTGTATATTATGTGCAAACCATCAACAAGCCTTTAAATCCTATTTATCCGTCTTTTTGAGATACGTTTTTCTTGCTAGCAGCTCTGAATGGATATACATTACTTTTTGTGGATATGTCCCTGTAGACTCTTGCAATGCAATACTTAAAACAGGTACTCTTCATTTCGATGGCTAGACATTAAATGTCAGTGGGTTATTCAACGGTGTGTGTATCACAAGCCTATCCAATGCTCTTCTCATTGAACCTGCAAGTGAAGCTTCACCAGTTTCCTCATTTCCCCTCCCCCCACCTTACCTCAGTTCTAACATAGAACATTACAGCGCAGTACAGGCCCTTTGGCCCTCGATGTTGCGCTGCCCTGTCATACTAATCTGAAGCCCATCCCACCTACACTATTCCATGTACGTCCATTTGTCTGTCCAACGACGACGTAAGTGCACTTAAACTTGGTGAAGCTACTACCGATGCAGGCAAAGCATTCCATACCCTTACTACTCTCTGAGTAAAGAAACTACCTCTGACATCTGTCTTATACCTAGCTCCCCTCACTTTAAAGTTCTGTCCCCTCGTGTTTGCCATCCCCATACTTGGAAAAAGGCTCTCCCTGTCCAGCCTATCTAACCCTCTGACCCTTTGATTACCTTCCAGCTCTGCACTGTCCTCATGACCTGTCCTACCTGCCAATCTCCCTTCCCACCTATCGGCTTCAACTCTCCTCTCTGACCTATCACCTCCATCCCCACCCCCATTCACCTTGAAGGAGAGGGGAGGGGAAATGAGACGGTCAGTGAGGTTGGCATTGATGCCGTGTGGTTGACGGGTTCCAAGACGGAAGATGAGGCATTCCTCCTCCAGGGGTCAGGTGGCTTGGATTTGGCGGTGGAGGAGTTCCAGGACTTGCAGATCCTTGGCGGAGTGGGAGGGGGAGTTGAAGTGGTCAGCCACAGGGTGGTGCGGTTGTTTGGTGCATGTCCCAGAGATTTCCCTGAAACATTCTCAGAGTTGGCGTCCTGTCTCCCCAATGTAGAGGAGACCACACCGAGAGCAACAAACACAGTATATGAGGTGTTAAGCTGTGCAGGAAAATCTCTGCAGGATGTGTAAGGATCTTTGGGCCTTGGATGGAGGCAAGGGAGAGGTGCGGGCACAGGTTTTACCCCTCTTGCAGTGGCAAGGGAAGGTGCCGGGGAGTGGAGGGTGGCTTGATGAGGGTTGTGGACCTAACAAGGGAGTGGCAGAGGGAATGGTCTCTGTGGAATGGGGTGGGGAAGGAAATATATCTCTGGTGGTGGGGTCTGATTGTAGGTAGTAAAAATGGTTTGGCGAAGAATGAATAACCTTTTTATAAAGTAGATAAAGTGTTAGTACTTACTCAGAGAATAAAGCCACCAGTTTCTTCAGTTTTGAACACTAATAACTTTACTGTACAAAGTTACACCAATAATACATTTGACAATACATGTATTGTAGTACTTGTATTGTAGCATCCAGAATTGACATGAAGTAACTACCAGTAATAACTATCAGCCACCTCGTACAGAACATGATATCACATGTCACCAAGACACATCCCATAAGTTTCTCAGCAACCATGCAGATGTTGGGTCATGAAATCTTCTTAACACTTTAGCAGGGATTTCATTTATTCACTTCCAAAGATATGGGATGGAGCTGCCTCAAAATCTACTCTGTTATGGGTTATCACAATGATGGCTCACATCCGGATAGTTCACACTTCTTTTATGGGACAATGCTCCCTAGAGTCTGGAAGCTGCACTCCAGCAGCTACTCACAGGAACAATTCCAGTTCTTTCTCAGAACAGCGAAGTTCTCCAATCCGAGATTGCTCTGAGTTTGAATGCTGCTCAGCTGCACTAATACTGCTGTGCAGGCTTCTTTCACTGCACTCTCTTCTGTGCCGAACTATGAATGACACACAGGCTTATTTTCAGTCCCCATGGCTTCCATGACATTTTCTCGGTTTTAGCTCCAATACTTAGCTGCACCTTCTGGCTCCCAGCAGTCACCTTCTCAACAGCACATGTGACAGCGGCACTTTTTCTATATGGAACATATTCCTTTTCTTCTCCCTCTCTCCCTGCTCTGAGTCCAGCGAACTCTAACAAACAAATGGCCGTTGATTTGTATTAGGTGATATAGTGAAAACTTCATAACAAGCATTGGTCCCATTGCTAGACAAAGTTCCATGAATATTCCAATTTTCACAGAATATTGGCTTACGCTGTCCAAATAGATATATGAGAAAAAATGGATCTCATCACTTGGATTAAACAATAAAAGATATCTCTGGATGCCACGGAGCTTAACTCGCAGCTGAAGAGGAGCTTTTAAGTGTAAAAAGGGAAACAGAAGCTATGAAAGAATGAAATAAATCCTCAAAATGTGAAATGATTGAAATGAAATTAGCAGCTTTAACAGATAAAGGAGATAATTGAACAACAAAAATTATGTCACTTAACAATTTTGGTCACAAGTAAAGGATTAGTTACTTACTTGAACTGCAATTCATCATTCCTTTCACAAGGGAATGGTAATAATGAAAGTTGCGATGGTTGTAATTAGTTTGCATGTGACGTTGAATGTGTAATGTGGCCTTGTTAACAAAATAGGAACAGATGAAAACTCCGATCACAATCCCAGTAATAAAGTTGATAAAGGAGCCCAGAGACCTTGGAATTGCCATGGTGTTCTGAGAAAAGCAAAAACAAAGTATCACACTGTATGAGAAATTCAATGAATCATGCCACAGTCACCTTGACAGAGGTGTTCACCTAACCTATTCACATTTGAAATGACCTGCTCAATAACATTTGTAAATCTAAATGTTTGCTTTTTAAATGCCATTCCTCAACAGAAGACAATGGATTACAGTTGAGACTGCAGTTGTCCTGGTTAGAGGTGATATGAAAAATGACATTCTGTATTTTTCAGCCAGATTAAATCCAATCTCAAGGTGTTAAACTCAATAATAAATCCAGAAGGTTGTAAAGTGCCTAGTCTGAAGATGAGATGTTGTTCCTCCAGTTTGCGCTGGGATTCACTGGAACACTGCAGCATGCCCACGACAGACACGTGGCCATGCAAGCAGGATGCTGCAGTGTTCCAGTGAATCACAGCGCGAACTGGAGGAACAACATCTCATCTTCAGACTAGGCACTTTACAGCCTGAATATTGAGTTCAACACCTTCAGATGGTTAACCATTCCTTCCCTTTCTTTTAGCTTGTTATCATGTCCTCCCCTCCCCTCATCCCAGTTACTGACCTTTCAAGTCTGGCAGGAGACACACCATTGTTCTGCCATTCTCACATTCCAATCATTTCATGTGAACTATCAAAATCTTTTCTTCATCAGCACCTACGCACATTATCCCCACACCACCGACATCAAACTATAGCACAAAATGCTGTCCTCTCCACACTTCACTTCAACTCAGATGAAGAGTCATCTAGACTCAAAATGTTAGCTTGATCACTCTCCACTAATGCTATTTGACCCACTGTGATCTCCAGCATTTGTTGTTTTCAGTACAAATTCTGGTATCTGCAGTAGATTGTTCCTACCTTAAATCCAATCTCCCTTGAATACAATCTCTTGTGATAAATATCCATGTTAAACTGATACCTGGACAATGCAAAATCAGCAGACCAATTAAACTGAAGGTTACACACTGGAGTCTGGCTAGTAACAAAAGAATTTCTCATATGCATATTTGCACAAATCCAATTGCCTTTCAAAGTTAAGACAGAGTCAATGACAACACTAGGTCACTGCTAACATGAGAAACATTAAAGCGTTTATGTACTGGACCATTTGACATCAAACTAAGCTAAGGCTATAAAGTAATGAATGCAAAACCCAAATTACTGGACACCACCTCCTCAAAATACTTTCAGAACTCTTGGTTGAAGTGTGATCATGAGTTTAATCAGCTTGGCATTGATATATGTTTTTGCTATAAAACAAGGAGAGTTGCAGAACTTGTACATTAATATGTGGCCTATCGGACTTAGATCTTCCACCATCCCCATACTAAAAAATACAATTATACCCTCAATCATAAAATGACACAGCAAGGAAGAAACTGTGCCTCAGGTTATGCTTTGTGTGTGACCCTTGAAAGTAAGTGCTAGAAGGCTAGTTGACCATGGAGAGTATTGCAGAAAAGGCTAATCCCGGTCCCGACACATTTTACAGCAGGATATGCCGGATGCCAATCAGGGGAAGATGACTTCATCACTTCTTTGCTCCTCTTTCTTCGCACTGAAGTATCAGTGAAGCTTATTACAAAACTCCTGATGTTGCGTAGTTAACTAACAAACACCAGAAATTTACTAAAATTATGTGGTTAAAATGTGGAACATACTACAACAAATGAGTAGTTGAAGCAAATAGCATATATGCATTTATGGGAGAAATGAATGGAGGGATATTTTATTGGGAGTAGATGAAAAAAGTGGGAAGAAGCTAATGTACAGCTGAAACACCAAAACCAACTTATGGAGATGCATGGCCTGTTCCTGTGATATGAAAATTTTGTAACTATATCACATTTTTTTTGAACCATGAGCTGTCACCTCTCACACACACTTAAGCCAAAGTTCTGTTTCATGCTTTCATACATGTGAAACAGAAGATGTGCAGCCAATGGTATATACCAAATATTCCATGGAATACAGTACTGGCCTTTTGAAGACTAGCATGATTCCCACATACCTTTGGCCTCTTTAACTCAAGAATGTTTACTTGATGACAACCAAATTTGTGAATTCCTTCCCCAAACATCTCTGTCCTCCTTCATGATGCTCCTGCCTCTTTGATCAAGCTTTTATGAGACATGGTATTAAATTTTGTTTGATAACTTCTTTGTAAAGAACTTTGGGATATTTCATTGTGTTGAAAGGTGCCATATGCTCCAAGTCATTGTTGGTGTTGCTGTTTTAATTATGTTTCTTTAGTGGCTGAGGAAAGTATAAATTATGCTTAATAATTTTCCAGGATGCAGCTTACAAAACATACGAATCTCTCACAAACAAAAACCAAAATGCTGGAAAAGCTTAGCAGCTCTGGCAGCATCTATGGACAGAGAGCAGAATTAATGTTTCAGGTCCAGTGACCCTTCTTCAGAACTGATTTTAGATAGGAAAAAGTTGGTGTATATACTGAAGTTCGGGTGGGGAACTGGTTGGAGAGTGGGAGCGGGAGTTGATGGGAGCAGGGGAATTATACTATAAGTGGAGCTGGAGCTCAGAAAGACAGAAAAACAGTTGAGCACATAAAAGGAATGAATAAGAGTCAGCCTGGGATAATTAATACCTACTAGTGGGGACCATTAGTAGCTGACAGTAGGTTATCTGTGGAAGTAGCCCATGTGGTGACAAGACCTGATGTGTGGGGGTTTGGTTAAGGACATGGGAGATAACTTAGTGCTTAGGCCCTAAAATTAATAACTTGATATTTGAGTCCTGAAGGCCAAAGGGAGGCGAAGTGGAAAATGTGGTGCTGTTCTTCCAGCTTGCGTTGAGCTTTGTTGGAACATTACTGGAAGCCTGAGACAGAGATATTGGCCAGGGAACATGATGTGCGATTAAGTGGCAGGTCTCAGGAAGCTCTGGGTCATTTTTGCAGGCAGAATGTAGGTGTTCCGCAACGCAGTCACCCAGTTTGCATTTCACCTGTCCATTGCAGAGCAAACTACATTGACTGAGCGACTGAGCCCACCCCTCTCCCTGACATCAGTTTGAGATTCAGCCAATTTGTTCACAAGTGATGCTGAGATGAGCTTCCAACCTCATTTCTGCTACCACTAAAGCTATCTATCTGTCTCTTAGTTAGATTGCGTGGCTTCACTCATGTTTCAGCTCTTCTGCCAAAACCCTCATTCATCCATTTATTACTTCCAGACTTGACAATTCAATGCAGTCTGGTCTGTCTCCTACTACCCATCATAAACTGGAGGTATTCCAAAATTCTGCAGACAGAATATCATGTAGAAATATAGGCATTTTCAATTTCTCCAAGATTTCAAACTATTTTACAAAAAGTGATGCCAAGTTAAAAGGTGAAAAGAAAATATATTGCTTGGAATAGAAATTAGCTTTACAAAGTTAGGGCATAGCAATTTATGTTTATACCTTCTTCTGGAAAAAGGGTTAACCAGTAGATTTAAATAAGCATCACAAATTCAACACGTTTATACTAAATTTTCTGTTAGTAAAAATGAATGAATGCAAACTTCTAGTCCACTACTGAGTATATTCCAGATTGAAATTTTCATATTCTTGGGGACTGAAGTAATGACAGGAAAATGGAGTTGATGTGGAAGTCTACTCATCATTTTACTGAATTGAAGGTTAATTTTGAACGGCCTCTTCCTTTACAACTTACACCCCATTATTTCATATCCATTGCCAACAAATAGCACAGGAAAATAATTGGGTGAAAGTGAGCACTGCAGATCAGAGTTGGCGTGTATGGCGCTGGAAAAGCACAGCCAGTCAGGCAGCATGATGGGAGCAGGAGAATCAACGTTTCGAGAATAAACTCTTCATCTGGAATAAAGAAGTTTATGCTTAAAAGGTCAATTCTCCTGCTCTCTGGATGCTGCCTAACCTGCGGTGCTTTTTCAGCACCACACACTTCGACAATTAATTGGCAAGCATTTTTACAAGGTATGTCTTTTGGTTCATATAACAATAGTTGACGTTAGAACTGGGGCTTTGCCTTGAAAGATCAACTGATCTCAAAAACAAACCTGAAAAAAACAGTTCAGTTGAAGTACATCATTAATTCAGACCCACAAGAACATGGTGGACATTTATACACACTGGGAAATTAGGGATGGGCAATAAAAGCTGGCCGAGTCACCCTATCTCTTAACTCCTGCAGCCTCTGCCTGCTCTGAGATACCAGTGCTCTTCTACTTCTGGCCACTCCCAAGTGCTTGATTTTCATCACTACAGCTTCAGCTGCCTTAGCCCTGAGCTAGTCATAGAGCCATAGAGATGTACACCATGGAAACAGATCCTTCGGTCCAACCTGTCCATGCCGACCAGATATCCCAAGCCAATGTAGTCCCACCTGCTAGCACCCGGCCCATATCACTCCAAACCCTTCCTATTCATATACCCATCCAAATGCCTCTTAAATGTTGCAATTGTACCAGCCTCCAACACATCCTCTGGCAGCTCATTCCATACACGTATCACCCTCCGTGAAAAAGTTGCCCCTTAGGTCTCTTTTATATCTTTCCCCTCTCACCCTAAACCTATGTCCTCTAGTTCTGGACTTCCCGATCCCAGGGAAAAGACTTTGTCTATTTATCGTATCCATGCCCCTCATAATTTTGTAAACATCTATAAGGTCACCCCTCAGCCTGTGTTGCTCCAGGGAAAACAGCCCCAGTCTGTTCAGCCTCTCCCTGTAGCTCAGATCCTCCAACCCTGGCAACAGCCTTGTAAATCTTTTCTGAACCCTTTCAAGTTTCACAATATCTTTCCGATAGGAAGGAGACCAGAATTGCATGCAATATTCCAACAGTAGCCTAACCAATGTACTGTACAGCCGCAACATGACCTCCCAACTCCTATACTCAATACTCTGTCCAATAAAGGAAAGCATACCAAATGCCTTCTTCACTATCCTATCTATCTGCGACTCCATTTTCAAGGAGCTATAAACCTGGACTCCAAGGTCTCTTTGTTCAGCAACACTCCCTAGGACCTTAGCATTAAGTGTATAAGTCCTGCTGAGATTTGCTTTCCCAAAAATGCAGCACCTCGCATTTATTGGAATTAAACTCTGCCACATCTCAGCCCAATGGCCCATCTGGTCTAGATCCTGTTGTAATCTGAGGTAACCCTCTTTGTTGTCCACTACACCTCCAATTTTGGTGTCATCTGAAAACTTGAATACCCTTTCTCTAGCTCTCTGTCCTCCACTGCTTGAAACGTACATTTATCTAACAATTTCCTATTTCAACACAATTCTGTTTTTTTTTAATGCTCTAATTAAGTACTTTGGGGCATTTCATTATGATAATGGTGTGCGCGGTGGCTCAGTGGTTAGCACTGCTGCCTCACAGCACCAGGGACCCGGTTTGATTCCAGCCTTGGGCGACTGTGTGGAGTTTGCACATTTTCCCGTGTTTGCATGGGTTTCCCCTGGGTACTCCAGTTTCCTCCCACAGTCCAAAGATGTACAGGCCAGGTGAATTGGCCATGCTAAATTGCCCATAGTGTTAGATAAATTAGTCAGAAGGAAATGTGTCTGGGTGGGTTACTCTTTGACAGGTCGGTATGGATGTGTTGGGCCAAAGGCCTGTTTCCACACCATGGATATGCTATGTTCTACAATGTATGCAGCGTCTGTTGTGCTTTACAGTCAACTGTGTGTTTCCACTTCATGGGGCATTGGTATCAGTTTTGGAACCGGGGAATCTGTACCGTTGGGACGGTCTCCACCTGAATTGATCAGGTACCAATGTTCTAGCGAAGAGGATAAATAGGGTGGTCAGTAGGACTTTAAACTTCTGAGTTGGGGGGACGGGAAAGTGAAAGTGACAGGGACTATGGAGTTAAATGGAAAGAAAAGCAACAGGATAGCATATGTGCAGGCGGATTTAAACTCGAGGCAGACTGGGAATGCAGCAAAAAGGAAGGATAACTTAGGACATCTTATGACTTCCAATACCTCTAATGATAAAGTTAGCATTAAGGCACTTTACCTGAATGTTTGTAGCATTCGTAACAAAGCAGATGAACTAATGGCACAGATCATAGCGAATGATTATGTGGTAGGCATCACAGAGATGTGGCTACAGGAGGGTCAGGACTGGCAGTTAAACCTCCAAGGATTTTCAACTTATCGAAAATACAGGGAGATGGGCAGAAGAGGTGGGGTTGCCTTGTTAGTTAAGAACAAAATTAAATCTATGGCACTGAATGGCATAGTGTCGGATGATGTGGAGTCTGCGTGGGTGGAATTGAGGAACCACAAAGGCAAACAAACTATAATGGGAGTTATGTACAGACCTCCGAACAGTGGTCAGGACCAGGGGTGCAACATGTACCAGGAAATAGAGAAGGCATGTCAGAAAGGCAAGGTCACGGTGATCATGGAAGACTTCAATATGCAGGTGGACTGGGTAAATAATGTTGCCAGTGGATCCAAACAAAGGGAATTCATGGAATACTTACAGGATGGCTTTTTGGAACAGCTTGTCATGGAGCCCACAAGGGAGCAGGCTATTCTGGACCTAGTGCTATGTAATGAACCAGACTTTATAAAAGATCTTAAAGTAAGGGAACACTTAGGAAACAGCGATCATAATATGGTAGAGTTCAGTCTGCAGTTTGAAAGAGAGAAGGCAAAATCAGAT
Organism: Hemiscyllium ocellatum; assembly: GCF_020745735.1. Taxonomy (NCBI): domain Eukaryota; kingdom Metazoa; phylum Chordata; class Chondrichthyes; order Orectolobiformes; family Hemiscylliidae; genus Hemiscyllium; species Hemiscyllium ocellatum. The sequence goes on from NC_083432.1 coordinate 26,177,464, forward strand.
GTAATGGTGTTACAGTTAAATAAAGGTAATTATGAGGGCATGAGAGAGGAACTGACAAAAATAGACTGGAAGCAGAAATGGCAGGAGTTTGTGGGTATAATTGAAGACACTGCACAGAGATTCATCCCCAAGAAAAGAAAGATTACCTGGGGAGGGATTAGACAGCCATGGCTGACAAAGGAAGTCAGGAAATGTATTAAAGAAAAAGAGAGATCTTATAAAGTGGCCAAGAGCAGTAGGAAATCAGAAGATTGGGAAGGCTACAAAAATAAACAGAGGATAACAAAGGGAGAAATAAGGAAGGAGAGGATCAAATATGAAGGTAGGCTAGCCAGCAATATTAGAAATGACAGTAAAAGTTTCTTTCAATACATAAGAAACAAACGACAGGCAAAAGTAGACATTGGGCCACTTCAAACTGATGCTGGAAACCTAGTGATGGGAGATAAGGAAATAGCAGGAGAACTTAACAAGTACTTTGCATCAGTCTTCACAGTGGAAGACATGAGTAATATCCCAACAATTAAAGGGAGTCAGGGGGCTCAGTTGAGTATGGTTGCCATTACAAAAGAGAAAGTGTTAGAAAAGCTAAAAGGTCTTAAAATTGATAAATCTCCTGGCCCTGATGGGATACATCCTAGAGTTCTGAGAGAGGTGGTTGAGGAAATAGTGGAGGCATTGGTTGAGATCTTTCAAAAGTCACTGGAGTCAGGGAAAGTCCCAGATGATTGGAAGATTGCTGTTGTAAACCCCTTGTTCAAGAAAGGATCAAGACAAAAGATGGAAAATTATAGGCCAATTAGCTTAACCTCAGTTGTTGGTAAAATTCTAGAATCCATCATTAAGGATGAGGTTTCTAAATTCTTGGAAGAGCGGAGTCTGATTAGAACAAGCCAACAGGGATTTAGTAAGGGGAGGTCGTGCCTGACAAACCTGTTGGAGTTCTTTGAAGAGGTGACAAGTAGGTTAGACAAGAGAAACCCAGTGGATGTGGTCTATCTAGACTTCCAAAATGCCTTTGATAAGGTGCCACACGGGAGGCTGCTGAGCAAGGTGAGGGCCCATGGTGTTCAAGGTGAGCTACTGGTATGGATTGAGGATTGGCTGTCTGACAGAAGGCAGAGAGTTGGGATAAAAGGTTCTTTTTCGGAATGGCAGCCGGTGACAAGCAGTGTCCCGTAGGGTTCAGTGTTGGGGCCGCAGCTGTTCACATTATATATTAATGATCTGGATGAAGGGACTGGGGGCATTCTAGTGAAGTTTGCCGATGATACGAAGTTAGGTGGACAGGCAGGTAGTACTGAGGAAGTGGGGAGCCTGCAGAAGGATCTAAGACAGTTTGGGAGAGTGGTCCAGCAAATGGCTGATGGAATTCAACATGAGCAAATGCGAGGTCTTGCACTTTGGAAAAAAAGAATAAAAGCATAGACTACTTTCTAAATGGTGAGAAAATTCGTAAAGCCAAAGTACAAAGGGATCTGGGAGCTAGTCGAGGATTCTCTAAAGGTAAACATGCAGGTTGAGTCCATGATTAAGAAAGCGAATGCAATGTTGTCATTTATCTCAAGAGGGTTGGAATATAAAAGCACCATTGTGCTACTGAGACTTTATAAAGCTCTGGTTAGGCCCCATTTGGAGTACTGTATCCAGTTTTGGTCCCCACACCTCAGGTAAAAAGTGAGGTCTGCAGATGCTGGAGATCAGAGCTGAAAATGTGTTGCTGGTTAAAGCACAGCAGGTCAGGCAGCATCCAAGGAACAGGAAATTCGACGTTTCGGGCCAGAGCCCTGATGAATTCGAAACATTGAATTTCCTGTTCCTTGGATGCTGCCTGACCTGCTGTGCTTTAACCAGCAACACATTTTCAGCCCCACACCTCAGGAAGGACATACTGGCACTGGAGCGTGTCCAGCGGAGATTCACACGGATGATCCCTGGAATAGTAGGTCGAACATACGAGGAACGGCTGAGGATCCTGGGATTGTATTCATTGGAGTTTATAAGATTAAGGGGAGATTTAATAGAAACTTACAAGATAATATATGGCTTGGAAAGGGTGGGCGCTCAGAAATTGTTTCCATTAGGCGAGGAGACTAGGATCCGTGGACACAGCCTTAGAATTAGAGGGGGTCAATTCAGAACAGAAATGCGGAGACATTTTTTCAGCCAGAGAGTGATGGGCCTGTGGAATTCATTGCTGCAGAGTGCAGTGGAGGCCGGGACACTAAATATCTTCAAGGCAGAGATTGATAAATTCTTGATGTCACAAGGAATTAAAGGCTACGGGGAGAATGCTGGTGAGTGGAGTTGAAATGCCCATCAGCCATGATTGAATGGCAGAGTGGACTCGATGGGCCAAATGGCCTTACTTCCACTCCTATGTCTTATGGTCTTTGAAAATTCCCAATACCCCGTTATTCTTGTAATGTAGAGAATACCTCAGTCAATTTGCAGAGAGCAAAGTTCCACAAACAGCAATGTGACCAGATTACATTGGATGGGGAATTAATATTGGCTTGCCCTAAACATCAATTCTCCTGCTCCTCAGATGCTGCCTGACCTGTTGTGCTTTTCCAGCACCACACTCGTCTCTAATCTCCAACATCTGCAGTACTCACTTTCGCCTACTTAATATTGGCTCTTTACTTTTCTTTTAAGCAGTGGAAATGAGTCAATGCTAGAGATGATGTGGTCTTGGTATGTATGAAAAAAAAGTACCTCTGCAAATTTCCTCAGGATTGCAGTTAGTGTCAGCCTAGTGTTTTGTGTTTTTTTTAAAGAAAATGGACAGTACCCAATGAGAACCTGTGCTGTGAAATAATCTTTAAAAATCACACAACCCCAGTTTATAGTCCAATGACTTTAATTGGAAGCACTGGCTTTCTGAGCACTGCTCCTTTGTCAGGTGGTTGTTATGAAGGAGCAGTGCTCCAAAAGTTAGTGCTTCCAAATAAACCTGTTGGACTATAACCTGATGTTGTGTAATTTTTAACTTTGTACACCCCAGTCCAACACCGGCATCTCCAAATCATGAAATAATCCGGAATGCTAAGGAAGTGAAAGGTTTGTTTGAATGCAAGTGTTTTCTTTCTCTTTCAAAATTGGATGCATCTTGTATGAATTTTCAGACCTTTAACATTCATCTGTTCTGTTTTATCGACATTAAGACAAATAAAAAAAAATCATGACAGTGGCCTCAGGGCTGGGTTGAAGATGGATTCCCTCTTTATGTCTTCACTAAATGGAGCAGCATACATTCAGCTCCGTGGAAGAGCAACCTATTAAAAATAACTCCAGACATGAATTCCCTCTTCTCCCCCTCCCTCAAATTAATTCCGTTGTGCCCGTAAATAGGATTTCCTTCAGCTGCCGAACACCCCACTGATCACTTCCCTTTCGCCCGTCCTGGTCCATTAACAACCAACAGACCAAGAACAAAAGTGCCTGAATAGTCCATTGTTAAAAGGTGAGTATTGCCTGAAGTGTCGTTTTATTTAACGGCTGAAAGTTCTTCCCACAGAAGATTGTGGGCAACAAACCGCCAGTCAGTACATTTCTATATTTATGTGACATAGAAAGGGCTTGGCAGACATGGGGCAGAATAAATAGAAATCGTGGCTGGAAACAAAACCAAACAACAGCTGTTGAGCGTTAATAAGGCCAGAAAACGACTTCCAAATAAACATCTTACGCCAGTTATAAAATTTCGTTATCCCCTTGCAAAGTTCTCACTTATTTAAAGCCGCGTGGTCATTTTTTTCAGTGATTACAAAAAATTGAATAAAAAAAACATTGTTTAATTTTCTTCAGTATGAGTCGGAGCGGTTTTGTCTGCACTCACCTTTAAACAATGGGCTATTCAGATAGTGGCTGATCTTCACTGGAGCCCTTGGGACCGCTTGGCAACTGTTGCCGCTCCCGAGTCAATTTCGCGGTCTCCGGCCGCAAATACACACATCTCCGAAAAGGGACTGTGCTCCTCACTGCTTGCCCGCTTTTCTTGTTCCAGTCACTGCTATAAACGTTCACTCGTTCACACACTTAAGCCCTGGTCTCCTTCTCCACTTGTCTAAGCTCAAGCGTGGTGCAACTTGTAACATTTCAGCATCCAGCCTCTGGAACGTACAGGAAACTAGGGACCAATGCAGAATTTATTTATTTAATCCTTTATCAAATTTACGCACGCACTCCAGAATGATACTTGAGTCACCTACTCCTTATCTTTTGTTCCCGAGGTGAGTCACCTCCAGACGACTTGCACAGGATCAATTATGCTTTAGGGAAAGAAGGGGGTTAGAGGACGAGGACATGAATTGATGCAATTCCTACTTATAGTGGCATATATGTGGAAAAAAATGTTTTTAAACTGCAAGGTTGGACCACCTTCGATGCTTATACATTAATGGAAAGAGAAGCTTCTAACCACACAGTTGGACATGTTCGATTCCCCTTTACCCACAGGTTGGGAAGTACAACCTGAATATAAGAACACCTTTTTCTTTCACAAATAGGGGTCCACATGTTCCTTGGGTCTGTGGGTGGGTAGGCAGGCACACAAACTACTAATAGTAGCCAAGCAAGTTAATATGACTAAATGGTTTCATTTCTAAAGAGGTAGAATGGGGGGGGGGAAAAAAGTTTGAAACTTGTACAGACCTTTTGTCAGAAAACAGTTGGGGTATTCTAATTCAAACAGTTTTGGTCTCAGTGTGAAAAACAGACACTGTACAGAGTGCAACGGAAGGCTGCTGAGAATGATACCCAAATTGAGGTTATTATTGATCTGGAAAGACTGGGCCAGTTATGACTTGCATTTCTTTTGAAAAGTTTGATCATGTTTTTAAGATTATGAGATGGTTTGATGAGGTTGCTGCAGATATGATGTTGGAGGTCACAATTAGGGATCATAAATATAATTAGTCACTATTAGGACATTAAAGAGAAATATCTCTACCCAAAGAGAGCGTTTTAGCTGGAAATCACTTCCGTAATGAATAGTTGAGGTGAACAACATTGAGGCATCTAAGGGGAAGCTAGATAAACCCATCAGGAAAGAATAGAAAGTCACATCAAATAGGTAGATGAGAAAGCACAAGAAGACTGTGAAGAACTAGAACGCCAACATGGTCCTGTTGGACCAAATGACCTATTTCTGTGCAGTAAATAGTTTATATAAATTACTTTGATCTTAGAGTAGGATAAAAGGTCAACACAACATTGAGGGCTGAAAGGCCTGTACTGTGCTGTACTGTTTTACGTTCTATATATTTTGTTCAACTATGAATGCTTGATTTGTTCAAATGTGCCTTTTTGATTAATGAGATTTCATAGAATTGGCATAGATTTCCAAACAATGAGCATCTCTTTATTTCATTTATTACAAATAAATTGAGGAGAAAGTGAAGACTGCAGATGCTGGAGATCAGAGCTGAAAATGTGTTGCTGGAAAAGCGCCTGCTGCACTTTTCCAGCAACACATTTACAAATAAATTGCCTTTGTTTTACTTCCACCATATTCATTTTATGGATAATTTCGTACAAGATTATGATGGAATTGAAAGATACTCTAAAGAGTCACCTAGTGTGCAGAAACTGCAACTTCATTGGGACAGTTGATGTGGCAAAATTGAAGAGTAAGACTATAGACACATATAGAATTATAGAGATGTACAGCATGGAAACAGATCCTTCGGTCCAACCCATCCATGCCGACCAGATATCCCAACCCAATCTAGTCCCACCTGCCTTAAAAAATAACTAAAATATTTATAGTCTAAAATATGAGATGAAAGGGAACCTATACAATTAAAGTTTTTCTGTTGGATCTTAATATATTAAATAACAATAATAGATAGTAGTCTTTTTTTAGATTTACTGGATTTGGTTCTATTTCAGATGGGAATAGGTCATTCAGACCCCCAAGTATGCAGTACCATACAATAAGATTATGTTTTATCCTAATTTAATCATTCACCCTCACTCCATCTCCTCAATACCTTTGGTTATCAAATATCTGGTCTACCTCAGATTTAAAATTGAGCCGTCATATAGTACACCGTTATTGAGAAGTTAACATCCTTCTTGAATGTTCTAACTCTGACACTAACACTATCGGGCATTATTTTCATCCAGCAGAAATAGTTTTTCATCATCTTTGAATCAATTCAAAAATCCTAATAGCCTCAAATTATCTCATATCCTTCAATATTTCAAGGGATATTCCAATGTACATTTAACAGTAACAAAACACCCTCCACCTTGTAAAATGGCTCTCCAGAACTTCAGGTTAATGTACAGTTAGCTTGCTTGATTTTGTTTTATTTCACTATAACACATTAGTGATCTGTGTATATGGACCCTAAAATATTTTTGGACCTCTATTGTTCCCAGTATTTCAACACTTATCATTTTAAAAAATTTTAAAACCGACTGCCTCACACTTACCTGCAATGAAACTGATGTCCTCATTCACCTAAACTATCGATGTTTTATGCTTCTGACTAACAACTATGTCACCAAACCATGTGTTATTTATTTGGCGACAGTTCTTTATTGTATTACTTATGAATAAATATGGAGAATAGTTGAGATTCTAGCTTAGTTACTTGATCATTAAATATATTCAAGGGTGAGATTGACTATTTTAATCATCAAGGCAATCAAAGGTTATGGGGAATAGGTTGGAAAGTGGAGTTGAGGACTCAGTTCAGCCAAGTGCTCATTAAATGGCGGAGGAGATTTGATGGACTGAATGACCTACATCTGTTTCTATGTCGTATGGTCTTACTGTTGTAGGACATTGCTAGTTGTTTCCTTCCGATTCAAACATGTAACCATTATTTCTACTTCCTGTTTATTGCTGTTGAAATCAATCTCTCAATTGGGTAAATATTTGGTCTTCAATTCCAAAGCTTTAATTTTATCTCACTGTTTCTTCGACAGAACTTTATATAATGCTTTCTGAGCATCCATTTAAATGACACAATAGCTGGCTGCTTAAGTAACTTCTTCAAAGTTCTATTCGGTTCAGTCAACCTCAGCTAGCATGGGCTGTATTTTACAAGTCTCCACCAGATGTGATTTGGCTGAGGAACATAAAATAGATTGGCTAGCTGGCTCAATACCTTCCCACCCACTCCTAGTTGACCCCATAATACACTAGGTGTTTGGGTGCCAAAATCCAGTGCTCACTTACTGTATTTAAGCAAATAATTAAATGTTAATTTTTTTCTGAACAAGCCAATTAACCTGAATGTTACACTGCATATGCCATAATATGGCTGATTTGAGCAGATAGGTGAAGGTGGACAGCTCATTTACAAAAATATTTAAAGGATGAAAAGAAAGAAATGCTTTCGGGAAGGAGACCATCATGTGAATTCTGAAGATAGTAGCCATCTCCCATTCCTTCCTGACTGCCTGTTCTCTCTTTTGGGGGAGGTCACAAGGAGACCTCGGGAAAAAATTGGGTGTGGTTTTCACAGGCCAACCCTGACCCTCCAAAATCCTGAACTACACCCAGACTGGGTCGATGGAGACCAATCCCCTAACCCAGAAGGTACCTCCTGGTACTTCAGTGACTATAAATTGAGTGTTTAAGGGCCTTAATCGGTAGGAGGACAGGAAGGTTGACCATGGATGTTTCTGCTCATAATCTAATTGTTGAGGTGGTGGGGTCAGGTATCCCTCAGGTGCAAAGAAGCTAGATTATTTCTCCTTCCGGCAGAAAGAAAATTCTGCATAGATGAGCACATACATGATTATTCTTCTAGAGATGAACATAACACTATATATATATATATATATATATACATTTCAAGAGGATCACAGGCTTGTAATTTCTTTGATAATTTGATAGGTTCAACCTAGGCAAGTTGAATTTAAAAGTCGTACAGAGAAGAGGATTTTCAGTTAGCAGAGGCTTTTTAAAGTTGAATTTCCAGGATATTAGTTTTCAGGTGATTTTAAATGTGGAACAGAAATTACTGGGCTCAACAGGTCTGGCAGCAAATGTGAAGAGAAATCCGTTAACATTTCGGATCTGGTGATCCTTCCTCAGAACTGTTGCAGTTCTAAGGTAAGGTCACCGGACCCGAAATGCCATCTCTTTCTCTGCACAGATGCTGCCAGACCTGCTGAGCTTTTCTAGCAATTTCTGTTTTTGTTTCTGATTTACAGCATCCACACTTCTTTCAGTTTTATTAAAGCTTGAACAGGTTGGGAACAGGGGAAGGTGTTGTTGTTCTTCTTCAACTTTCAAAGTACCTCTCTTCATTCACTGGCCAGATGATGTTCAACTAGCTCAATGCATTCTGTTGGAACTGTCTTTGCAGAACTGCTTCTAATGGGCTGAGAAGTGGTAGATGGAGTTTAATTCAGATAAATGCGAGGTGCTGCATTTTGGGAAAGCAAATCTTAGCAGGACTTATACACTTAATGGGAAGGTCCTAGGTAGTGTTGATGAACAAAGAGACCTTGGAGTGCAGGTTCATAGCTCCTTGAAAGTGGAGTCTCAGGTAGATAGGATAGTGAAGAAGGCGTTTGGTATGCTTTCCTTTGTTGGTCAGAGTATAAGAGTACAGGAGTTGGGAGGTCATGTTGCGGCTGTACAGGACATTGGTTAGGCCACTGTTGAAATATCGCGTGCAATTCTGGTCTCCTTCCTATCGGCAAGGTGTTGTGAAACTTGAAAGGGTTCAGAAAAGATTTACAAGGATGTTGCCAGGGTTGGAGGATTTGAGCTATGGGGAGAGGTTGAACAGGCTGGGGCTGTTTTCCCTGGAGCATCGGAGGCTGAGGGGTGACCTTATGGAGGTTTACAAAATTATGAGGGGCATTGATAGGATAAATAGACAAAGTCTTTTCCCTGGGATCAGGGAGTCCAGAACTAGAGGGCATCGGTTTAGGGTGAGAGGGGAAAGATATAAAAGACACCTAAGGGCCAACCTTTCCACGCAGAGGGTGGTATGTGTATGGAATGAGCTGCCAGAAGATGTGGTGGAGGTTGGTACAATTGCAACATTTAAGAGGCATTTGGATGGGTATATGAATAGAAAAGTTTTGGAGGGATATGGGCCGGATGATGGCAGGTGGGACTAGATTGGGTTGGGATATCTGGTCGGCATGGACTGGTTGGACCGAAGGGTCTGTTTCTGTGCTGTACATCTGTGACTCTTTGTCAAATTGCTTTCTTCATCATGTGAGTTCCACACGTTCAAGGGACAAGGAAAGTGAAAATACTAAAGCCAAGCTTGCAGATGACACAAAAATAGGTGGAACGTTAGCACCTGAAGGTGGTGAGGATAACACACAGTCTGCAAAGCGATGGATAAGGGTTAAGTGAGTGAGCAAAATCTTAGCAGATGGAAAATTATGTGGGAAAACAAACACTATGCACTTTGGCAGGATGAATAGGGTATCTGAACATTACTTAAGTGGAGGAAGCTACAGAAAAGAGGGACTGGGGAATCCTCATGCATGAATTCCAAAAGTGAGCACACAAGTTCAGTGGATAACAGGGAAGGCAAATGGAATGCTGGCCTTTATTTCAAAGCAAATGGAATATAAAAGTAGTGATAGCAAGTTTTGAGATTTGGAGCTCATGTTGGGGTTCTGGATGTAAGTTTGCTCGATGAGCTGGAAAGTGCATTTTCAGACATTTCATCACCATACTAAGTAATATTATCGGTGAGCCTCCGGTGAAGCACTGGTGTTATGACCTGCTTTCTATTTATGTGTTTAGGTTTCCTTAAGTTGGTGATGTCATTTCCTAAAGGGGTTATGTCATTTCCCATTCTTTTTCTCAGAGAGCAGTAAATGGGGTCCAAGTCGATGTGTTTGTTGGGAGAGTTCTGGTTGGAATGTCTTGCTTCTAGGAATTCTTGTTCATGTCTGTTTGGCTTGTCCTAAGATGGATGTGTTATCTCAGTCGAGGTGGTGTCCTTCCTTATCTGTTTGTAAGGATACAAGTCATAGTGGGTCATGTCTGTTTGTGACTAGTTGATGTTCATGTATCCTGGTGGCTAGTTTTCTGCCTGTTTGTCCAATGTAATGTTTGTTACAGTTCTTCCAAGTTATTCTGTAAATGATGTTAGTTTTGCTTGCTGTCTGTAGGGGGTCTTTTTAAGTTCATTAGCTGCTGTTTAGTGTGTCGGTGGGTTTGTGGGCTACCATGATGCCAAGGGGTATGAGTAGTCTGGCAGTCATTTCTGTGATATCTATGATGTAGGGAACAGTAGCTAGGGTTCCTGGATGTGTTTTGTCTGCTTGTTTGGGTTTGTTGCTGAGAAATTGGCGGACTGTGTTCATTGGGTACTCATTCTTTTTGAATATGCTGTATAGGTGATTTTTCTCTGTGCTGCAGTGTGTGGCGGCTCGTTGGAATAATGTTCTAATGCAACTTTGTTTGTGGGTGTTGGGATGATTGCTTCTGACGTTCTTAGATGTGGCAGTAGAGCAAACAGCCAATGGGGAACTTCAAACCAGTGTCTACAGGAAAACAACACGTACGGACTATCCATTGAACTACAGAAGAGGAAGGACATCACTTCGACTGGGACAACACATCCACCCTAGGACAAACACATAAATAGAAAGCAGGTCATATACCAGTGCTTCATCGGAAGCTCACTGGTGATGTTCCCTAGTGTGGTGACAAAACATGCAAAAGTGAATCTTCCAGTTCAGTGAGCAAACTTACATTCATAAAGTTTAAAAACCTCACAACACCAGGCTATTGTCCAACAGGTTTATTTGGAAACACTAGCTTTCAGAGCACTGCTCCTTCATTAAGTGGAGTATAAGATCGTAAGACACAGAATTTATAACAAAAGTTTACAGTGTGATGTAACTGAAATTATACATTGAAAAAGACTTGGATTGTTTAAGTCTCTCATCTTTTAGAATGGACATTTTGGTTTCAGTTCTTTCGTATGTAAATTGTAGAAATTTTTTAAAGTTACATTCTCAAGTGAACTTTAACAATTGATGTCATGTCAGCCCAGATAATGCATTTAAGGTGCGAGGTGCCCTGTGCGAGACTATCTGTGCCACAATATTCAGACTGATTCTAATCTAAAAAACGGACTTACAGAATCTTACATGGATTCATGCACTTTTTGAGCAAAATAAAATGCAATTCTGCAAGTGCAAATTCACCCCACCAGCTTATATGTGCATGTGTGTGTGTGGGGTTATGAGTGTCTGTGAGACGGTGTGTATATGTGTGTGAGTGTAAAGTGGTATAAGTCTGTGAGAGGATGCATGTGTGCATGAGAGTGTTATGAGAGACAGCTAGCATATGAGAGTTGGTCTGTGTGTGTATGGACCTGTCTGATTATCTGTGAATGTGCATCTGTTTGTTTGTGTGTCTGCGTATAGTGCAGTGGGGTCACCTGTAGCTTGACATGAACCCAAGGTCTCAGTTGAGGCCATCCCCATGGGTACCAACCTCTGCTCGGCCACTTTGCATTGTTGCCTGTCCCGATGTCAGCCTTGGAGGATGGTCACCCGAATATCTGAGGTCGAATGTCCCGGACTGTTGAAGTGTTCTCTGACTGGGAGGGAACATTCCTGTCTGTTGATTGTTGTGCAGTGTCCATTCATCAGTTGCTGTAGCCTCTGCAAATGCCTTAAGGCATCCTTGCCTGCAGTGTATGAGATACATAATGTTGGCTGAGTCGCATGAGTACCTGCCACCTACATGGTGGGAGGTGTCCCCAAGTGTAATGATGGTATCTGTGTTGACACTCTGACACGTCTTGCAGCATCTACCGTGATAAAGTTTAATGGTGTTGTCCTGCGTACATCCATAAAAGTAGTGAGTTTTTGTGAAAGTTATACAGGGCACTTGTCAGACAGTTGCTGGAGTTCAGTGAACAGTTTTAGGCCTCTTGGCTAAGGAAAGGTAGATTGGCATTGGAGGTAGTCCAGGAAACATTCACAAGGCTGATACCAGGCATGGAGGGATTGTGTTATGAGGAGAGGTTGGCCCTGTACTTATTGAAATTTAAATGAATAAGATGTGACTTTATTGAAACATATCAGATTCTTAGGGGACTGGACAAGTTAGATGCAAACAGGTTGTTTCCCTATGTAAAAAAAAGTATAGATTCACAGGCCATTATCTCAGAAGAAGGAACTACACCGTGGGCAGCTTGGTGGTTAGCATTGCTGCCTCACAGCGCCAGGGACACGGGTTCAATTCTCACCTCGGGCAACTGTCTGTGTGGAGTTTGCACATTCTACCCATTTCTGAGTGGGTTTCCTCTGGGTGTTCCAGTTTCCTCGCACAGTCCAAAGATGTGCAGGAAAGTTGAATTGGCTATGCTAAATTTCCCGTAGTGTTAGGTGGATTAGTCGGGGTAAAATGTTGGGGAATGGGTCTGGCTGGGTTGGTGTGGGCCTGTTTTCACATTGTAGGTAATCTAATCATTTAAGAAAAAGATGAGGAAAAATTTCTTCTGAGGGTACTGAATCTGTGGAATTCTTCCCTGCAGAGGACAGTCAAGGCTGGGTCGTTAAGACAGATTTTTGAATAGTCAGGGAATCGAGAGGAAAAGGTAGAAAAGTGGAGTTAAGAGCTGCGTGGTCATCCATGATTTCATTAAATGGTAGGGCAGACTCAATGGCCTGAATGACTTCTGTTCCTACACATTCTGGTCCTTCTCCAAAAATGTTAGACAGTTGAGTCAATAATATAACTTTTGTCGTATATTTCACACCTGGACCCAACCACCTTCAGCTGCCTCATCAATAACCTTCCCTTCATCGGACAGAAGTGCGAAGATTGCACAATTTTCAGCACTGGTTATGGCTCCTCATATAATGAAATAATCCATGTCCAAACAGAGTCATAGAGATGTACAGCACGGAAACAGACCCTTCGGTCCAACCTGTCCATGCCAACTAGATATCCCATCTCAATCTAGTCCCACCTGCCAGCACCCGGCCTATATCCCTCCAAACCCCTTCTATTCATATATCATCCAAATGCCTTTTAAATATTGCAATTGTACCAGCATCCACCACTTCTCTGGCAGCTCATTCCATTTACGTACCACCCTCTGAGTGAAAAAGTTGCCACTTAGGTCTCTTGTATATCTTTCCCCACTTATGTCCTAAACCTATGACCTCTAGCTCTGGAATTCCCCACCCCAGGGAAAAGACTTTATCTATCTATTTATCCTATCCATGCCCCTCATAATTTTGTAAACCTCTATAAGGTCACCCCTCAGCTTCCGACAATCCAGGAAAAACAGCCCCAGCCTGTTCAGACTCTCCCTGTAGTTCAAATTCTCCAACCCTGGCAACATCCTTGTAAATCTTTTCTGAATCCTTTCAAGTTTCAAAACATCATTCTGATAGGAAGGAGACCAGAATTGCACGCAATATTCTAACAGTGGCCTAACCAATGTCCTGTAGAGCTGCAATATGACCTCCCAATTCCTGTACTCAATACTCTGACCAATAAAGGAAAGTATACCAAACACCTTCTTCACTATCCTTTCTACCTGCAACTCCACTTTCAAGGAGCTATGAACCTGCACTCCAAGGTCTCTTTGTTCAGCAACACTCCCCAAGACCTTACCATTAGGTGTATAAGTCCTGCCAAGATTTGCTTTCCGAAAATGCAGCACCTCGCATTTATCTAAATTAAACTCCATCTGCCATTTCTCAGCCCATTGGCTCATCTGATCAAGATCCTGGTGTAATCTGAGGTAACCCTCTTCGCTGTCCACTACACCTCCAATTTTGGTGTTATCTGCAAACTTACTAACTGTACCTCTTATGCTCGCATCCAAATCATTTATGTAAATGACAAAAAGTAAAGGGCCCAGTACCGATCCTTGTGGCACTCCACTGGTCACAGTTCTCCATTCTGAAAAACCCTCCACCACCACCTCTGTCTTCTACCTTGAGCCAGTTCTGTATCCAAATGGCTAGTTCTCCCTGTATTCCATGAGATCTAACCTTGCTAACCAGTCTCCCATGAGGAACCTTGTCGAACGCCTTACTGAAGTCCATATAGATCACATTTACCAGTCTGCCCTCATCAATCCTCTTTGTTACTTCTTCAAAAAACCCAATCAAGTTTGTGAGACATGATTTCCCACAGACAAAGCCATGTTGACTATTCCTAATCAGTCCTTGCCTTTCCAAATACATGTACATCCTGTCCCTCAGGATTCCTTCCAACAACTTGCCCACCACCGACGTCAGGCTCACTGGTCTATAGTTCCTTGGCTTGTCCTTACCACGCTTCTTAAACAGTGGCACCATGTTATCCAACCTCTAGTCTTCCGGCACCTCAGCTTTGACTTTGATGATACAAATATTTCAGCAAGAGGCCCATGAATCACTTCCCTGGCTTCCCACAGAGTTCCCACCCCTGATCAAGTCGTGGCGATTTATCCACTTTTAAGTGTTTCAAGATATCCAGCACTCTAATATGAACGTTTTTCACAATGTTACCATCTATTTTCCTACGTTCTATATCTTCCATGTCCTTTGCCATCGTAAATACGGATGCAAAATACTCATTTGGTATCTGCCCCATCTCCTGCGGCTCCACACAAAGGCCGCCTTGCTGATTTTGAGCGGCCCATTCTCCTTAATGTATTGTGAAAACCCTTTGGATTCTCCTTAATTCTATTTGTCAAAGACATTCATGCTCCCTTTTTGTCCTCCTAATTTCCCTCTTATGTATACTCCTATTGCCTTTATACTCTTCTAAGGATTCACTCGGTCTATCTTGTCTTTGCCTCTCATATGCTTCCTTCTTTTTCTTAACCAAACCCTCAATTTCTTTACTGCAAATGTGTTGCTGGTCAAAGCACAGCAGGTTAGGCAGCATCTCAGGAATAGATCCAGCATTCTCTATACCTACCAGCCTTCCCTTTCACCTTGACAGGAATATACTTTCTCTGGAAAAATCGTTATCTCATTTCTGAAGACTTCCCATTTTCCAGCAATCTCTTTACCTGTGAACATCTGTCTCCAATCAGCTTTTGAAAGTTCTTACCTAATAGTGTTAAAATTGGCCTTTCTCCAATTCAAACTTCAACTTTTAGATCTGTTCTATCCTTTTCCATCACTATTTTAGATCAAATAGAATTATGGTTGCTGGCCACAAAGTGCACCTCCACTGACACCTCAGTCACCTGCCCTGCCTTACTTCCCAAGAGTAGGTCAAGTTTTGCACCTTCTCGAGTAGGTACATCCACATACTGAATCAGAAATTTTTCTTGTACACACTTAACAAATTCCTCTCCATCTAAACCCTTAACATTATGGCAGTCCCAGTCGATGTTTGGAAAGTTAAAATCCCCCACCATAACCACCCAATGATTCTTACAGATAATTGAGATCGCCTTACAAATTTGTTTCTCAATTTCCCTCTGACTATTAGGGGGTCTATAACACAATCCCAATAAGGTGATCATCCCTTTCTTATTTCTCAGTTCCACCCAAATAACTTCCCTGGATGTATTTCCGGGAACATCCTCCCTCTGTACAGCTGTAATGCTACCCCTTATCAAAAACACCACTCCCCTTCCTTTCTTGCCTCCTTTCTATTCTTCCTGTAGGATTTGTATCCTGGAACATTAAGCTGCCAGTCCTGCCCATCCCTGAGCCATGTTTCTATTGCTATGTTATCCCAGTCCCATGTTCCTAACCATGCCCTGAGTTCACCTGCCTTCCCTGTTTGGCCCGTTGCATTGAAATAAAAGCAGTTTAAATTATTAGTCCTATCTTGTCCCTGCCTGCCCTGACTGTTTGACTAGCTTCTGTTCTCAACTGTACCAGTCTCACTAACTCCTCACTATCTCCTTGGGTCCCACCCCCCCCCCCCCAACCTTACTAGTTTAAATCTTCGCCAGCAGTTCCAGCAAATTTCCCTGCCAGTATATTAGTCCCCTTCCAATTTAGGTGCAAGCCGTCCTTCTTGTACAGGTCACTTCTATTCCAAAAGAGACTTCAATGATCCAAAAATGTGAATCCTTCTCCCATACACCAGCTTCTCAGCCATGCATTCATCTCCTCTATCCTCCTATTCCTGCCCTCACCAGCTCATAGCACCGGGAGTAATCCAGATATTACTACTCTTGAGGACCTCCTTTTTAAATTCCTGCCTAACTCTCTGTAATCTCCCTTCAGAATCTCAACTTTTTCCCTTCCTATGTCGTTGGTTCCAATGTGGACAATGACCTCTTGCTGGTCCCTCTCCCCTTGAGAACATTCTGTACCCTCTCTGAGACATCCTTGATCCTGGCAACAGGGAAGCAACACACCATTCTGATTTTTCACTGCTGGTCACAGAAACATCTGTCTGTACCTCGGACTAGAGAGTCCCCTCACACAATTGATCTCTTGGAACCCGACATACCCCTCGTTGCATTAGAGCCAGTCTCAATACCAGAATCTTGGCTGCTCGTGCTATTTCCCCAGTGAATCTATCACCCCCTACATTTTCCAAAACAGCATACTTGTTTGAAATGGGGATAGCCACAGAAGACTTCTGGACCACCAGCCTACTTCTCTTTACCTTTCCTGGAGCTAACCCATCTATGTGACTGGATCTGAGACTTTCCTCCCTTCCTATAACTGCCATCCATCACATACCATTGCTGCTGCTCCTGGAATTTGAGGAAATCACCTCCAACACCTAAAATACCTCAAAAAAGGAGCAGCTGTTACAGCCAGAAATTTTTCCCGTCCTCTATCTTGGATTATCCAGAATTCTTGTCTACTTAGAATGTTTATACCTTGTAAAATTAATAAGTTCCATTGCTCTTCTGTAGTAAAGCGCAGCAAAACCTGGATAATATCAAGCTTAGGCTGACAAGTGGCAAGTAACATTCATGACATACAAATGACAGGCAATGTTCATCTCCAATAAGTGACAATCCAATCATCATCCCTTGAATTCAATGGCATTACCATCACAGAATCTCCCATTATCAACATCCTAGGGAGTAGCATTAACCAGAAATTGCACTGGAGTAGCCAGATATATACTGTGGCTACAAGAGCAGCTCAGAGGCTAGGAATCCTCCAGCATATAATTCACTTCCTGACTCACCAAAGCCTGCTCACCATCTGCAAGGCACAAGTCAGGAATATGATGTAATTAACACTCTTCACTTGCCTGGATGAGGAGAGTTCCAACAACAGTCAAGAAGCTTGACACCATCCAGGACAAAGCAGCCTGCTTGACTGGCATCACATCCACTCCTTCCACCATGAACGCTCAGCAGTAGCGGTATGTACCATCTACAAGATGTCCTGCAAAAATTCACCAGCACTCTTTAGACAGTACCTTTTTTTATCACCCAGAACGTTTCTATCTAGAACAACAAGGTCATTCGGTAATTGGAAATACCACCACCTGTGTGTTGCCCTCCAAGCCACTGGTCATGCTGACTTGGAAATATATCGCCGTTCCTTCAGTGTCACTGGTAAATATTGCTGGCATTCCCTCCCTAACAGCATGTGGGTCTACCAAAAGCACACAGTCTGCAGTGGGTTAAGAAGTGGGTTAAATGCTGCCCTAGCCAGTGGTGCCCACAACCAGAGAATGAATAAAATAAAAACATCTTGAGATTTTGAATCAGACTGTGTCTTGTACTATTTTCAAGAAAAAAAATTGATCAATTTGGAAGGCTCCTTTTGTCTTCTCTTAAAACATGAAACAGGGAAAAACTGGTCAAGTAACTGTGATGGCCATTATTTTGCTTTAGAATAAATATTGAAATTAGTTTGAAGTTAAGAACATAAAGGGATGTATAACAGGTGGAAGTATTGGATAATCTATCAATATCTTATGCAATTCTGGTTTCCATCCTATAGGAAGGATGTTGTGAAACTTAAAGGATTAAGAAAAGATTTACAAGGACGTTACCAGGGTTGAAGGGTTTGAGCTATTGGGAGAGGTTCAACAGTTGTGGTTCTGTTCACCGAGCTGGGAGTTTGTGTTGCAAATGTTTTGTCACCTTTCTAGGTGACATCCTCAGTGCTTGGGAGCCTCCTGTGAAGCGCTTCTGTGATGTTTCCTCTGGTATTTATCTCTGCCGCTGCCGGTTGTCAGTTCTTGCTGTCTGCTGCAATGGTCGGTATACTGGGTCCAGGTCGATGTGTTTGTTGATAGAATCTGTGGATGAGTGCCATGCCTCTAGGAATTCCCTGGCTGTTCTCAGTTTGGCTTGCCCTATAATAGTAGCGTTGTCCCAGTCAAATTCATGTTGCTTGTCATCTGCGTGTGTGGCTACTAAGGATAGCTGGTCGTGTCGTTTCGTGGCTAGTTGGTGTTCACGGATGCGGGTCGTTAGTTTTCTTCCTGTTTGTCCTATGTAGTGTTTTGTGCAGTCCTTGCATGGGATTTTTTTACCATGCAAAATCCCATGCAAGGACTGCACAAAACACTACACATCGACCTGGACCCAATATACCGGCCACTGCAGCGGACAGCAAGAACTGACAACCGGAAGCGGCAGAGACAAGCCACTATAAATGCTGGAGGAAACATCACAGAAGCGCTTCACAGGAGGCTCCCAAGCACTGAGGATTTCACCTAGAAAGGGGACGAAACGTTTGCAACACAAACTCCTAGCTCGACGAACAGAACCACAACAATGAGCACCCGAGCTACAAATCTTCTCCCAAACTTTGAGAGGTTCAATAGACAGGGGCTGTTTTTCCTGGAGTGTCAGAGGCTGAGGGGTGACCTTATAGAGGTTTATAAAAACGAGGAGAAAGTGAGGACTGCAGATGCTGGAGATCAGAGCTGAAAATGTGTTGCTGGAAAAGCGCAACAGGTCAGGCAGCATCCAAGGAACAGGAGAATCGACGTTTCGGGCATAAGCCCTTCTTCAGGAGGGCTTATGCCCGAAACATCGATTCTCCTATAAAAACGAGGGGCATGGTTGGGATAAATAGACAAGATCTTTCCCTGGTTGGGGGAGTTCAGAACTAAAGTGCATAGGATTTAGGGTGAGAGGGGAAAGATTTAAAAGGAACCAAAGGGGCAACTTTTTCATGCAAAGGGTGGAATGTGTATGGAATGAGATGCCACAGGAAATGGTGGAAGCTGGTTCAATTACAACATTTAAAAGGCATCTGGATGGGTACATGAATAGTAAGGATTTAAAGCGATATGGCCCGTATGCTGGCAAATGAGACTAGATTAATTTAGGATATCAGGTCACCGTGATGACTTGAACTGAAGGGTCTGTTTCCATGCTGTGCATCTCTATGACTCTATTGTCTGGTGGTTTAAACTGGAAATCTTTTATTTCAAAAACAACAAGAATTACTTTTGTTCCCTTCATTATAAAATTAAAAAAATATAATGCCACATGGAGAGACAGCTTCATCAATGAAAATGTGTTCCAGAAGATTAGTTGGAGAAGTTTACAGGACATGGTGATTGAGGGATGACTGAGGGAGGCAAGACATCAGTGGTGCATCAGTAACTAGGGGTCACAGTTTCAAGATTATTTGCAAGAGAGCTAGGAGTGAGCTGAGGAAAATCATCTTTACTCAGAGAGTTGTTCGGATTGGAATGTGCTGCCTGGACGAGTGGTGGAGGCAGATTCCACAGAAAGTTTCAATAGCGAGTTGGATATATATTTGAAAGTGATGAAATAGAAGGTTTTGGAGATTGGGGTGGAGAGAGGCACCTGCTACCAGGACAAACTCGATCAATCGAATGGCTTCCATCTGTACTGTAAACTTCTACAACTTCAAATGCCTCCTCGGTGTATGCCTTGCCAGTGAGGCAGTAGAATGAACATGTGTTAGAAGATGATGATGAGGCTGGCCAAAGAAGACTTAGCAAAGTACATTTAAAGAGGATCTTCAGAAGGAGAACACCACATTGGCTGGTGTGAAATAGATTGCGATGGATGGAGAAGAAGTAATAAGTATTGCTGTCCATTTCCCACATGGACTGGAGGAGCTAAGTCAAAGTAAGTCTGCATAAGTTAATGTAATAAGAAATCCTAAGGGGCTTCACAGAAGCATTATAAATCAAAATATGACATTAACCATATTGAGATATTAGGTAAGCTGAACAAAATTTTACTTAAAGGTAGGTTTTGAGGAGAGTCTGAAATGGGAAAAGTAAAAGTAGGGAAGATATTCCAAAGTTTAGAGCATAGACAACTGAAAGTGTAGTCACCAATAGTGAAGTGACTGAAATCTGGGATGCTCGAGAGATCAGAATTAGAGGAGCACGTACATCTTCAAGGGTTTTAGCGCTGGAACATCGAGGTTTTTAAGGGAGATATCAGTCAGAGAGTATTAAAGCTTTGGGAGGATTTGAAAAGAAGGATGAGGATATTGAAATGAGCAAATTTTGCTGAGGCAACTAAAGCTGGGCAAGTAAATGCTGACCTCATGGCGATGCTCATATTCCAAGAAATAATTTTTTAAAAATCCATAAATTTACTTTGTGTGTGATACACAGGTGTCGAGAACAAATTTGACAATTGTATCTTGTATCTCTTAAGACATAGATACATAGCTTTGAGTGTGCTAGGCAGTCTTCTGAGTTATGCTGCCCTGTTTTCAGTAATGTGTGTTTAAAAACAGGTCACATTGAAGCACAAGCACAAGTAAAAATATAGCCATAGACTCAACTTATATTGCACACAGATGGAATCAATCAAGTGAAATAAATGGGTTCCAGAAGAGCTTGAGGGCAGTCTAAAAGTCTCTGGAGGTAACTGACCCTTTTGTATTGATGTATAAAGCTGTTTTCCATCAATGTGGAAGTGAGAGCATAGCTGTGCCCTTGAGTTCAATGCATATTCAGTGATTTATACTTTTAAGACTTCGTGGTGCTTTAAAAAAAAAATCAACTTCAGGCCAGGTTTCATGCCAGTTCAATTTTTCTATTGGAAAAATCCTCTGACGGGGTGCTATTTGCTATCAGACATTTACCTATGATGTTCTGTATTTGCCTGTTGGTAGATGTGCAAAATGAAGCTGCATAATTTCTCCCCCTGATTTTTCTGCTTTTCCTCCAAAACAGAGTACTGTATGAAACATTTCTTATGTGTGGAGAATCATGGAGATAATTCATATCTAAAAATTGGATTAAAAAGACTGGCATTTTTATAGTTTACAAATTTAGGATGTCCCAAAGTGCTTCACAGCTAATTGACTACACCAAAAATAATCAATGTTGTAGGAAACAGTACGTGTAGGAAATGTGCACCTAATATATGCACACCAAATGACACACCGAAAGCAACTGGATAATGACCAGATCATCTATTTTCAGTGATGTCAGCTACATATGAATTCAACATGTGTATTTCAATTTTTAAATCAGTTTCCCATGTGCCAGCTTCTTTTCATTTACAGCGTATCTATGTTAAAAAGTATTATATCTTAAAAGACCAGCAGGTGGCATTCAAAATCCAATTATTATGCCAATCTGAAATTAGATTTTGAATTTTTACACTTTTTTTAGGAACTAAGAATGAAAAATATTACTGTGCAATAAACTGTATACCACAAATAAAAGGACCCAAATCAAGGGGATAACAATCTTCCAAAGGTAAAGATACTATGAAAATATTTGACCTTCCCAAGATAGTTATTTCAGCCTTTTCTTCAAGGTTAGAAGATAAACATGAGAAAAGCCCATCTATCTCTCTTAATTTATTATCTATTAAATAATTCTACATTTTTGCTGCTACCACCCTACCCTAGTAAAACATCCCAAGAGACTTCTTAGGAGTGCAAACAAACAAAATTTGACACTAAGTCACCTATTAGGACGTGTGACCCAAAGACAGATATCGTTTTTCAAAACATTTGTAAGGGAGATAGAGGTCGTGGGGGTTCCAGTAGCCTGGGCCCAGGAAACTGAAAGCATGACCACTAGTGGCAGTGCAATTAAATCTGGGGTATGCAGAATAGATGTGCATAGATATCTTGGAATAGAAGTTCACAAGGATATGGAGACGGAGACAGGGTCATGGAGGGATTAAAACAAAGATCAGAATTTTAAATCTGATGTGGTTGATGGGCTGTAAGTAAACGTAGGTCAACAGGACTCATAGGTATACGGTCTTGATGCAAGTTCGGATATGAGCAACAGAGATTTGCATGAGTTCAAGTTGGGAAGTGTCGAAGGTGTGAGACTGGCTCAGAGACTTTTGAAATAGTCAAATCTACCAGTCATGATGAAAGCTTCAGCAGTAGATGAACTAAGTTGGAGATTGAGAATGTTAAGTGAATGGAAATGATGATCTTGGAATAGAACGTATAGGTGATAGGAAGTTTATCTCAGAGACAAGTAGCAGACAAAATTGTGAACTTGCTGGTTCAGAGTCGAGCAGTGATCAGAAGTAGGGATGGACCTAGCGGCTCTCTCATAGCTTAATCGGGGATAAAAAGAGACAGTAAACCAGCCAATGAGTTCATCATTGATCCAATTGCTTCTAGAGTCAAAAATGTGACCCTACCTATTAACACTGTGGGTTTAAATATACAGTATTTGTTTGCCATCTTCTATGCTGCTATACAAATGGAATAAAACTGATGTCTTGTGTAATCCTTTACAAAGATACTGAAATTTTCACTCTGAAGATAAAAGTAAATCAGACTGAATTTTGAGCAGCTGATGGAAGTCTGAAACATATCAATGTGTTATTGGCAACAAAAGTCTGATGGCCACATTTGTTAAAAGCATTGTTGAGTAAACACTGTGCTAGTTTTCCAAGACTCCAAAAGGCTTAATAGATTCTCAGTAAATCTTATTTGGGTTGATTTCAAGGAAGCTAACCAACACACTATCAACCAACACAGATTTCCTGTTATAACGCTGAGTTGATGTGGAGGTGCCGATATTGGACAAAGTTAAAATCATACAACACCAGGTTGTAATCCAACAGGTTTATTTGAAAGTACAAGCTTTCGGAGTGCTGTTCCTTCATCAAGTACTGTAACTAGTGGGACAGGATTCTGTGTCTTATGATCCTGCCCCACCATCTACCTGATGAAGCAGCACTGCAGTGAAAGCTTGTACTTCCAAATACTATAACTTGGTGTTGTGTGATTTTTAACTTAATGCTGAGATTGTCTATCAAGTCCTCAGTCTGATTCATTTTTAATTCCTGCAAAAACTGAGTCAAAGGTTTGCTTAAATTTATAGTTGTGAGGATAACAAATTTTCAGTTAGTCTTCTGCATCTGTACATATTACGGTGAATGCCAGAATTCTGAAAGTTTATCAACCTAAAACGTTGACTTTAGATCTTCCAGCATCTATGAAGAAAGAAGTAATGAGTTTTTTGTCCAGCAGGTGCAGTTTTGGTTTCTGTACGATCTTATTGGTGTATACATAAAGTGGGATAAATATGAATGTCCACTTCAGAGAGAAATAATAAACTGTAGATCGGAAATAAAAACAGAAATGGTTGGAGAGACTCAGCAGGTTTGGCAGACACAGAGTTAATGCTTTGAGTCTGTTAAGACTTCTCTTCGGGAGGATGATTCTATCTCGTTGCTCCTTGGTTCTCTGAGCCATTCCAAGGAAGCTCGAGGAAAGTTTGAGAAATACCTGCCTCAGCACTCACTTGTAAACAAAACACCGTCCTCCCCTCCCGTTCTGCCGAAAGGGCATCGGACCTGAAACGTGAACATTGTTGTTATCTCCAGGGGTGGTGCCACGGCGCTGCTGTGCGTGTTTCTCCAACCTGAGGCCGACCTGGTGCACACCCCGCCCCACAACGTCCCGCCAGGCGGAACGGAAAGCGCGAAGCACCCGGAACGCCAATGCCATTACCTTCCGCCCGGACCGGAAGTGGCGGAAAACAACAACGGCCAACGGCGCGAGCGGCTCGGGATTGTTTTTGTGTGTGTGTGAAGAAACGGAGCCGTTCCCCGGGTGAGCGAGAAGTGTTTTGCTAAAGGGGAGGAGGACGATGCCGCGGAGGAAGGTGAGCGTCCCTTACGGCCGCGGCTGCATTTCATTCTCACCCTCCATTCCCCGGGCGGCAGGATTTATTGTAATCCTCTCGCCACCACCTTTCTCCATCCTCCTCCTTCCCGGCGATTTGATTTTCCGCCGGAATCTCGCGGGGAGGTAAGGCTCCAGGCCTCCCTCATCCCTTGACGGTCCGGGCGTGCTATTTTAAGGGAGGGCGAGAGAGGGATTGGAACGGGACGGAGCCTCGCTGTTTTCCAGCCGGCCCCGTGGAAAATACGAGAAGCCGCTGCTTGGCGCCGGGCCCTGGCAAGGTCCGAGTGGCTCGTGGTTCCGCCCCTCGCTCTTCCTATTGGCACCGGCCTCTGTCAATCAAGGCCGCACCGCGACCTCTCGCCGTATGATTGGTTGGCGCGGAGACTTCGCCCCGCCCCCGGCTCTGCTGGCGGGTCGAAGCGGTTTGTGCAAAAGCAGCAGCAGCTGCTGCTCCTGTGCAATGGGGGCTGGGCTAGGCCAAGCAAGACAAGGCACTACAGCACTGAACATAATTGCAGTTCGGTTGGCTGACCAGTGGTAAGCGATCAGTATTGCTGCACAGTTAGAAGTTGTATGCAACCAACCTAACCGAATGCAATGGGCTTTTAGCTATTGCTGTCTGTATGGGGGACCATACACCCAATAAGAAATGACAATGGTTGAGAAGAAACCAGTGCTTAGGTTAGTTTAATTAATTAAATATCCACATACAGTAACTTAACTACACGTTCTTAATTTTTTTCATGTTTCTGATTGCTAACAACAATATTTTACTTTTTGATTATTTTGAGCCTTTGCTTTCCTCCGACCCAGCCTGTTTGGTTCTTCAGTCATAAAGTGAAAATGAGGAGTTGCATCTTTCACAACTTCACGATGTTCCAAAATGTTTGCAGTCAATGAAGTATTTTTTTGAAGTGAAATCACGAAGCAACATAGCCATATGTGAGCACAGCAAGCTCTCACAAATAATAGCAGGTTTATGAATAGTTTATCTGTTTTCTATGATGTTATGAGAGGGATAATTTTGGCCAGGACATTGGGCACAACCCCTTGTACTTTGATAGAATGGTATTTAAGGTTCTTGCGAAGATCTGTGGCTTGGGTTGTGAATGAGGTGGTTGGTTAGCTCACCAAACTGTTGGGTTATCATGCTGACATTTCATTACCATATCGAGTAACATCATCAGTGTGACTTCTGTGAAGCACTGTTGTTCTGTCCAGCTTGATGTCGTGCTCCTGTCTGTTGAGGTGAATGTCACTTCCAGGTCTTCTCTGCAGCAGTTTGTATACAGGGCCTATCTGTGTGTTTGTTGATGGCCTTTATGGTTCAACTCTTACACGTCTCTGTTTGGCCTGTCCTAGGACAGTAACTTTGTCATAGTTGAACTGATGGCTCTCTCTGTCTGTGTGTGCGGAGATGAGGAAGATTGGATCATGTCGTTCATTAGCCAGTTGGTGTTTGTGAAGTTGGATAACTAGTTTTCTACCTATTTGTTCAATATAGTGCTTGTTGCAGTTGTTGAAAGGGATTTTGTGTATCAGATTAGTCCTGCATGTTCTGAGTATGGGCTGCTAGACATCATGGTAGAATGGATGACCAATGGATGATTTACGATCACAGTATACAGGGACCCCACTCACACGGACCAGATCCTCAATTATAATAGCAACCACTCCAATATCCACAAACAGAGCTATGACACACTGAAACGCAGCAGAACTGTACAAAGACGTGGAACACTTACACAAAGTCTTTGCTAACAGTGGATATCCCATCAACTTCATCCCTGATACCTTTCCAACAGACAATGCCAAATTAACACTATACCTACCAACACACTGGCCACCCTACTCTACGTGAAGAGCATATCAGAATTAACTACCAGGGTGTTAAGACCAGTATGTATTATGGTGGCATATCACCAACAGCCACACTACGCCAGCTAATTACCAGGATTAAGGACCCCATATCCACGGCATACGGGACCAATGTGGTATGCAAAATCCCTTGCAACAAACAGCCATCCGAAAATTAGCCATCCGACGTCACAGTCACCAATTGGCTACTAAATGACATGATCCATGTTCCCTCATCTCTGTGTACACAGACCAAGAGGGCAATCAATTCGACTATCCTAGGACAGGCCAACCAGAGACAAACAAGAGAGTTCTTGGAAGCCTGGTTTTCAACCAAAAAGGCTATTAACAAACACACAAACCTAGTGTACAAATCTCTGCAGAGAATACCTAGAAGTGACACTCACCTCAGCAGACTGGACCACATAAAAACCATGCCGGACAGAACAACAGTGTCTCATAGAAGTCGCATTGATGATGTTACCTAGTATGATAATGAAACCTTTGCATGATAACCCAATAGCTTGGCGAGCTAACCAACTATCTTAGAATGTCATTTATGTATTTGCCTGAGAGTTGATGGAGCAAAGTTTACTGTTTGTAGTACTTCCTCAGTATAACAATTGGTTAATGGTGTTGTATTCACATGTTTCTGGCATGGACTATGCAGCTCCTGCTGCTTGGTAAGTTTCCAGTCAGTAATTTATCTAATAGATAGTAATAGGAGACTTCTTTGGGGTTAAAATGGTTCTAAAATGTTACCAGAATTATCAGGCTGCCACAGTTAGTGATGATGTACCTCCTAAGAAAAAAGTAATTCAGGAAGTGTGAGGCTTGATGACTGTGCCAGCATTTATCACCCATTCCTGAGTGTAATCAAAAAGGTTAATTGCCTTCTTAAACCATTGCAGTCGATTTGGTGTAAGTATGCCCATGATGCGGTTCCAGGATTTTGACCCAGTGCCACTGAATGAACCGCAAAATTGTTCCAAGACGTGGTGAGGACTGACTTGGAGAGGAAGTTGCAGATAATGGCGTTCCCAGGTATCTGATGCTCTTGGGTTTGGAAGGAGCTGCCTAAGGAGACTTGATGAATTTCAGCACGGGATCGTGCGTACTGCTGTCACTGTGCGTCTGTGTTAGAGGAAGTGAATATTTGTGGACATGGTGCCAGTCAGGTCGGCTTCTTCATCTTAGATGGTGTCAAGGATCTTGAATGTTGTTGGAGCTATACTTATCCAGGCAAGGGTATTCCAGCACACTCGTGACTTGTGTTTTGTAGATGATAAACAGTCTTTGAGGAGATGAAAGTAAGTTATTTGCAGCAAGATTCCTAGCTTCTGTCCTGCTCCAGCAGCCATATTGTTTATATGGTTGGTTCAATTTTAGTCAGTGGTAATCCCAGGATGTTGATAGTGGGGAATTCGTAGATGGTTAGACTCTCCTGTTGAGATGTTCATTGCTTGGCACTTGTTTGACATGAATGCTACTTCCCACTTATCATCCCAAGCCTGGATGTCATCCAAGTCTTGCTGCATTTAGACAAGGACTTCTTCAGTGTCTGAGGAGTCGCATGTGATGCTGAACATTGTGCAATCGTGAGCAAACTTCCCTGTGTATGATCTCATTATGGAAGGAAGGTTATTAATAAAGAAATGGAAGATGGTTGGATCTAGGACACTATGCTAGGAAATTTAGGCCTCTTGTGGTGCAGAGCTAGTGTCCCTAAATCTGGGCCAGAGACCTGGGTTCAAGTTCCACTTGTCCCAATGGTGTGTCATAATACATGTGAACAGGTTGATTAAAAATATTTACCTGGAGGAGGTCCTCCAATGATGTCCTTGAGCTGTGATGACTGACCTCCAACTACTACAGGCACGTTTCTTTTTGCTGGGAATAACTGCAACCAGTGGTGAGTTTCTGCAGGGGATCGTGCGCACTGCTGCCACTGATTGTCATCGATACTCATTTTGATTGGGTTTCTTAATGTAGCCCACTGTCAAATGCAGTTTTGATATCAAGGGCTGTTACTAACACTTCACCTTTGGAATTCAGCTCTTTTGTCCATGTTTGAACCAAGGCTGTAATAAGGTCAGGCCCTGATGGATCCCAAACTCAGTGAATGAGCAGATTATTGCTAAGCTAATGTTGTTTCTTAGCCCTGCTGCTGACTTGTACCAACACTGCTGAAAAGCAATAATAGACTGATTGGGCAATAATTGACCAGTTTGGATTTGTCCTTTTTTTTTGTGTATAGCACATACCTGGGCAATTTTCCACATTGTCAAGTGGACGCCAGTGTTGTAGCTGTGCTGGAACAGCTTGGTTAGGGGTTGTGGCAACTTTTGGAGTGCACACAGTAGTTTTGCTGGAATACAATCGGAGTTGATAGCCGTTGCAGTATCCAGTGTCTTAAGTCATTTCTTTTTACGATGTGGAGTGTATCAAATTGGTAGAAGACTAGCATCTGCGATGCTGAGGGGTCTTGGAGAAAGTCAAGATGGATCAAGCACTTGGCATTTCTGAATGAAGATTGTTGCTGATCCTGACTTTTTGCACTGAACTGCCGGTTATTAAAAATGAGGATATTTATGTAGGCGGTTCCTCCAGTGAATTGTTTGATTATCTACTACAATGAATAAACAAAACCTGTGGCTTCCTCAGTAAATTCCGACAACAAATTCAGTGGTGGACTCTCCCTCTTTATGGGCATTTAAACGGGCATTGGATAGGCATATGGAGGAAAGTGGGCTAGTGTAGGTTAGGTGGGCTTGGATCGGCGCAACATCGAGGGCCGAAGGGCCTGTACTGCGCTGTATTTTTCTATGTTCTATGTTCTAAATCTTAAGCTGATTTGTTTGCTAAATATGGGTGATTGAAACAAAGTTACATGTTAAACGGTTATTTGTAGTACATGATAATGTTAATTCTCTGCACAAAATTTAAGTAACAAATCATCACGCCTAAATCAAACTTTTATTATGTTGATAATATTGAAACCATTTTCACTACAGCAGTCTCTTGTCAGTTGCTTTAAGCACATCTCCGCTTTATATTTTTGCAGTTTTGATGCCATTGAGAGAGATCCCAAACCTTATTTATCCCATAAGGTAGATGAATCAAATTGTTTTCTAGACCTTAGCACATCCAACAAGAAAAACACTCTTTCCCATAGAGCAACATAGATTCTTTCTCTGAAATGATGTGAGAGATTCAGTCTTTGTTTTCATTCTAAAATACCTACCTGTATTGATCACACATTTTTCAAAAAGTCCTAATCTTGCTTTTCATTGGTTTGAACCTGACCTACCCTACAATTTCATTTAAAGCAATACTTCAAAGTTGGTGTCTTTACTATCTTGAAATTCCTGAATCATTTCTGCTTCTTTCACTCAATACTTTTTCCACTTGCATTTATATAGTGACTTTAACAGAAAATCATTCCATGCTCTTAACAGAGGCCTACCTAGATGGAAATGTATGTCTGGATAAAAAAGGACTTAATTTAAAGATTATCTCAAAACATGGTCAAAAAAAGGGTCTGAGTTGTATGCTTAAAGGTGGGAAGGAGCTGAAGAGCCAGATAGGATCAGGGGCACTGTTTTAGAGCATGAGCTATATGCATGTTGGTGAAGGTAGTGTTGGTACTTAAAAGGCCAGAGTCAGGGAAGCATGGTATTTTGTATAGTTAGAGATAAGAAGACAAGTACATGGAGAAATTTAGACATGAATAAGAAACTCCAACTTAAGACCTGAGACCAGTGTCAGTGAAAGAACGTGTTGAACTGGACAGTGTTGATGACAGATTTGTGGATAAACAAAAGATTTTGAAATGAAGAAAGGCTGAAGATGAGATCGGAGAGTGTTGGAGTAAACAAGTCTCCTGTTGTCAGAGGTGACTCCACATCTTACTCCAATTTTGGGTTACCTTGTGCTTTGATGTTTAGATCCCAACACAAAACTAAATATGTACTCTGATTAGTGATGTATATAGTTTGACCATACCTTCTAACTTGTAGTCTGCCATTTTGATTGACGTTTTGAAGTAGTTGCCACATTGGCCATGAATTTCCATTTGAGTGCAATTGACAAACAAGTTGTGATGGGTTTCAGAAGTATTTTTGTTTGCTTAAATTGATGCTCAAAACAATTTTAAATCATTATTAGCAACTCAGTCAAGAAACCTTTTGAATGTAACATTAAACAAATTATTTAAATTTTTCGGGGTGGGATATGTTGCAGTTTGAATGAGAGAGCTGAAAATGGGTTTTACCACATGATGTTTTTACTTCGTATCTGGTTCACCATTTGTGAAGAAACCAATTAAAAGTAGCTGAAAATGACTATAAAAATGCAATATAATGCTGTTTGCTAGTTTCATTGGTGTGCAGCAGTTGGTCGGTAATTAAAAATGTCAAAAGTTTTTATAACTGCCCACGAGTGTCTTTATGCCTTTGATTAGGAGAGATTTCTTGAAGGTCTGCAAATGGGCATGATTAGCAGGAACTTATAAAGATGACTTAATTTGGCCTCTTTATGTACCTAAGTTTGTGACTGCGGCTGGCAAATAGTGCTTTTTAGTCCTTGTTTGACAATCTGCACTAGCTTCTCATGTGTTATTTTTCTTTTGACTACTTGCACTGGAAATAATTTGCTCCTGAAGATCCTGAATATTTGCACTGTTGTCTGATTTCCAGTCAATAGCTTTGATTTTTTTCAAAGCTTGGAGTTTCAGAAGGCTTTCGAAAAGATCCCACATAAAAGATAAGCTCACAAAGTTAAAGTGCATGGGATTAGAGAGAGTGCACTGAAATGGATTGAGAACTGGTTTGCAGACGGGAAACAAAGTAGGAATAAACTGCTCTTTTTCTAGAGGTAGACAGTTACTAGTGGGGTAGCACAGGAATCAGTGCTTACTCCCTAGCTATTCCCAATGTACACTAATGGTTTAAATGAGGGAATTGTGTCATTCCTCCTGGCTTTGTTTTATCTGTAAGCGTGGTGAGAGGGTATACTGCGGGAAGAATGCAAAACTACTCGTGATTTGGATAAGCTAAGTGGGCAAATAAATAGCAGATGTGGTACAGGTAGTTCAATTAAATAATAGCTGTGTTCCTGTGCGATACCATGTTATAGGAAATAGTGCAATAGAAATAATGGGACCTAAGGAAAAAACAGGGTTGGGATTTCCTGTCCTCTGGCTGTCGAAACATATTCACAATGCTTTTCCAAGTCCACTCGCACAAACCTTTCACCGTATCTTTCACGAAGCTCTTCACGAGAGAGCGCACAAGCTGACTGACCACGTGATGCAGACGCAGAGCCCAGTCCTCTGAGCACCATGACATCTAATGCCAGAGATGAGAATTGCGTAACAGTGAACAGTTTATTTTATAAAAGAGTCAGCAATTCATAAATTACATTACAGGTAAATCACAGTTAATAAATGTGCATTTTAGGAGATCTACGGCTTTGGGAAAGGGGGAGGTGCGACAAAATCTGGGTGTCCTCTTACATCAATTGCTCAAAGTATGCATACAAGAGCAGCAGGTGGTATGTTGGCTTTCATAAAGGCTTTGAGTACAGGAGAAGGGATATCTTGCTGCAACTGTACAAGGCATTGGTAAGATTGCATGTGGAGTGTTGTGTGCAATTTTGCTTCCAATGATGGGAGTCCAGAACAATGGGTCAGTCACATTCTAAGGATACTGGATAACCCCCTTTTTAAGACTGAGATGAGAAATTTGTTCATTCAGAGTGGCAAGCCTGTGGAATTTGCTACCGCATAAAACAGTTGAGGCCAAAACATGGTATGACTTCAAGAAGAAATTGGATATTGTACATAAGGCAAAAATGGGATCAAAATATATGTGGGGAAAGTTGTAACAGGCTATTGAGTTGGATGGTCAGTCGTAATCATAATGAATGGTGGAGCAGGCTATAAAGACAGAATACTCTGAGTCGTAGAGGTGTACAGCATGGAAACAGATCCTTTGGTCCAACTAGTCCATGCCTTATGTTTCTGTGAATTTCTTCACCCAGAGAATGGTGAGTCTGTCACAGGAAACTGTTGAGATTAATACATTGAAGACCTTCAGGAACGATGTAGATCAAGTTCTTAGGACTGAAGGGATTGAAGGAAAAATGAAGAAAGTGGGAACTGGTAATGTTCAGATATGATCATATTGAATATTAGAACAGGCTCAAAGAGTCAAAGGGCCTATGCCTGCTTCTATATTCTATGTTTCTCTATATAATCTAGCAGAAATTTTTGGTTTTGTTCACTTGTCTTTAGCTGAATGTCAGGTCAATGTACATTATGTTATACTTGTCCACATGGTCAGGACTGGATGAGATGCATCTAAGGAGATAGAGATGTACATTATGGAAACAGACTGTTCAGTCCAACTTGTCCAAGCCAACCAGATATCTTAAATGAATCTACTCCCATTTGCCAGTACCCGGCCCATATCCCTCTAAACCCTTCGTATTCATATACCCATCCAGACGCCTTTTAAATGTTTTAATTGTACCAGCCTCCACTACTTTGACTGACAGTTCATTCCATACAAGTACCACCCTCTGCGTGAAAAGGTTACACCTGAGATCCCATTTAAATCTTTCCCCTCTAACCATAAATCTCTGCCTCTATGCCCCAGTTTATTCAGCCTCTTCCTATAGCTCAAACCTTCCAACCCTGGCAGCATCCTTGTAAATTGTTTCTGCACCCTTTCAAAAATTTCATAACATCTTTCTTGTAGCAGGGACATCAGAATTGAATGCAGTATTCCAAAAGTGTCCTCACCAACTTGAACAGCTGCAACATCACCTCTCAACTCCTGTACTCAATGCACTGACCAATAAAGGCAAGTGTACCAAAAACCTTTCACTACCCTGCCTACCTGCAACTCCACTTTCAAAGAGCTATGAATCTGCTCTCCAAGGTCTGTTTGTTCGAGAACACTCCCCATGACCCTACCATTAAGTGCATAAGTCCTGCCCTGAGCTGCCCCATCAAAATGTAGCACCTCACATTTACCTAGATTAAACTCCATCTGCCATTCCTCGGCCCATGTGGTCAAGGTCCCATTGTACTTTTGAGGTAACTTTCTTTGCTTGGAAGGAAGTAAAGAAGTAAATGCAGAGGCAGTATCAATAACTTTCCAATATTGCTTAGATACTTAAGCTTAATGCCAGAGGATGATTTTTTTTTCTAGAGTTCTCTGCCTGAGTGTAGGACAGGCCCACTATCATGGCTTCCATCATAAGGAGTAAAAGGAAGCAGATCCTGAATCAACCCCATGCTGTGGCACAAACCTGATCCACATTGACTGTCCAATCAACTGATCTGACTGCCTCCAAAGTATCTAAATAGTGGTGGCTATTTAGATTTTTACATGCATTCTGTAGTCTGGAGCCAACGTGGTGGTAGAGGCTCAATTTCCTTCATCACATTACTAGCCAGAAATCTCATGTTCATACAGCCGGGAATTGGTATCCACTGGAAGCATTTACAGGTTTAAAAACTCCCTGTTTGGCCACATTTTGCATGCACTACCCTTTACCATTAACTGGGATTTACATCCAGAGTTGCTTTCCAGCAGCAGGGATGCTATCCATTGCATCAAGAGGAGAGATGGTGACTTAATGGTAGTGTCACTGGAAGAGCAAGCCTGACACCCAGACTAATGTTTTCACTATTGAAGCTGGTGAAATTTAAATTCAGTTCTTTATACCTGGAATTGAATACTGTGTCGGTGACCGTGAATGTGAAACAATTCTGGTTCATTCATGTCCTTTAGTGTCCTTGAAGGAAGGAATTCTGCTATCCTTAGTTGATCTGGGGTACTTATGATTTTGGATCCATGGCAATATGGTTGGCTGTTAACTTCCCTTTAGAATGATCAGGCAAGCCAATAGTTTCAAGAACAGTTTGAGATGGGCAGCAAGTGCTTATTTTATCTACACAGTTTTATATTTCCTGAACAGCACCTTCACAATTGACTGTCTTTCATAATTTGATTTCATTCATACTTATGAACAGTTTTCACCGAGTGCCCAAGTTATTGAAATAAAATGGGAATTGGAGTAGTGCCAGGGCTACGGTTGATCCCTGAGGGTACGCTACTTACCACTCCACTCAACACTTTATGTTGATTGCTGGCAGCATCTGTGGAGAGAAAGCAGAGTTTTGGATCCAGTGACCCTTCTTCAGAACTGATAGTAGTTAAGTAAAAGAAGTATTTATGCTGAAGAAAGGGAGCGAGTTGGTGGAAGTAAAGAAGTAAGTGATAGGTGGAGATTGAGCCCAGAGGGAGAGAAATACAGGCAAACAAAGGGTGAGCCATAGAAGGATGAAACCTATGAATAGGGATCATAACTAGTGAAAATGGGCTAGCTGTGCTGAAAATAGCCTGTATGTTGACAGGGTTTAAATGTGGGGGTGCGTAAAATGCATAAAAGAAAGTGTTTAGGTCCTAAATTGTTAGAGTCTGAATTTGAGTCCTGAAGTTTGCAGGATTCTCAAGTGGAAAATGAGATGCTGATCTTCCAACTTGTGCTGAACTTCAGTGTAGACAATAGACAATAGGTGCAGGAGTGGGCCATTCAGCCCCTCGAGCCTACACCGCCATTCAGTATGATCATGGCTGATCATTCCTAATCAGTATCCGCTTCCTGCCTTATCTCCATAACCCTTGATTCCACTATCTTTGAGAGCTCTATCCAACTCTTTCTTAAATGAATCCAGAGACTGGGCCTCCACTGCCCTCTGGGGCAGAGCATTCCACACAGCCACCACACTCTGGGTGAAGAAGTTTCTCCTCATCTCTGTCCTAAATGGTCTACCCCGTATTTTTAAGCTGTGTCCTCTGGTTCGGCACTCACCCATCAGCAGAAACATGTTTTCTGCTGCCAGAGTGTCCAATCCTTTAATAATTTTATGTCTCAATCAGATCCCCTCTCAGCCTTCTAAACTCAAGGGTATACAAGCCCAGTCGCTTCAGTCTTTCAGCATAAGGTAATCCCTCCATTCGATGAATTGACCTTGTGAACCTACGCTGCACTCCCTCAATAGCCAGAATGTCTTTCCTCAAATTTGGAGACCAGAACTGCACACAGTACTCCAGGTGTAGTCTCACCAGGGCCCTGTACAGCTGCAGAAACACCTCTTTACTTCTATATTTAATTCCTCTTGTTATGAAGGCCAGCATGCTATTAGCCTTCTTCACTACCTGCTGTACCTGCATGCTTGCCTTCATTGACTGGTGTACAAGAACACCCAGATTTCTGTGTACTGCCCCTTTACTACCTCAATGGAATTAATTTAGGTCATCTGCCTTCCTGTTCTTGCCACCAAAGTGGATAACCATATATTTATCCACATTAAACTGCATCTGCCCTGCATCTGCCCACTCACCTAACTTGTCCAGGTCACCCAGTAATCTCCTAACATCCTCATCACATTTCACCCTGCCACCCAACTTTGTATCATCAGCAAATTTGCTAATGTTATTGCTGATACCATCTTCTATATCATTAACATATATTGTAAAAAGCTGCGGTCCCAGCACGGATCCCTGCGGTTCCCCACTGGTCACTGCCTGCCATTCCGAAATGGTGCTGTTTATCACTACCCTTTGTTTCCTATCAGCCAACCAATTTTCAATCCAATCTAGTACATTGCCCCAATACCATGCACCCTAAGTTTACTCACTAACCTCCTATGTGGGACTTTATCAAAAGCTTTCTGAAAGTCCAGGTACACTACATCTACTGGATCTCCCTCGTCTATCGTCAGAGTTACATCCTCAAAAAATTCAAGAAGATTAGTCAAGCACGATTTCCCCTTCATAAATCCATGCTGACTCTGTCCTATCCTGTTACTACTATCCAGATGTGCCGTAATTTCATCCTTTATAATAGACTCTAGCATCTTTCCCACCACTGAGGTCAGACTAACTGGTCTATAATTTCCTGCTTTCTCTCTCCCACCTTTCTTAAAAAGTGGTATAACATTAGCCACCCTCCAATCCTCAGGAACCGATTCTGAATCTATCGAACTATGGAAAATAATCACCAATTTCCCGAGCCACCTCCTTCAGTACCCTGGCATGTAGACCATCAGGCCCCGGAGACTTATCAACCTTCAGACCTAACAGTCTCTCCAACACCAAATCCTGGCAAATATAGATTCCCTTAAGTTCAGGTCCTTCAGCCACTGTTACCTCAGGGAGATTGCTTGTGTCTTCCCCAGTGAACACAGATCTGAAGTACCCATTTAATTCTTCTGCCATTTCTTTGTTCCCTGTAATATATTCCCCTGTTTTTGTCTTCAAAGGCCCAATTTTAGTCCTAACCATTTTTTTGCCTTGCACATACTTAAAAAAGCTTTTACTATCCTCCTTTATATTATTGGCCAGTTTACCTTCGTACCTCATGTTTCCTCTGCGTATTTCCTTCTTAGTAATCCTCTGTTGTTCTTTAAATGCTTCCCAGTCCTCTGTTTTCCCACTTATTTTTGCTATGTTATACTTTTTCTCTTTTAACTTTATATGTTTCTTAACTTCCCTCGTCAGCCACGGTTGCCCATGCCTCCTCCTGGGACCTTTCTTCCTTTTAGGAATGAACTGATCCTGCAACTTCTGCATTATACACAGAAATATCCGCCATTGTTCCTCCACAGTCATCCCTGCTAAGGTATCGCACCATTGAACTTTGGCCAGCTCCTCCCTCATAGCTCCATAGTTCCCTTTATTTAACAGAAGTACTGTCACTTCTGACTCTCCCTCTCAAATTGTGGATTGAAGCTTAATGTATTATGGTCACTACTTCCCAATGGCACTGCAACAGACCCGAGAAAGAAACATTGGCCAGAAGAAAGGTGGCAAGCTTTCTTACAGACAGAATGTAGGTGTTCTGCAAAGTGGTGCCCAGTCTGCATTTCAGCTCCCCAGTGTAGAGGTGAACATGTGAGCAGTGAATACAATAGACTAAACTGACTAGAGTGCAGGTAGTTTGCTGCTTAACCTGGCAGGTTTGTCTGGAGCCTTGGATATTAAGGAAGGAGCAAGTAAATAGGCAGGTGTTACACTTTCTGTGGTTGCATGGAAAGGTGCTATGGGGGAATGGAGGAGGAGTGGACCAGGATTATGTGGAGGGAATGGTCCTCTAATGGATATTGGTGTCTAGCCTGCTCCAGAAATTTAAAACAAATATTCAAAGAAGGGAATGGACGAGCGAGAGATGGACCGGATGAAGATGAGAGGAGGATGGAAATTAGAAGCAAAGTTGATAGTTTCTCCCTATTTCATCAATGTAGCAGAGAAAGATTGAGGCGATAGACCTGAGTAGAATTTGAACAAGGAGTTTTCCACATACCCCATAAAGAGATAGACATTATAGGGGCCAATGCAGGTATCCAGGCAAAGGAGAAATTGTTCAAATTGAGCATGTGCAAAGCCAGGCAGAGGAGGGTGATGGTAGATGTGTATGGTTCAGGCCTTTTGTCCAGGAAGGCGCAGAGACCCCAAAGACTATCCTGACGGGGGATGGACATCTAAAGGGATTGCATGGCCATGGTAAAGAGGAAGGTTCTTGGGGCCTTCGAACTGGAGCTGCTATAAAGTATCAGAGTAATCGTAGACGTAAGTGGGATGGGACTGGTCCGAGGAAGAAGAAGAAGAAAAATCTTGTCAAGGTGGGAAGGGAGAAATTCTGAGTGCAGGAACAGGCAGAAACAATGGATTTGCCCAGGAGTTCTGAATGTGGAATTTGTGATGAAGGTAGAAATGGGCTGTACAGGGTTGGGGGACTGTGAGCTTGTAGGCTGTGGCGGGATTCCGTGCTTTGGATTTTTGTTTATAATTTCAGTCCATTTCATTTATGCAAATGCTATGTGTTCTGTGCATGATCAATTAGGGAGGTTGTGATATTAATGTCTTTTATAAATTTTGCAAGAAGTAGTAATTCAGGACAATATACATCTCCAGTCATTCTTTGCTTCTTGATTTTTTTTAACATATTAGAAAGTTTCTATATTCAGTTGGTAGCATCTTCATTGTTCTTGCTGCATGATTTAAAGAGCTTGTTTTGCTTCTGACATTTTTATGGCTCACAGTTGTTAATTTGGTTTTCTGAGCCTTGTAGATAAGCATCGTTCATGCTCTGGGTTATATTTTTCACAGCTTCAGAAAGAGAAAACCTTGTGTACTGTTTGACCTGAGCAGAACTTCCTCTTGCATTGTTCTTTCATGTCTGCAACAACTGAAACCCCGATGAATGCTTTTACCAGCATGCATTTGGAATTTTCCTGTTTTCTCCCTGTTAGATTTCCCCACATATTGTTCATGAACCAGTCATCCACAAAAAGCTTTGCTTTACATTTTCAGCTGCATGAAGCTTTCATCTCTTTCAGCCCTCCCCCTGAAAAACTCCATTGTTGCCATATTCCGGAGAATTAGATTTAATGTGCTCATGCTCACTTTCAAATCCTCTACTGGTTTACTTCTCTATCATGTATTCCTATAGTCATGCATCTATGTGCACTTCCTCTAGTCTTTCAATTTTACTTTCATTGCCCACATGCTTCACCACAGACAACCAACAATTCCATTCAATCATTCCATGCTACCTGAAACACCTTTTATTCTTGTAATTTCCATGGTGCCATTTTCCTTCCAATTTTAAAACTTGTTCTTAAGACCTTCTTTAAACAGTTATTTTTGTGTTTTGCTTATCTTTCCCGTTTTTATGCATTATAGATAGCACTAAGAAATACCTATTCATATATTATGCAAAATTAAAGTTCCAAAGACCAATGTGGGAGATAAATTGTGACTGAGTTATTCACACTTTCTTGATATACATTTGGAAATTTCAAGAGAAGTTGATAGGCTGTGTGCTTTGTTTGCTAATTGGTGACTGCAGCACAAGAACTTTGAGTTGTCTCTGAATGATAAGACTCTGTAAATTACTTAACTGGAAGGAAAACCTTCCAGCGTGTCGCATCTGCATTACCATGGTAACATTTACATTGCTGGGATACCAATTCTTGTTGCATAGCACCTGTGTTTATTTTTATAAGGAAGATTGAAAGTAATTTAGAGGTCCAAGCATATGTTTCACGTTACCATTATTCAGTAATGATTGCAAGGCATCAGATTACACATAAAGTTCAAGGTTGCTTGACTATATTCTACAAGGACAAATGTTTTAGATGTATGGTTTGTTTTGAGACCTGAAGCTACATATAATTGGTACATGGAGTCATTTATAGTAAAGGAATAGCTGAAGAATGTCTGCAAATAGTGACAATCTACAGGACGTTGTTAGAAAATAATTTATAGATGGTTAAAAGTAAACTAAGCTATAAGAAGTGAATCTGCTTTTTTAATAAATAGTGTTCCTAACTGTTGAAGTTTTAGTTTTTAATAGAACATTTCCTCTTACAGTGTTCATCAACAATCCTGTAAAGTGAAATTTATTTTAATCTGGATGCTGTATGTATACTCCGTTTGCTCTTCGAGAGCAATGTTAACTATTATAATAAGCCCTTTACTGCAAATAAAGGTGTCATCCCTCGTCTTGTTCCATGTCATACTTATCAATCATTTTGGAAAATTGTGGCATATTAAGCAGATCAAAATTTACAGAAACAAACAACTGTTGTATTGACAAATGAAATAAAAGTAGGAAGCAAGCACTTGACAAATATGTGATCATACAATTCAAGACGACATAATAAATTGTCTGTCCTTTGTAATAGCAGCTTTCCTATATAATCTGGACTCAGTGGTAATTTCTATTTGTTTGCCATTTTAGACATTGCTGTATTCGTTTGAATTGAACATGTGATTTATGCAATATAGTATTCACATTTTGACTGTACAGCAGAAATGTGAAGTAAACAATATTCAAGTGGCAACCAGTTGTGAAGATGTTAGTGTTGAAGTAACCAAATACGTCAAACAGTGTTTGATGAATTGTGGCAATGATCCTGGTAGATGAGCGACACACTTCAGAATGTGGGAAGAATGAAGTGACAAATACAAAAATATAACAAATCAATAATACTAATGTATTAAAGAATTCCAACCTTTTGAAATAATGGGGTAATGTTTAAGTTCAGTGTACTTTGAGTTCGAGTGGGTTTCATTTGGAAAAAAAGAGATTATGTAAGACGATGGGACTGCGTAAGTGGATCTGAAAGTAAGAGTAACTCATGCCAGTAATATTGGAAGCAAAGATTGTACTTGTGACTTCTTTTCCTTTAATCTTTATTGGAATGTGGGTGTTACAACCAAGGAATGTTGCCTATTCAGTTTACCCTCGAACAATTCAGAGGGCAGTTAACCATATTTCACATGTTGATGAAACCAGATAAATGATGCAGTTTCACATAACAGTCATTGGTTGTTGTCATGTTTGCCATCTGAGTCTTGCTGTATATTTCAGATTGGCTAATTGAATTCAAAATTCCATCAATTGCTGTTGTAACTTTAACACATTCACTTGGGCCTCCAGATTACGTGTCTGGTGAGAACAACACAAGACCATAATTTTCCCTTTGCAAGTCTAAAAACACTTAGTCCACCTGACATGGTATTTCCAATATGAGTATGCAGTCACTGTATTTTCTGTAATATTTGTATCTGCAAGTAGAAGTTAAAATTGTAATTACAGAATGTTTATGTTTGATATGTCAGTAGTTAAAAAAGTTGTTCAAATTGAGTTGATAGAAATCTCACATCTGGTGAGTAAAAAGTGAAATAATGTAGATTAAAACTGTTTGATTGCGTTTGTTTAGTTATTTATGGAACAGTCATGAATATTGTGATATATTGCATCCTTTGCTATATTTTACCTGAGTAGAAAGATGATTATATTTCATCTCCAATTGAACTAATATAAGTAAGTCATTGTAAAACTGACTTAGGAAAATTTTATTCATCTCTTCTGAAATCAGACAGTCAAATGGTTTTACACAATGCATTTGCAACCGTCGTGCTAATGACTGCCAACATAAGATCTTTTTGGGTGTCAGTTGCCAAAAACTGACTTCATGCTACTGTCCTTTATTCAGAAGTTATACAAAAGTCTTCTCTATTTAAATGCAGTTTTGCAATAGTTTAATTCATTACCTTTATTACATCTACACTGATTTAATTAAAGATGCCTGTAATACAATGTCATAATTAAAGATCATAATATCCCATTGATATAATGGAGGTAGAAATGTGGTCTTCACTATTTTAACTACTGCTCATGATTAGTAGTGTTATTTTAGGTTCAAATGGTGTTGTAAAGTAAGAATATCCAAACTACAAAAGTAATCCGTTTTAATCATATTCTGGACCTTTTTATTTTGTTCAGTTTCTTTAATTCCTATTTGTGAGCTTGGAAAGATCAATTTGTAACTCAATTGATAGGGCTTGTGTTTAGTTTTGGCATGTGGTTTCGCATTGTTTTGCAGGAAGGGAGGAAGTTTTAAGGTCACTGTAATATAACCAAGAGGAAGGTGTATCATGCTGGAAAGTAACACCACCAGGTTGAAAGAGTTTAATAAACCTTCCCACAGCAGCAAACATTATTAATCTTCCTGCATCTTTCAGCATTTCCAATGCATTGCAAGTCTCTCTCACTCATATAGAAATAATTCTAGCATGTCAATAACACAAATCTAAGAATCAAGCCCCTCCTTTGATTATTTGACTCTTTTACCCCACACTGCTACTTAACGGACTCCAACCAACTCTGTAGATGCAGTAGTCTCAACAGTTTATTCTTATCGCATTGTGAAATCTTGTTTGTGTTTTATGGTGTATGTTACAAATATATGGATTACTTGAAACACAATTCTGAGTTGTGTAGTTGGGCGGGGCTAGGGTCGGAGCATGATTGAGAGAGCAGAAGTTTTAAAATCAGGCATAAAATCCCTGGGCTACAACTCCGTCATGTTCAGGTTTGCTTTCTCTTTTTAAGTTTGACCACAGTATTAAGAATATCTATTTATCTCTTGATTATATTGACTTTTTGTTTTGTTTCAACATGCACGGTATAACCTTTTAAGTTAATGTCAGAACTGTAATCCACCTCTAAGCTCCATTCTTTTCAACTGATAAAGCATTATTCAGATCCTGATGATAAAATATTTTAGTGATAAGATTTTTGTTAAGCAAGAGTTCTGTCATTTATTGAAAATTCAGGATGACTAGTTATTATGCAATTATAAGCTACTCTCCCATTATGAGCAAATGTCACTGTCTGAAGTAGCTTGAAATTGCTGGCATCCTATTTGAAATGTTATTTTTTAAGTGTATATACTGTAATTGATAGGAGTGAGCTATCAGTTACAAAATAAAGTTTTGTGCACGATATGACGAACAAGAATTAGAGCGGAAAACACAATTGAGAAAAATGCTCTTTTCTATATGTTTAGATGTCAAGGACATTTATCTCCAAATATACAATTAAGTGGAAACGTTTTCTAGTTTTAGAATATACTGTATAGAGGCTTGGCTATTAATGTGAGCAGCAAAAAATGAGAAAGCATTCTATTAATTATAGAGATATGCCTATTATGAAAACACCTATGGTATTTGTGGTTACCTTTTCTTCTGGAAGGAATTATAAAGGATTGATGTTGGCACACTTTTAGATTCAGGGAGATGGGAATATATGAACAACGATGAACAGAAATAGACACTGTGTGGTTTGCCCAGTCTGTCTGCACTAAGTACATGCCCTAAACTATTTGCCTAGCTGAAGGGCGAAAGGAGATCAAAAATAATGGCCCATTGGGAGGAGCGGGATGGGTTCATGTTGAAATAGGCACAGGTATCAAAATGTCTCTAATCTTCTTAGACAATCAAAACTAATCCAGGTGATCACTTTGATCCTCACTATGTTGTGCAGTAGCCACCTTTTTTGAGAGATGACTTTTGCCCTACAAATATGTCCAGTGCTCATTTGAAGTAATTCAATAAATTGCTGTCCTCTCACAAACCAGAAGCTCCAAGGCTTGTGGCATGAACCATTTCTAAAATCTAACCACATCTCGATTCAGGAATTTTAAATTGTGATCCTCAAACCTTTCTCACATAATTAGTTGGAACAAAATGTCTCCCAAATACAGTCTATTCCACTCATCATTCATCAACCTTGGTCTAATGATCCTGACTGCATTTCTATCATTTATATGTTCGTGCAGAAAATAGAAACCGAAGAATAAATAGGGCATGTTTTCACTGTTGCAGTCATACCCTGCTGATTGTGTTCCCTCAGGAAGAATCCTAACAAGGTGAAGTGGAAGCCTAGTGAGTAAATGGACAGTGATCGAAGGAGGCAGGTATGGACACTGTGTATCTCTATGTTTGGGAAAGATTTAACCCTTTTAATATTGTAAGGAAATAAAAATTTATATTAAAAAAAAATCAACTGGCGACTTTGTAAAGTTACGGCACTTTTAACAATTATGTTTATTTGTGACAATAAAATGCAATCAAAAATTCAACTGAACTTTATTTTCTTTATTTGCATATGCCAATCAATTTACCAAATATTGAAATAAATACACTGTACCCCGGACTAGTAATTCAATATGCAATATTTTGGCTCAAGTCTATTCATTGTTTTGTGAAATGTCCATTTTCAATTATTTTACATACTCCAAATTACATTATTTGCCCTATTATTCACGGTTTAATATATGAATGTTGAGTATATCATCTGCAGTTACTTTCATAAAATCCTTTTGTACAATATAAAAGGGAAGCCATTTTGGCTTTTCATACTTATACCAATCCACTAATCAATTGTTATTATTGCTTTTTCCCTCAACTCTGATTTTGCTTTCTATTTCAAGTACGTATCCAATGACCTTCCAAAGTTGCTGGTGAATCTATCTCCAGAATCTATTTGGGTACTGCATTACAGAGGAGAAAGTAAGGACTGCAGATGCTGGAGATCAGAGCTTAAAAATGTGTTACTGGAAAAGCGCAGCAGGTCAGGCAGCATCAAAGGAGCAGGAGAATCAATGTTTCGGGCATAAGCCCAAAACGTTGATTCTCCTCCTTTGATGCTGCCTGACCTGCTGCACTCTTCCAGCAACACATTTTTAAGCTACTGCATTACAGATAATATTAGAACATTATAAAACAAAACTCTCCTTTTTTTGTTTCTTTTGTCAAATATGTTAAAACTATTTATCAACCTTCCTATCAGTTGAATCAACTTATTACAAGAGCGACATCAAAATCTTTTACAACCTTGAATATTACTTGCTGTTAAATCACTCCTTGAACTTCCTTCACTGAAAGGAGAATAATCTAGCTTCTTGATTCTCTGCAAATAACCCTATTTCTGTGTGAATTTTTAGATCTGCTCAATTTCTTCTTGGCACTCTCAAAAATTGTGTATGTGGTTCACTAAGTGTCCAAGTTCCTGCACCCTGCTTTTAAATGATATTGTATAGTTTACACTTGCTTTATTATGCTATCCTTAACAATTCCTTGTATAACTTTCAAATTCCATCTGTTTTGCACATCCCACCAGTAAATCTATATGTTCCTGAAATCTGCTATTACCTTCCTCACTCATGAGTACATCTTGAACGTTTATGTCATTTGCAAACTTCAATATTTTTGCTTTCTAAACCCACAATCTAGATCACTAATATGGGCCGCTACGGACGCTGCTGCATATGTCCGTCAATCTGATGACCACTCAAAATTGCTCTCTGCTTTCTACCACTTTGAATTATCTATCAACGCTGTTTGTGACCTTTTAATGTTGTGTTTCGGTATTGCTAACAAATCTGTGATGTGACCCTTAACTACTATTTGGAAATTCCTATGTGCAGCATGAACTGCATTATATTTAGCAACCCTCTTCGTTACATCAAAGGACTTTGATCAAGTCTGGCAGTCATAATTTGCCTCCAATAAGTTTGTTACCTATTCTTTTTAGTTTTGCTGTGCTGTGATCCCTAAT
The DNA here is from genome assembly GCF_020745735.1 of Hemiscyllium ocellatum. Classification (NCBI taxonomy): domain Eukaryota; kingdom Metazoa; phylum Chordata; class Chondrichthyes; order Orectolobiformes; family Hemiscylliidae; genus Hemiscyllium; species Hemiscyllium ocellatum. The sequence continues at coordinate 26,222,287 of NC_083432.1, forward strand.
AGTTTTTCCACAATAGACATTTGGCTGACGAACTTATTGGATTTATCCATTGAATGTGCAGGAGTGTAACCTTTAGTCCTCTTCTGGTACAAGTGCTTTCCAAGGAAGATTTGAAACTTTGATGCTAGAGCCTGTGCTTTTTCACCGTTGATTCTCTCAGGAACTTCCAGAATGAGTGACTGCTAAACTCTGTTTACTTTTAGACTGTCCAGTTTATCTAATATTTGTTGTTATGATGCCAGATACCCTGTCCAGAACAGAATTAAACTGAAGTTGTTTGAATTTTTGTTTAATTTGAATCAGTTTGATGACTCTGTTTCTTTAGGAGAATATGTATTTTAATATAAAGGCACACAGTCATGCCATTTCATGCTAGCTGTAATAATTGCAGAACTCCAATGAAAAGCAGCAAGCTGCCCAAGTTAGAGTATTGGGAAATATAAACCTACTGGAAACATACTTGAGGTATTTCTTTCTCCATGTGAGTCTTCTGCTAAGGTGTCTGCATGATGGGTTAATGAATAGAGGTGTTGCAACTAAACCAAGAAGTGGTAGAGATAAAACAAAGGTGAAAAAGATGGTTATGACTAAGTGCAATTTCTAACGGTTTATGTAGAGTAATCGAGGTTCTGTTTGGCAGTTAAGGTGCAAGTTGGATATTTCAGAAAGTTAAATATACCTTTTGTTGTTGAATTGCAAATAGTATTATTTGGGATAATGGAGCACTGTTTTTGAAAGTTATGAAGGAATCTCACTAGAGTGAGATGCCATTTCTATTAAAGCAGTGCTGAACCCCACATTCCTTCATATTTATTTAACTTTAACCCCACTTACATTTCATCTGTTTTTTCTCATTTTGGTTTGCTTATTTTTTGTTATGAATGATGCACCCACCATTTCTATTTTGAGTGCTCATCTTGTTTTATTTAATTTTCTGTCCTCCTTTCTTTTCTTCTACAGTCCCATCCTAGAGTGTATCGGAGCAGAATTTCAGCTTTTTAAACTTATTCTGCCAGTCATGGGAACGTGACTGCTCTGTATCTTAACTTCATCTGACTTCCTTGGATGTATTCCTTAATATCTTTATCTATTAGTCTCAGATTTAAAATGAGGGTATGAACTCATTGGCACCAGTGCTGGGGAAGGAGCTGTTCCTTAGGAATGAGCTCCACCTGAATCATGTTGGGACCGGCGAAGAAAACTATACAGTCAAAAGCAAAAGAGAAAGTAGGATTGCTGGTTGGTGATGGGTTTGAATGTTAACAGAAAATAACTTGGTTCTGGGTCGTATGCTCTTGGGAGAGTTGATGCAACTCAATGGGCTGAATAGCCTCTATCTGCAGTGTAGGAATTCTCTAATTCTATAATTTAAAGTAGATGGATAGGGTTCTACATTTCTATCACCTTGCATATAAAGAAGTGTTACCTCATTGCTCCTTTGAATGGTTTGTTCCCTTGTCTTGGTCGGAAAAAATTCTGTTGTATCTACCGCAAATTAGAACCAGGAATTCCTTTCAGAATTGTCAACTGAATCTCTCTATATTACTCGATATTCCAGGAAATGCAATCTTAGTGCATGTAAATTCTCCTCTTTGTCTACACCTTGGAGCCCTGGAAATATTTTGATTACTGTACTCTGCGCTTGTTCCAAGGACAGATGTTCTCTGTAGACATTTTGCTCAGAGTTATACATAACACTTCAAATGTTGTCAAATACATCATGTGGCTGCAGCAGCAAAATGTTTTTCCCTTTATCTTCTCTTCCTCTGCTCATGAAGGCTAACGTTCCATTACCTTTGCTATCTTTTTGAGCTTATCTGCTGCTTTGTCATCTTCTGTGTATGTGGTTTCTAAATCTCTTTAGACTTCCACAGTTTTTGTAATTTATTTAAAAAGCGTGAATATGGTTGTTTTAGGTATATATTTTTATTGGGATCACCTTCACTGTACTGTCTCTTTGTGAAATTCTGTTTCTATATATGCACATTTAACTTTGCTTTAATTCTCAATATTCCTCAAGGAAAAGGCATATAATTGGCTAGGAAAAACAATAGATGAGGGGTGGGAGAAGTTTAGGATTCAGCAATAGAGAAAGAGATTGATTAAGAAAGGGAAAATGGCATACACTTGTAAGTTTGCAGAGAACATAAACTGATCGTAGAACTTTCTATTCAATATTTAAAGAGAAAAGGATCAGTGAAGAGAAATATAGGTCTCTTACCGTCCAAAATCAGGAAATTTATAATGTGGAACATAGAAATAGCTATTTGATTAAATAATACTGTTTTGTTTCTGTATTCACGAAGTAGAACACAAATAACAGAGCAGCATTGTTGGAGAACAAAGGGTTCCGTGAGAGGGAGTTACTGAAGGCAATCAGTATTAGGTAAATGGCATTGGGAAGATTGGTGGGCTTGAAGGCTGATAAGTCCTGAGGGCCTTACAATAGACATCCCAGAGTATGTAAGAAAGTAGCCCTAGAAATACTGGGTTCATTGGTGGTCATCTTCCAAAATTCTATAGACTCTGGAGCAGTCTCTACTGATTGGAGTGTACCTAATGTTATCCCTTTATTTAAGAAGGGAAGCAGAGGAAGGAAAAAAAACAGGAATTGTAGTCCAGTTTGCCTGACATCAATAGTGGACAAAATGCTAGTGTCCATTATTAAAATTTTAATACCTGAGCACTTGGAAAATAATAACTACTATAATAATATACTAATAATTAATAACAACATCAAAGTAGTCAAGGCCAAAACATTGTATGATTTCAAAGAATTAGATATAGCACTTGTGGCTAAAGAGATCAAAGGATATGGAGCTAAGTTTATTGAATTGGGTGATTGGACATGATCACAATGAATGGCGGAGCAGACTTGAAGGTCAACTCCTGCTCCGATTTTCTATGTTTCATTATCCATCTCTCTAGCTGAATATTATCCGCATTCAAATTCAGTTAGAAAGAGTAAGGCGCATTTCTGCTGCCCAAAAAGTGAACAGATCTTACAATTCACCCTCTCCTTGACTGATAATGACTTAGAATGGCATTGAGAAAGAATTATTAGTACTATGGGAAACTACTTGATAGCATTTTGGGACGTTTGGTGGTGATTGTGACATTGCATTCATTGGAAAATGTGTGATTTTGCCTGGAGTGTTCAGCTAATGTGTTCAGCAATGACTCTTTCAATATGATTTGGCAATTTGCTGAGTAGATTTTCTTTCTCGCCTTCACAAGCCTTCACCCACGTTTTGCATGTGTAGCATGCTTCAATTTATAACATGAAATAGAAATGCTGTTATTAGACATGTGAAATGTTCTAAATTATATGTGTATTTTGGTGCGGCATTCCTACATTTTGCAGTGAAACAAACACAATTTTAATCAACACAAGTACAGATATTTTTGCAGTATGCATAGGTAAGCATTATTCTTAAAGTGTACTTTTACATTTTTGCACACTATAGCTGATTTACAATCTTATATAAGGCACTTTTGTTGTTTTTGAAAGTTTTTAAAAAAACATTGCATTGGTTCAGTTGCTCATTGGACATGCATTGATGAATTTCATCACTAATGTGTGACCTAGTTGTTGTATTCATACAATAAAGGAGGAACTTAATTAGGGATTAGAAGAGCTAGAATGTACATGAAAGTCACTATACATTTGGCTGCTGAATTTTCTTAAAAAAAAGCAATTCTCTTGAGAAGCATGATGGTGCAGTGGTTAGCACTGTTGCCAGTCACTGCAGACCTGTGTTTGATTCCAGCTTCAGGCAGTTGTATGTATGGGGTTTGCCCTGTGTCTGCATGGATTTCTGCCAGATGCTCGAGTTTCCCTCTCATCTTAAAGATGTGCAAGTTAGTTGTGCCGTGTCAGATTTATCTGGAGTGTCAAGTGATTTGCAGTCTAGTAGATGGATTAATGATGGGTTAGTTGGGGTTACAGAGATAGGGTGGGTCAGGGGCTCAGACTGGATGAGATGCTCTTCGGAGGATTGGTGCAAACTCAGTGGGTCAAATGGCCTCTTTGGACACTGTTGGGGTTCTATGATTCTACTTGCTCACTAACCTTTACCTCTGTTAAGTAGCTCAGTCAGGCCTGAGAAAAACTTCTGTATTAGGATTCATGATAAAAACATTATTATTGTTGTGGGAGATATTTTATAACTCTAAAGATATTTTCCAATGAGAAAGAAAGACTCTAAGGATGTAGAAGGATGTAGCTTCTGTGGCTAACTATGAAGTTTAAAGATAGTAACAAATTGAAAGAAAGAATGCAGGATATTGCAAAGATTAATGTTTGGTCAGAAAACTGGTTGAATTTCAAAAACTGGTCAACACTTACTAAACCAAAAGGAGAAATAGGAGTATGAGAGAAAGAAAGCGAGAAGTATAATACCAGCAGTAAAAGAATAAAAGAGTCCCTTAGAGAGTGAGGCAGGGAAATTAATATTGGGAAACAGGGACATGTTAGGAATGTTGATCATACATTTTATATCAATCCTCATTGGAGAAGATGTAAAAAGCATCCAGAGAATCATTGAAAATCAGAGGATAAAGGGAGGGAGGAACTTAAATCAAGTAAGATCACAATGACAAAGATATGGAAAAAAGCTGAAAGACTGGGCTTACATTTAGGGTCTTAAAATAATTGTGTGTAGAGTTGGTGGATGCATAGTTTGCAGTCGTTCAAATGTCCTAAGATTCTGGAAAGAACCCATTGCACTGAAAAACAGCAGATGTGACAACTCAACAAAGTATTCAAGCAAGAAGGAAGATGAAAGCAGGAAACCACAAGTCAGTTAGCCCAACATCCGTCATGATTGGAAAGACAAATTAAATGTTGGTTTAATTGTGAAGGAAATGGAATATCAAAATAGGGAAGTGTTGCTGCAGCTGTACAGGGCATTCATGGACTGCACAATGAGTGCTTCGTACAATTGTCGTTTTCTCACTTAAGATGGAATCCATTACTAAGGAGTTGTTAATAAAATATTTAGAAATCAGGCAGAGCCAACATGGTTTTGTGAAAGATAAGTTATGTTTTCCTATTTTGTTTGAGTTCTTTTGAGGAAGTAACAAGCAGTATGGGTAATGGGGAACAGCTAAAGTGTGTATATATTTTCAAATGGCAGTCACTAAATTGTCACATCAAAAGTTAGTGCACAAGATTTGATTGCATGATATACAGGGGTAATATGTCAGCAAGGATAGATAATTTATTTGATTCCTTGTAATAATATCCTTGCCAAAGCTTTTGGTTCAAGTCCCATGCTTGGACTTGTTGGTCATAGGTGCATTCATAATGTGGACAATCCTTCCAAAATTCTTAATGGAATGGGTTAAGAGTAAGAGAGTCTTGTGATCAGCCATCCTGTAGAATGCATTTGCAAACCGTAAGTGTGACCAATCCATTGGAAGTTTGGCCCAACCCTCAGAAACAATGATGGCATGATAGAGGATAACCGCATTGGAAGCAGTTCACAAAAGGTTTAACTGGCTAATTTCTGCAATAAGGGGTTATCTTAATAAGGAAAGGTTGAGCAGATTAGTTCTATGCTCATCAAAGGTAAGGATGAGAGGTGACCTCATTGAAATATAATATCCTGGGGGGACTTAGGATGGATGTTTCACTGTGGGAGAGTTGAAGATGAGGGATAGTTTAATAATAAAAGATACCCATTTAAGAAGAAAGATGTTTTCTTTAAGGTTTATTGCACTTCAGAATTTTCTTCTCAGAACAGTTGTATATTTTCATTGCTGATGATCAATCATTTATGCAAATATGTGGATTAGAAGCAAGGAGAATGATCAAGATTGATCTGGCCTCGACTCCACTTTCATGCTTACCTCTGATAACCTTTTGACTCCATTATTCATCAAGAATCTTTCTACCTGTGCCATTAAAAAGAACTCAGTTAATCTGCCTCACCACTGTCTGGCAAGTACCAGGGGCAATTAACAATCTGAGAGAAAAGGTGTCTTCTCATGTTTGTTTTAAGTGGTGTACAGTTTAATTTTGCCTTCAGTCATGTGCACTTTAAATTGTGACAAGGATTATAAGAAGACAGTTGGAGAGTTTAATTCGGGCCACAATCATGTTAGCCACATTCTGGGCTCTTGTAGGGAAGTGGTAGTATATTTACCTCTGTACAAGGAGAGTTGGATTCAAATTTCACCTGTGTTAGAAATTTCTAAGAATATCTCTGAAAAGATTGATTTGAAAATATCCTCTATCTGCTACAATCTTAATCAATGGTGGTGTAGGCATGATCGATCGGATTTATTTTATTATGTGATTAATCTTCATTATTAAACTTAAACTGATTATTTCTGACATTACTGAACCACAATGAAACTTTATTTAGATAACTTTATGAAACTAATTGACTTTATTCCAGGTATTGAAAACTCTTTGAGGAGAAAGTGAGGACTGCAGATGCTGGAGATCATAGCTGAAAATGTGTTGCTAGAAAAGCGCAGCAGATCAGGCAGCATCCAAAGAGCAGGAGAATCAACGTTTCGGGCATGAGCCTTCCTGAAGAAGGGCTCATGCCCGAAACCTCGATTCTTCTGCTCTTTGGATGCTGCCTGACCTGCTGCGCTTTTCCAACAACACATTTTCAGCATTGAAAACTCTTCCAAAAGATTCTCTCTCTGCCTTTGTTTTCCCCATTGATTGCTGATTTACCTTGCAGTATGTTCTATATATTCCTTGTCTCCAACTGGCAGTTTACACTTTTTATGAGTAGCTTTTACTCTACTTTTTTTATTCATTTCATTTTGAATCTCTTGATTTATGTTGCTGCTGTGTATTTCCCACTTGAGCGATCCTAAGTCTTTCAAGTTTTTTGTGGCTTTTGTGGGGATAAATAGACAAACAAAAACCATTGAACCTGCTGTACTAAATATTTCAGTGGTAGCCATGATGTGGAGATGCCAGTGTTGGAATGAGATGGACAAAGTCAAAAATCACTCAACACTGGTTTATAGTCCAACCGGTTTATTTGAAACCGCAAGCTTTCGGAGCCCCCACTCCTTCCTCAGGCAACTAGTGAGAGAAAATACATCCGAAGTAGAGTCTGTCATATAAGATTGAAGAGACACACAACTTATGCAAATGTGTTGTGCAAACCAAGATGACTATTAAGTCTTCAACAGTTTGAAGGGAGGTGATTAATCAGGACTGGATGCTAGACAAGCCATCTGACACCATTGATATTGGAAGACCGGAGAGGTAGAGGTGTATCTTGTCATTATTCGTTGGAAACTGACCCTGTGTTTCTGGGTGATATTGCCAAGGGATAGCATATCCATGAAGAAAAGACAGCCAAGGGGGTTGATCTTTGGAGTAGGACTCAGAGGTAATAATTTAAAATTGGCAAGATAAACCACTGCTGGATAATTGGATAGTAATGGGTAGAATCAAGTGAGAGCATCTCATTGAGCCAGTCAAGGAGAAATGGTATCGTAAGCAGTGCAGAGTGATTGACCATAGAGGGATCGGGAAAGGGGGGCAGGGTCAGTTACTGATAGGAATGTTTTTCTCCTTCACAAATGAAGGATCACATTATAAACAATAAATCATTGTCCTTGAAAATCCAAGTCAAGTTTTCTGGATATTGGGTCAGTTGTAGTGTGGCTAAATGTATAGTAAAGCTTATTCTTAAATATCTTTTTCTACTAACAATATGCTGTTTCTTGCTTTGCTACTGTGAACCTTTCTATTCCTCACAATGGTTTAGACCCTTTGAGTGGAATACCAAATTGTCAAATCGTGGGAAGTTTTGCTGTGTGTAGATTCCCATGAGGAATGAAGTTAAGAGTAGCCAAATTAATTTCATGCAGAACTCTTGAAGGGGGTAGTGAAGGAAACTTAATCCCATTACCATGAAATGGATTTTGCCTTTCACAACATTGCCATAAAAGATTACACAGCAGCCTGGTTACATCAGGTCATTAGATAAATAGAACATGAAGTGATCCTGCCATTGTGTCTGTTGGAGGTGATGATCACATGAACTGTGCTGGATCTGCTTATGTTGATGACAGATGAGGAAATAGTTGTAATATTTTGTGAAGCAATAATGACTACCATCATTAGTCATTACCACTAATCCTACCATCTTTTAAAACATTTTTAAAAATCCAAGAATTTTGATATGAATCACAAATTTCTATTTTTTTAATAACAAATGCATATAGATTGATTAATAAACCTCATTAATTTCTTATTTAATGTCTAAAAGGTCAAAACTCAAAGTGTTTAATGCAAATACTTTTAAAACTTACCTGTTATCCCTGGATATGTTATAAAAGCAGATGCCCTCCCACTAGGTACTATTGACAAACATCTGCTTTGCAACAGGATTCAACTTAATCCACATATCATAGCTCAAGGTAGCAAAATGTCTGCATGTGGAATTCAGAAACTATTGCCTGCAAATCCTATTGAGGGTGTTTTGTGAATGTAATTTGTTTTTAAGCAGTTAATCTCTCATGCGTTCTGTTTCAGCGTCAGGCAGGCAGCAGCTCTGAGGGTACAGAAGATTCTGACTTCTCTGCTGATCTGGATCATACAGATAGCTCTGAGAGTGATGGACAGCCACGGAGATCTACCAGATTAACCAGATCTTCTTTACGAAATAGTCAGAGTTCTCAAGGTAAAGGAAAACTTAAAACTATTATGTAATGTCTGGAGGATTTAGTTGCTGTTAACCTCTGTCTAAAAGCGTCAGACTGGCAGTTTCTTCTTCATCAGTGTCAAAACAGTGGGGTGAACATCATGCAACACAGCACTCTTTGTAAGGCTCTTTCTTTTCCCATCTCTCCATCTCTCTGCCCAACCCCCGCCCCCTTCCATCCTCCTTTCTGCCATCTGGGCAATAAGGGATCAACAATAAATGCTGATTTTGCCAACATCCAGTCAAATTTGTGAAACTGCCTCCGTTAAAAGCATTGTAGGGAAACTGGAGCAACATTAGACTGCAACAGTTTATACAGGCAGCTCACCACCACCTTCACAAGGGGAAATAGGGGTATGTAATAAGTGCTTGCCCAGCCAGTGAAGCCGAAAATTCATGAATGAACAAAGAAAGCTGTGTGTTCCCCTTACCCATAAATCCCCTATCACTGCTGCTCTCCCATTTGTGTTCCTTCTGTCCTGTCTTGTAAAGGCCTAACCTAGTGTTATGGGTTTGGATCTTGCTTTCTTCCTTGCAAAACCAATGTTGTCTTCAGTATTGAAAATGGAAAGCTGATTAGTGAGCAAGATGTAAGGGGACTCCTGCATAATCTGCAAGGATCTTTTCAACTATGTGGTAGTCACCCATTCCCTGTTTGTGTGCTTATACTCTTAGTTTGACTAGCTCTCTGAATGCATTATTCATGTGATATTCATTTAGTTCTCTGCCTCGTGCCTCCAAATTGACTTCAGTCACTGCTTGTGTTGCGAAACCCATAGCTGAAGTTTGTCCAGCTGGCGTCACATCTTGTACACGTACCTATCTAGGCCCCCAAAGTATGTTCAGCTCACCACAGCGTGAGCATTCCAGTTTGGCTGAGCTGCCCTGCATACCTTCATATGACATTTGCACTACTTACTGTAAATACATTTCCCAGTGCTAGGTTGTTTTTTAAAAAAGAATATCAATGTTTCCTGACTCTCAGTCCATAACAACATTGTTGACATTGTCTAAACTCATTCTGGCATTGTCTCACTAAGCAGCCCTTTCTGACTCTGCAGTTTTACAAACCTTCTCGTATATAGGGAGGCTGTGATGAGTCTCCAGAAAACTTCCTACTACAAAGTGCTTTCAGCTCATTGACAGATAACTACTAGTGCCAGGCAGGCTTCTGTTTTGTAAGTCTTAACTTTTAATTTAAAGTTAAACTTCAAAAAACCTTACCCGTTAATTTGCCACTTCAAATCAAATTCCTCAAATCTCACTCTGCCTCAACTACTCAGACTTAGCATGAGCCTGCAACTTTTACTTTCCACAGATGCTGCCAGACCAGCTGTTGAGTTTTGCCAGTGTTTTTTTAAGATCGCCACCATCTGCGATAGCTTGATTTGACTAAAATTTTATCTTACATTATGAATTTGTGAATTCGAGTTGAATTTTCTCTGTCTATCTAAAATGTTGGATAACTGACTTTACAAACCTTCTGCAGATTCTAGCCCAGTACAGCAGATACCATCATATGCATCAGATGAACCTGCTTATGCTACAAGAAGGGTAACACGTAGCCAACAACAGACAACTCCAGTCACACCTAAGAAGTACCCACTCCGACAGACCCGCTCATCTGGATCAGAAACTGAACATGCAGTTGAATTTTCAGATAAAGGTATGATTAAAGATAGATGGTCATCCAACCATAGCATGTTTATTTGTATTTAGTATTCAAGAGCTAAAGTAAAATTCTCTGTTAAATTGTCACGTACATCAGTGCCTGTTTTCAGTTTCTTGAGAAAGGATTCCTCTGTTTTTGTAACAACAGTTGCATAAAATAGCATACCATGTATGTCTCCCAATTTTCAGATTCTACAGAGGGTCCCCAACTTCCAAATGTCCAACTTACGAATGCTGCTATTTACAACCTTGATCTTGGATAGGGGTGTAATTTTAAAGATCTGACAAATGAATGTTTCCTGTAGTTATAGATGGCTATTTTCTGTTGTTCTGCATTGCTTTCCGACTTGCCTACAAACTGACTAGAGACTGGAACCTGTTTGCAACCCAGGACTGCCTGTATTTCTAAATGTTTCTTGTTTGGTTTTCGTGCTTATGATTTATTTTTACTATAATGTTGGTACTGCTCTCTCACCACCTCAGGGACCCAGGTTCCATTCTAGCCTTGAAAGATTGTCTGTGTGGAGTTTGCACATTCTTTGCGTGTCTGCATGGGTTTCCTCCTACAGTCCAAAGATGTGCAGGTTAAGCGAATTGTCCATGCTAAATTGCCCATAGCGTTCAGGGATGTGTAGGTTAGGTGCATTAGTCAGGGGTAAATGTAGATTCATAGGGTAGGGGACTGGATCTAGACGGGTTACCCTTCGGAGGGTTGGTGTGGAGTTGTTGGTCCAAATAGCCTGTTTCCAAACTGTAGGAATTCTATGATCCCGTTATTTTTTCTGCTACATTTGCTATATATTGCAAATCATTGCAACTCTTATTAATTTTACCAGACCATGCAGCTAACTAAACCTGCACAACAACCACAAAAGAATCTTGTTGCTGAAGCATTGTTGACTCACTGGACTATTTGATTTTCTAAACAAAATTCAGATAAGTCCGAGAGTCATACAGTACAGAGACAGGCCCTTTGGCCCAAACTGGTCCATGCTGACCAACATGTCCATCAGTGCTAAGTCCACTTCCCTGCACTTGGCCCATATCCTTCTAAACCTTTCCTATCCATGTATTTGTCCAAATGCCTTTTAAATGTAGTTAATGTACCTTCCTCAACCACTTTTGCTGGCAGCTCATTCCATATGCGTACCACCCTCTGTGTAATAAGTTGACCCGCTCACCTTAAACTGATGCCCTCTGATCTTTGATTCCTCAACCCTGGGAAAAAGACTGAGTACATGTTCATGATCTAAAACACCTTGATAAGATTCCCCCTCAGTCTCCTGTCCTCTAAAGAAAAAAAGCCCTTGCTTGTCCAACCTCTCCCTATAACTCAGGCCATTGAGTTCTGGTTGCATTCTTGTAAATTTCTTCTGCAATTGATAACATCCTTCCTATAACAAGGTGATGAATACTGAACACAATACTCCAAGTATGGCCTCAACAACGTCCTGTACAACTGCAACATAACTTCCCAATTTCTATACTCAATGCCCTGACTGATGAAGGCCAATGTGCCAAAAGCTACCTTCACTGCTGTATCTACCTGTGACTCCACTTTCAGAGAACTGTGAACTGAACTCTGTTCCACTACACTACTTAAGGCCCTACCATTTACCATGAAACTCCTATCTTGATTTGACTTGCAAAATGCAAGACCTCACACTATATTAAACTTCATTTGCCATTTCTCGGCCCATGCCCCCGGCTGATCAAGGTGCTGCTGCAATTTCTGATAATCTTCCTCACTGTTCACGGTAGCATCTATTTTAGTGTCATCCGCAAACTTACTCATCATGCTTTGTACATTCTCATCCAAATCATTGATAACAAACAGCAGTGTGTCCAGCACCGATCCCTGAGGCACTCCACTAGTCACAGGCCACCAGTCCGACAAGCATTCTTCCACTATAACCGTCCGCTTCCAACCATCAAGCCAATTGTGTACCAGTTTCCAGATCTCCCTGGATTCCATGCGATTTAAACTTTCAGAGCAGCCTACCTTTTGGAACCTTATCAAAGACCTTACTAAAATCCATATCGACTAGGTCTACCACCCTGCTCTTGTCATCTTTCTGGTCACGGCATCAAAGAACTCTAACAAATTTGTGAGGCATGATCTCCCACACACAAAACCATGTTGACTATTCCTAGTCAAACCCTGTGTTTCTAAATGCATGTATATCTTATCCCTCAGCATACTCTCAAGTAATTTACTTCCCACAGATGTTAGGCTTACTGGTCTACTTCCCACAGATGTTAGACTTACTGGTCTACAGTTCCCAAGTTTTTCTTCACAGCCCTTCTTGAATAAAGCCACAACATTCACTACCGTCCAGTCTTCTGGGACCTCACCTGTGGCTAACAATGATCCAAAAATATCAGCCAGGGCCATCACAATGTCTTCTCTCGTCTCTTGCACTGTTCTTGGATATATCTGGTCAGGATCAGAATTATCCACCTTCATACATTCTAATACATCCAACACCACCTCTACTGTGATATGGACTGTCCCCAAGATATGACCACTAACTTCCCCATATTCCCAATGGTAAACACAGAGGAAAAATATTCATTGAGGACCTTGCCCATCTCCTGCGGTTCTACACGTACATGTCTACTTTGGACCTTGAGGTGTCCAATTCTCTCTCTAGTTATTCTTTTTCCTTTAATATACTGATAAAACCTCTTTTGATTCACCCTAATTGTCTCAGCCATGGCTGTCCCGTGCCCCTTTTTCACTCTCCTGATTTCCTTCTTCAGTAAACCCCTGTATCTCCTATATACCTCCAGAAATTCCCTTGATCTCAGCTGCCTCTACCTGAATCATACCTCCTTTTTTCTGATCAAAGCCTCAATGTCTCTTGACATTCAGGGATCCCCATTCCTTTCAACCTTGCCTTTCACCCTCACAGGAACACCTTAACCTTGACTTCTAGCTATCTCACTTTTAAAGGTCTCCCAATTGCTGGAGGTCCCTTTGCTTGCAAACAAACTAGCCCAATCAACCCCTGCAAGCTCCTGTCTAATTCCGTTAAAATTTGCCTTGCCCCAATTTAAACATGAACATGTGGACCAGTTTTGTCCCTCTCCATAACTGTTTTAAAATGAATAGAACTATGGTCACTGATGCCAAAGTGCTCCCCCACTGTCACGTCCATCACCTGTCCTGTCCGATTTCTCAAGAATAGATCACGTTTTGCTCCCTCCTGAGAAGGAAAAACTTTCCTAAATGCACTTAATAAATTCCACCCCATTTAAGCCCTTAACGCCCTGGCAGACCCACTCTATGTTCAGAAACTTAAAATCCCCAACTATGACAACCCTACTGCTCCTGCAGGTCTCCCCAGTCTCCCTGCATATGTATTCCTATAATTCCTGTTGACTATTTGAGAGCCTGTAGTACAACCCTAATACTGTCACCATGCCCTTATTTCTTAGCTCCATCCAAAAGCCTCACTGGATGATTCTTCAGTTATTTCATCTCTCATCACTGCTTTAATACTCGCCTTAATCAAAAATGCAGCTTTGTGTCCCTTCTTTCCACTACTCTGTCCCACCTAAATTAGCTGTTCCCTGGTACATTAAGCTGTCCCTCCCTTAGCCATATTTCTGTAATGACTATAATATCCCACCTACCTATCCATCCCCTGAGTTAATCAGCCTTACCTGTCAGCCTTCTTGCATTGAACCGGATCCAATTTAATCCAACAGGCATTCCTTGCTCCCTGTTGTGTTGCAGCCTCACTTTCTCTTCACTTTATTGTTTTGGAATACTATTTCTCCTTCCAACCTCGCACTTGCCCCCCTGCTGCTGAGGATCTCTACTCCCCTGCCAATTTAGTTTAAACCCTCCCTTGTAGCACTAGCAAACTTGGCCACTAAGATATTGGTCCCCTTCCAGTTCAGGATGTCACATTGTGATTGTTACTTCGTTGCCCTACAGAATAAAGAGTTGTGAAGAGGCTGGTACTTTGTTCAAACCTGGTAAATAATCACAGAATTTGTGAGAAAAGCAAAGGGGTAAAAAGATTTTTCCACCTGGTTTGAAATATTTAACGTGAAAGAAATTTATTAAATATATTTGGTCAAAATATTAAGTGTACTGGCACAACGCCTCTGTGTGCCAATTTTCTCTTCAATAAATTGTTTTTAGACTCAAAATTTTCTCTCAGCTCCAGATTCCTTGTGTAATGTGGCTTGCAACTTATTATCAAGCCTTACCGAATGAGTAGCTTTTTTCTGTGCAGTAATTTTTATAGAAAACAAATTGAGCAATCTGCTGAATTCAATATTACCTTCTCAGTGCATTTGGCAACTTAAAATTTACCCTAAGTTTCACTACTTGTAAAGGGAATGTTGCAACTTATGTGCTTTCATTGAAGCCAGTTTGCTGGGCAGTGAGGGTGGGCTGTAGGCATGCTTTTGTTGCGCAATGAAGTGCAATGGTAAACATTTTGTCTTGAATTATTTCATTTACTGCATAGTAAGTTTTGTTGAAAATGTTGCATTGGTGATGTTGTGGTTCATTTCTGAACTTTTAAGCAACTTGTACAGTCAGGCTTTTTAATTGCTTGCATTTTGTTTTCTTGATTTTACATTATAGCCTGGGCAGATATTCAAAGTTTAAACATACTTGAAAAATCAAAACCACAGTTAATTGGTTATCTACAAAATAGTTAAATCTTGTCAAACTGTTTGTCTTATGATTAAAGACATGGGTTAGAACTGCTAACTGCTGATTATTAGCAGAAGTTTGTTTAGTAAATGATTGTGGGTTTAAGATTGGGAGAATCAAGGAGAATGAAATATGGAGATAAGGTCATAGTGATCTGTGCTTGATTGAATGTGCATGATTTTTTTTGGAGCACTGTGTGGTTCATTCAGCATTGCCAATACTTGAAGTTTTGGATATTATGCTTTATCTGCACAATTTTATTGCTCTTGATTCACCAGGCAAAGAGTGAAATACCTTATGACAGAAAACTGTCCATGATTGAGAAGTGAATTGATGATGTTGCAAAGGCTGCTGGGTCATTTGAAATGCAAATATCATTTTAATACCAGAGAATGTTATCTGATTTAAGACCTATGGCCTATTGAGAAAATATTGAGGGAGAAAAGGATAAATTTAAACATTTTAAAATACTACATATTCCTGAAAAGGTTTTTTATAAAAAGCATCTGAAGTGCTAGATAATTCCAGTGCTAATGAACTAGATTTGATGTGGTTGTGTTCGCCGAGCTGGAAGTTTTTGCTGCAAACGTTTCGTTCCCTGGCTAGGGAACATCATCAGTGCTATTGGAGCCTCATGTGAAACGCTGCTTTGCTGTTTCTTCCGGTATTTATATTGGTTTGTTCTTGCCGCTTCCAGGTGTCAGTTTCAGCTGCAGTGATTTGTATATGGTCCAGTCGATGTGTCTGTTGATGGATGTTCTTGCCGCTTCCGGGTGTCAGTTTCAGCTGTAGTGGTTTGTATATTGGGTCCAGGTCAATGTGTCTGTTGATGGAGTTTGGGGATGAATGCCATGCTTCCAGGAATTCCCTGGCTGTTCTCTGTCCGGCTTGTCCTATGATGGTGGTGTTTTCCCAGTCAAATTCATGTTGATGGTTGTCTGAGTGTATGGCTACTAGTGATAACTGGTCGTGTCGTTTTGTGGCTAGCTGGTGTTCGTGGATGCGGATTGTTAGCTGTCTTCCTGTTTGTCCTATATAGTGTTTTGTGCAGTCCTTGCATGGTATTTTGTAAACTACGTTAGTTTGGCTCATGCTGGGTATTGGGTCCTTTGTTCTAGTGATTTGTTGTCTGAGTGTGGATGTTGGCTTGTGTGCTGTTATGAGTCCTAAGGGTCGCAGTAGTCTGGCTGTCAGTTCTGAGACGCTCCTGACGTATGGTAGAGTGGCTAGTCCTTTGGGTTGTGGCGTGTCCTCGTTCCTTGGTCTATCTCTTAGGCATCTGGTGATAAAGTTGCGTGGGTATCCGTTTTCGGCGAATACCTTGTATAGATGTTCCTCTTCCTTTTTTCGCAGTTCTGGTGTACTGCAGTGTGTTGTGGCCCTTTTTGAATAGTGTCCTGATGCAGCTTCGTTTGTGTGTGTTGGGGTGGTTACTTTCATAGTTTAAGACTTGGTCTGTGTGTGTTAGTTTCCTGTGTACCCTTGTGGTGAATTCTCCGTTGGGTGTTCTCTCTACTAACACGTCTAGGAATGGGAGTTGGCTATCCTTTTCCTCTTCTCGTGTGAATCGGATTCCTGTGAGTGTGGCGTTGATGATTCGGTGTGTTTTTTCTATTTCTGTGTTTTTGATGATTACAAAGGTGTCATCAACATATCTGATCCAGAGTTTGGGTTGGATTTGTGGTAGGGCTGTATGTTCTAACCTTTGCATAACTGCCTCTGCTATGAGTCCCGAGATTGGTGATCCCGGAAGCGGCAAGAACAAACCAATATAAATACCGGGAGAAACAGCAAAGCAGCGCTTCACACGAGGCTCCAATAGCACTGATGATGTTCCCTAGCCAGGGAACGAAACGTTTGCAGCAAAAACTTCCAGCTCGGCGAACACAACCACAACAACGGATACCCGAGCTGCAAATCTTCAATCAAACTTTAAACTAGATTTGAGTTGTTTCCTATCGGTTGTAATTATTATACAAAGTCATGAAATTATTTAAATAATCAATAATGCCTCTCACCATTGTGCTGAACTGTAGCTGGCTCTGAGTACTTAGCAAGAGATCCTGAACTTCTCCCCTTTCTTTTATATATAACAAAGACATATTAGACCTAAAAATGCAGCCAAGCCAGGGTTTTGTTCGAACATGCAACAAGACAACCGATCAACAAAAGACTCAGTTGAAGTATTTATGAGAATGGTCAGAAATTATTGTTTTTTGATGTACAAGTGTATTCTTTATTTTGTTTTATCTTGAGGTAAATTGTATCTGAAGTAAATTATAACTGTCATCGCAACTTTACCTCACTGTAAAATAAAGGGACTTAGCGATTTTCTTCAGCCCTTGCTCTGATCTACTATTGTCATTATCCACTTGCCACTCCTCTGATCCCTTCTTTCCATGTTCCCCTTTAGAAACGAATCTTTTTGGCTCATAGTTCTCAAAATCCTATTCTTAGTTCTCCTTGTATGCAGTGCTCAGTTTTAGACCTGTTTTATCTGTATGAACTCCAG
Source organism: Hemiscyllium ocellatum (assembly GCF_020745735.1). Lineage (NCBI taxonomy): Eukaryota > Metazoa > Chordata > Chondrichthyes > Orectolobiformes > Hemiscylliidae > Hemiscyllium > Hemiscyllium ocellatum. The sequence continues at coordinate 26,239,835 of NC_083432.1, forward strand.
TAAGGATTCTAGACCTCATGGTTTCCCTATCATCATTCTTCAGATGTATATATCTGAACTTACTCTTGGCCTGTGCACTACTGTAAACCTGTTCGACTTTTTCTGAAAATTTGCTTGTGCTGTCAAATGCAAAAGACAGACTCTGCTTACTGTTAAGTGTTGCTAACTTCAGAATTATCTTGATCCAATCCATATTTGATTAGTCTGTTATTCCAGTTGCTAATGTATTAGTGTTATTGTGCTCCTCTGGAACTACCTCTTGAATATTTGATGAATCCAGTATTGATTTGATTATGCTCAGGATCTGATTATAAGCAGATTTTTTTTTTGGAGAGGTATATAGAGTTGTAGATTCATACAGAATGGAAAGAGACCCTTTCGTCAAACCAGTCCATGCCAAACATAATCCCAAACTAAACTAGACTCACTTGCCTGCTCCCATGTTCTGGATGAGGTCAGAAATGAGTTCTCTCCCCCAACACGGCAACACAGAAGGACAGGCCCAGGGGGAAGCAAAATGGGGTCAGTGGGGCAGAAGGGAGCAATGGTGATCAATTGGGGGAGCAATGAAACCCAATGGTCATAGAAATTGGCTCTTGCTCAAAGAAATTTTATGATTGATTATTTTTCTTGAGTAGTTCATGGTGGATTCTGCTTCATATTCTCACTCGTTTTCTCTCGTTCATTCTTGTTCCAACTGTTTTTTGTTTTAATTGCAGCAGTTTTGATGTTTCACTTCTAATTCATTTAACTTTCTTCAAATTGTATGCCCTCTATGCTCTGTCTTCAGTCTTCTCGGGGCCAAGTGGCTTAATTTGTATTTGATTTTTAAAAAATTAATAAAAAACAACCTACATTTTCTGTCTCTTCAAAAACCTTCTCTGCTGTGTCACATAAGTTTAATCAATACTTGCAAACAGTAGCATGATTTTGCTTTACCTCTTAACATTTTTTACGTTGACTTGATTCTTGATTGTGCTACATTGAAGTCTTTTCCAAAATGTCAATTGTAATTCTTGAACTTCAATGCATGCATGCTAGCTATTTTGCAATTAAACTCTCTTCATTAAAACTTTTGTTCATGTTTTCTCTTTACTGTTCTATTTCGTGGTACTCTGAATTTTAATTTTGTTACTTTTGAACTGTAACATTGCTCCATCATTCATGGCTATGACTTCAATTGCAATGGCTTTCTGCTTTGAATTTTCTGCCTGTGTACTTTGCTTTCATCCTTTAACACGCTCATTAAAATGTATCTCTGAGTCCCTGCTTGTGTTAAAGGTGCATTTAAATTCAAGTTCTTACACTATATTTTTCTCCTTCCATCGTTTCTGTCACGAAATTCATGCTTTCTCAGTTCGTGCTGTTACTTTTTCCAAACCATAGAAACTGCTTATTTCTACTAATATTTTCTTTATGACTTTTAAGTCCTAAGTATAAAATACATGGAATGATGGAACCATGGCATTTGAACTTTTCTGTTGCGAAAAATTTAATTTGTACATTCGTCTGTGCAATTTTAAATAAAACATTTTAAATAAAATATATACAGCATGAATGCTTCAAAAATATAATTCTTTTGGATCCAGTATGTAAACAGGACGTTGTAGTTGGCATATATTTTGAGGAATTAAAGTTGTTGTTGTTGTTAACTTGTACTTTATTTTTCTCTATTTTCAGATACTAAGACAGCTGTTGACCATGATGAGTCTCCCCCGCGTACCCCTACAGGCAATGCTCCATCCTCAGAATCTGACATTGATATTTCCAGTCCAAATGCATCCCATGATGAGAGTGTAGCGAAAGATGCTTCAATGAAAGACTCTGGAAGTGACCTCTCTCACAGGCCAAAACGTCGCCGTTTTCATGAGAGTTATAATTTCAACATGAAATGCCCTACTCCGGGCTGCAATTCTTTAGGTATAAATTGTTTCTATGTCTGCTGAACATTTGCAGAATATTGACAATTCTTTAGACTGTCTACTTGCTCGAAAACTTTAGCAAATAGCTGCATTACAGATATTCAACCAAAGGGCATGTTCCAAGTTTGCTACGTTAATGTTCACCTGCTTACACTTCAAATGTAATTTTTGTCATTTCTTTAGTTTCTTTGAGCAATGTGCATTGGTTGAGATAGGAGGCATATTACTTTCTTGTGTACTTTTGCTGCTGTTTCTCTTTATGTTGGTGCGTAAACATGCTCCTTGGGAAAGAGATGAGATCACAGCCTTATCCCAGTGTCGTCTTTGCTATCTTTTCTTGGCTGCTTGACTAGTGCACAAGAGATTTATAATCTTATTTCACCGCCACTCTTCCAGATGGTGTTAGTAAGATCTACACTCCTTCTCCGTGTGTGAACAGTCTGAACAAGCTTTTGTTTGATGTAGAGTAAAACTTGCGTGTAAACTGCCTTTGCGAATGCAGGAGCATAGTTTTTCTTTTCCATTTTTAATCCAACCATTTTTACAGTTGTAGTGTAAAGAAGGCAATTTAGGATTCACATAGTTGGTTTTCTGTTGTGCAACGAAATAGACTGGTTGAAAAAACTTTATCGTCTCATAGAAGACCTTACAAATGCGAAGACAGAGAAAATCATAGGTAGGACGAGAATATATATAATTGACTGTCTTCTGCTTTTTCAATTATTTATTGAAGTCAGAATCATGTTTTGTTGTAATGGTGAGTGTTTCTGCCCAACAGGATAAACCTAGGGCCAAAATCTAAGGAAGGGGTTGTTAGTGAATGCAGCTTTTCATTGGTGTGCTTCTCTCCTTACACCTCTTCACTAATTTTCCTAAATTAAGAGGACATCAACTGCTTTATAGGTAGAATACCCCTGGATACCTTCTGATAGTTTGACTAAGTACCTTTTTGATAATGTGTGTGCTTAACTGAATTCTGCCTTATTTAGTATCTGCATAGGCACTCTTCTAATATTGAAGACTAAATAATTCATCTAGCTTATTGAATGTTCTTGCATCAATGCTTGCATAACTAGAGTCACCTGTTTAGATAGTGCTCACTTCTTGTGATGTAGTTTCTAACCTACTGCCTTTCAACTCCGGTGGAAATGCTACTGTTGGGGAAAAAAAAACTAAAAGTTAAAAACTCTAATAACTGCAAGATATACCATATTGTCTATAAAAAAAGAACTCTCATTTGATGTAATTTAGAATGGAGGATGATTGTTCATGATTGGGTAATATCTAAGGCTGCATTGCTACAGTTTAAGGTTAACACAGTATTTTTGATCCTAAACGTTCTTTCTGTAATCCCTTTTGATTTGAGCCCACAATTTGTGTTTTTTTTTGGTAATGCACAGCACCCCAGGCATGATCAATATTTTTAATCAGAATGTTCAAGGATGTTATGATGCACCTCTTCTTTTTAAAAAAACGGACTTGAATGTGGGCATCCTGGCTCAGAGATAGGATCATAGCATTGAACCAGAAGTCCCCTTTGCATTCTAGCTTTATAAATGTTTTCTAATCAACCTGTTAAGAGATGCATTCTAGCTTTATAAGTTAGTTGTGAGAGTATGGTTCGATTGCATACTCAATATGAATCATAATCAATTTTGTTGTACCTTTTTATTTTAGGTATCTCTTAACTGTAGTTACTTTCATGAATGGTCATGCAGTATTTGTACAGTATGTCCTAAATGGATCAATAGAAACAAGGCAGCTTCTCAACTGTTGCTAAAATTGTAATGCTGATACCATGTTTTATTTGAAGATGAATCAAGAACCGACTATCTGGGTAAAACAATATTGAAATGTATTTTGACATGTATTCTTGATAATCATGTGATTATATCATTACTCGTGTTGTTAAATCTAGGTCATTTGACTGGAAAACATGAAAGGCACTTCTCCATATCTGGTTGTCCATTATATCATAATCTGTCTGCAGACGAATGTAAGGTATTGTGGATTTTACATTATATTTTGAAATATTTAACATTAATTCTATTCGAACATTCTCTTAGCCTCCAATTCTTGATAAATAGGAGGGGCAGATTTTGGGGTTTTCATTACTATAACCACCTTGTTTTATATAATTCATATTAATTTTTTTTGACGCTCCGCTGTTCATTTTGAGATCCCTTATAATTATAATTGACTTGATTTGGTGATGGACACAATTGCAAATGATGGTTTTAAACACAATTCAGTATAGTTTCAAGTCATGATGTAGAGTAAGATTGAGAGAGTTGCATTTCCTCCAAAATTGGTTAATTACTATACGTATGCTGAAACCAGGATCCAGTTGGCTAAGTTGGTAAAATGACTAGTGTTGGACAACAAAAATGCCAACAGCACAATTTGATTTCTGTTCCAGCTGAAGTACCTGCCATTTGCATTCTCATTCTGTCACTGAGCATGGAAGGCAATAGAAAATTAATATTGGCAAAAAAGTTATTGAGCGAATGGCTCAGGGTGATGTAAGCAGATAATGACCTGTTTTCAGGCAGAGCATGTGTGAAAACAATGATCATGTACTGAAAACGAATGAGATTACATTTCAAGCAATGGTCCTCATTTCAATCATACATTTATTCAATCATACATTTACAGTAGTGTTTGAAATCTTGGAGAACCTATAGTTATTTTGATGCCCATCCACTGGGCGCTTCATGCCTGCAGTCGTGCCAAACAATCAGTGTTCTAATCTGTAATCAGTGCTTTTAAGAAAAAAGTGGTTTGAATCTTTGGCAGTTGATGTGTTATAGTAATCATTTGTTGTGTTTGCTTGACACTGCATTTACCACACTGCATTTGAATCAATAGTAGAAACTGAATGGGAACCCCACCAACACATCTTGAATCCCATCTATCCAGAACTGGGTGAACCATTATCAGCACAGCCCAAAATCTGAATTTTTAAGTGAGAAGTTTGCTGTAGGAGTGCTGTTGGAGAAACATAGTAAGGGATTGCGTTTTTCAATGGTTTGGGCATGACACAGGGAAGCTAATTAATTCAATATGATATGAGTGTTTTTGCTTTAGTTGCTGGGGGACTTTTCCTGGTAGTTGAAACTTTGCATCTCACTCCAGTGCAGTAGTGATTGGAGAAAGGAATGAAGATGTTTGTTACAGATTAACGTGTAGATCTGCATTCACAGAAAAGCTGCATAGCCCTCCCTGTGCTGTGTATGTTTGTGTCCAGCAGTGTTTGAATAGGCTGTATTTGAAAATATATACCTCTTGTTGAGCTTCAGTAAGTATTGGAAAGGTGGGACCCATAATTTTGTTAATGTTTACTGATGTTAATTGTGATCCAGGCTGTTTGATAAGTTATCTAGACAGCAGTTTCTTGGCCTTCTGCCCAACTTGTCAGTGCAATAATTATCTGGTTGCTTCTGGGATTTGTAGAGTTTAACTTCTAATTTTCTGCTGTTGATGGTTACAGGTTAGAGCTCAGCAACGTGAAAGGCAGATTGATGACAGGGCATTATCGCAAAGACAAGATGAAAACAACAGGCATGCAACCAGGCATCAGGCAAGTTCTTATTATCGCTGCAGTCAGAAATATCTAAGAAAGATCTGCCTTTCACTTCTTCAGGACACTGTATTTTGCAGACAATTAATTATTTTTGTAGACCACTGCTTTTAAGTAGTCAGTTGGCTCACAGCATGATTCTACATTGGTGAGATAAATAACCAATTAAATTTGATGTTACTGATCAAACAATTCGGAGTCCTCAACTAATAATGATTTCAAATTCCAAATTGAAACTCTTTGGGGTTTCAATGAGAAAATAAAGCTGTTAGATAATCTCAAAAACTCAAATGGTTCATTAATGTTCTTGAAAGAACAAAACCCACCATTTGGAGTTGATTACCCAATGTGTGACCTCAGGATTAGTTGGAAGGTAAGAGACAGGAAAATATGATTGAGAGGGGAAGAAGAGGTAGGAGATAAAGAAGGAAGGAGAGATGGACAGATTGAAAAGGAATGGGTATATAGGGGTGGAGAATATGTTGGTAACAGAGAAGATGGGAGAGGGTCAGAGGTCCAAGGTAATGGTCAGATGGTGGAATTGTTGAATAGATGACACGAATGGCTGGACTAGAAAAGGAGTTGGGGGGAGGGAGAGAAAGAGAAAGAAGGAAGGGGTAAAAAGAGAGTGAAGGGAGACTGCCAGTGATGGAAAATATTGCCAACAGGGAGTGTTAAGTTATGTAGAGTTTAACTATGGAATGACATCTTTGAAAAGCAACAGATGCTGAAGTTTGGGGAATGAAGTTAACACAGGAAAATTGATTGAAATTTGTTCCAGCCAACAGTTGAGGCTGGGGTAGTGACAGAATTGTCATAGAGAGCACAGCATGGAAACAGGCCCTTTTGGTTCAACTCATCCAAATCAACCAGATAGTGTTTAGTGTTGATCAGAATTGTTGATCAAAAGGTGTGATGAATTCTGCTAAGGTAATGTCTATCTTGTGGGGTTACTCCCAATAACGATTGTACATTGTAGCCGTTAGACCTGTAGATGGTCATCTGAACATATGGGGAAATTAAACTGGTTTCACATTGTTCTCTGTATTCGATGTGTCCAATTTGAGAGAAGGATTGGATGGAGTGATGATATGCAGCCATTGGTGGTAATTGGTGTTGGGATTTATAGCCATCAGTTGGGAAAGGTTTAATTAGGAAATTAATCATACTGTTTGGAGTAGGAGTTGGAATGAAAATTATATCTGAAAGATAATGTTATCCTGTTGTTAAAAGACACAACAACTGATAGAGGATTGCAAGGATATCCAAGGAAAGATTGAAAGGTAATAATATTGTGGCTACATACTGATTCTTTCCCTTGACAATTTCTGAGAATAATTCAAATCATTGATTTTAAAAAAGAAACCAGGAAGGTTGATGCTTTCATTTTTGTATGTGAGAGATCCAGGTCATGTAAAAATTAAAAATTGAATCCTCCATCATGCTTCAGGATGGCTTGGGGTTTAATATAATGGTGCTTCAGTTTGGGGGTGTAGTTTAATCATAGATAAAATGCTCAGTTTGCATTTTATTTATACCAGCACACAACCAGGATGATAGCAGTCTTTTCAGTGAACTGAAGAACAGAAGAGTACAGCAAACCCTTCAGAGGGAAATTGAGAAACAAACTTATAAGATCTCAGCTATCTGTAAGAATAATAGGGTAGTTATGGCAGGGGATTTTAACTTTCCGAACATCGACTGGGACTGCCATTGTGTTAAAGGTTTAGATGGAGAGGAATTTCTTAATTGCATACAAGACAATTTTCTGATTCAGTATGTGGTTGTACCTACTAGAGAAAGTGCAAAACTTGACCTACTCTTGGGAAATAAGGCAGGGCAGATGACTGAGGTGTCAGTGGGGGAACACTTTGGGGCCAGCAATCATAATTCTATTCGTTTTAAAATAGTGATGGAAAAGGATAGACCAGATCTAAAAGTTGAAGTTCTAAATTGGAGAAAGGCCAGTTTTGACGGTATTAGGCAAGAACTTTCGAAACCTGATTGGAGGCAGATGTTCGCAGGTAAAAGAATGGCTGGAAAATGGGAAGCCTTCAGAAATGAGATCACAAGAATCCAGAGAACGTATATTCCTGTCAGGGTGAAAGGGAAGGTGGGTAGGTATAGGGAATGCTGGTTGACTAAAGAAATTGAGGGTTTGGTTAAGAAAAAGAAGGAAATATATGTCAGGTACAGGCAGGATAGATTGAGTGAATCCTTAGAAGAGTATAAAGAAAGTAGAATACTTAAGAGGGAAATTGGGAGGGCAAAAAAGGGGACATGAGATAGCTTTGGCAAATAGAATTAAGGAGAATCCAAAGGGTTTTTATAAATATATTAAGGACAGAAGAGTAACTAGGGTGAGAATAGGGCCCCTCAAAGATCAGGAAGGCGGCCTTTGTGTGGAGCCACAGAAAATGGGAAAGATACTAAATGAATATTTTGCATCAGTATTTACTGTGGAAGATATAGACTGTAGACAAATAGATGGTGACATCTTTCAAAATGTCCAGATTACAGAGGATGCTGGATGTCTTGAAATGGTTAAAAGTGGATAAATCCCCAGGGCCTGATCAGGTGTACCCAAGAACTGTGTGGGAAGCTAGAGAAGTGATTGCTGGGCCTCTTGCTGAGATATTTGTATCATCGATTGTCACAGATGAGGTGCCGGAAGACTGAAGGTTGGCAAATGTGGTGCCACTGTTTAAGATGGGCGGTAAAGACAAGCCAGGGAACTATGGACCAGTGAGCCTGACCTCGGTGGTGGGCAAGTTGTTGGAGAGAATCCTGAGGGACAGGATGTACATGTATTTGGGAAGGCAAGGACTGATCAGGGATAGTCAACATGGCTTTGTGCGTGGGAAATCATGTCTCACAAACTTGATTGAGTTTTTTGAAGAAGGAATGAAGATTATTGATGAGGGCAGACTGGTAGATGTGATCTAAATGGACTTCAGTAAGGCGTTCGATAAGGTTCCCCATGGGAGACTGATTAGCAATGTTAGATCTCATGGAATACAGGAGAACTAGCCATTTGGATACAGAACTGGCTCAAAAGGTGGTGGTGGAGGGTTGTTCTTCAGACTGGAGGCCTGGGTCCAGTGGAGTGCCACAAGGATAGGTGCTAGGCCCTCTACTTTTTGTCATTTACATAAATGATTTGGATGCAAGCATAAGAGGTACAGTTAGTAAGTTTGCAGATGACACCAAAATTAGAGGTGTAATGGACAGCAAAGAGGGTTACCTCCAATTACAACAGAATCTGGACCTGATGGGCCAGTGGGCTGAGAAGTGGCAGATGGAGTTTAATTCCGATAAATGCGAGGTGCTGCATTTTGGCAAACCAAATCTTAGCAAGACTTATACGCTTAATGGTAAGGTCCTAGGGAGTGTTGCTGAACAAAGAGACCTTGGCGTGCAGGTTCATAGCTCCTTGAAAGTGGAGTCACAAGTAGATAGGATAGTGAAGAAGGTGTTTGGTATGCTTTCCTTTATTGGTCAGAGTATTGAGTACAGGAGTTGGGAGGTCATGTTGCGGCTGTACAGGACATTGGTTAGGCCATTGTTGGTATATTGCCTGCAATTCTGGTCTCCTTCCTATCGGAAAAATGTTGTGAAACTTGAAAGAGTTCAGAAAAGATTTCCAAGGATGTTGCCAGGGTTGGAGAATCTGAGCTACAGGGAGAGGCTGAACAGACTGGGGCTGTTTTCCCTGGAGTGTCGGAGGCTGTGAGGTGACCTTATAGAGGTTTACAAAATTGAGGGGAATGGATAGGATAAATAGACAAAGTCTTTTCCCTGGGGTCAGGGAACTGGAGGGCATAGGTTTAGGGTGAGAGGGGAAAGATATAAAAGAGACCTAAGGTGCAACTTTTTCACACAGACAGTGGTATGTGTATAGAATGAGCTGCCAGAGGATGTGATGGAGGCTGGTACAATTGCAACATTTAAGAGACATTTGGATGGGTATATGAATAGGAACGGTTTGGAGGGATATGGGCTGGGTGCTGGCAGGTGGGACTAGATTGGGTTGGGATATCTGGTCGGCATGGATGGGTTGGACTGAAGGCTCTGTTTCCATGCTGTACATCTCTATGATTCTATGATTGTTAATTTGAAAGGTTTACATGAACACAGAAATTGTCAGGTTGAGGCTCATTCTTGATAACTGAAATGAAAGGCAGTTTTCAGATTGAGAAATATGGTAGTTACAGAATCATAGAAGTTTACAGTATGCAAGGAGGCAATTCGACCCATTGTGTCTGCACCAGCTCTCTGAATGGCTGTTTGCTGAGTGCCATTTTCCTTCCTACCTTACTGTAACCCTACACATTATTTCTTTTCAGAAGTTCCTTTTGAATGGTTCAATTAAACCTCTCTTCCATATACTGAGGAATTGCAATAAAGACCTTAACCATTCCATAAAAATATTTTCTCTCCTATTGCTTTTACTAATTATTTTAAATCTGTGCCCTCTCTTTCCTGATTCTTTCCTGAATACGAACAGGTTCTCCTTGCCTAATCTGTTCAGAACATTGAGTACAGGGGTTGGGAGGTCATGTTGCAGCTGTACAGGATGTTGGTTAGGTCACTTTTAGAATAGTGCAGGCAATTCTTCCTATCGGAAGGATGTTGTGAAACTTGAAAGGGTTCAGAAAAGATTTACAAGGATGTTGCCAGAGTTGGAGGATTTGAGTTATAGGGAGAGGCTGAATAGGCTGGGGCTGTTTTCACTGGAGCATTGAAGGCTGAGGAGTGACCTTCTAAAGGTTTATAAAATCATGAGGGGCATGGATAGGGTAGATAGACAAAGTCTTTTCCCTGGGGCGGGGAATCCAGTAAGAGAGAGCATAGGTTTAGGTTGAGAGGGAAAAGATGCAAAAGGGACCTAAGGGGCAACATTTTCACGCAGAGGTTGGTGCATGTACAGACTGAGCTGCCAGAGGAAATGATGGAGGCTGGTTCAATTGCAATATTTAAAAGGCGTCTGGATGGGTATATGAATAGGAAGAGCTTGAAGGGATATCGGCCTTATGCTGCTAAATGGGACTAGATTAGGTTAGGATATCTGGTTGGTATGGATGAGTTGAACCGAAGGGTCTGTTTCCATGCAGTACGTCTCTATGACAATTTTGAAAAGCTTTATTAGGTCTGCCTTAGTCATTTTCTTTGAAGAGATAGACTCTACCTTTTCCAATCTATCTTCCAAACTGAAGTTTCTTATCCCGGGATCTGTTCCACTGAATCTTTTCTGCATATTTCACATGCCTCCAAGATCATTTCCTCTATACAGTCAGAGACAAGTTCAGCGAATCTCCTTTTTTCCTTTTTCTTGTACTGAATGTTCTTACTAATAAAGGGACCTAAGGTCTCCCTTTATTAATAAGGAAGTTGCCTGGTCTAGAGGGAAGGTCTTACGAGGAAAGGCTGAGAGACTTGGATCTGTTCTCATTGGAAAGAAGAAGGCTGAGAGGATTTGATAGAGACATACAAGATGATTAGAGTATTAGATGGGGTAGACGGTGAAAGTCTTTTTCCTAGGATGATGTCAGCTTGTACGAGGGGGCATAACTACAAATTGAGGGGTGATAGATTTAAGACAGATGTCAGAGGCAGGTTCTTTACTCAGAGTAGTAAGGGCATGGAATGCCCTACCTGCCAATATAGTTAACTCAGCTACATTAGGGAGATTTGAACAATTCTTGGGTCAGCACATGGATGATGATGGGATAGTGTAGGGGGACGAGCTGAGAATAGTTCACAGGTCGGTGCAACATTGAGGGCCGAAGGGCCTGTTCTGCGCTGTTCTATGTTCTAACAATCAGATGGTGAAGGTTAAAATTTGCTGATCCTTCTTTACCACCAATATAACACCACTTCCCATCAACTTCAACGAATATTTTCCAACACCACTCTGACCTAAACTCTCTCACATTTAGGTCCATGTCCTGTTACGCCCTTTTGAGTTGTAATCTTCACTTTATACTCATTCTGTCTTCCTTCAAAGATGAATTACCTCCCCATCCTCCACATTGAACTTTGCCTGACCACCTCTTCCAGCGACGTGTGTACAGAGGAACCTTGATTATCCAAAGGACACAGGTGGGGAGTATCGGTTGATCGAATGCCGGATATTTAAGGTTCCTTTGTATTTCTTTTTTGAAATTCTGAACTTTCTTCCTTTTGGTGTATTATCCACAAATTCGTGCCCTGTTCTACACTAAGGTCTAGAACGTTAGTTTATGTATCATGAAAAGCAAAGGTACCACATTGACTTCTGGGGAACTCCATTGCACACCTTTCCTGACCTGCAAATCATCTGTTAGCCATTACTACCTGCTTGCTAGTCGCTACTGTGTCATTCCATCTGCTATGCTCACAAGCCTCTTGCGCTGTAGTGTTTCAAACTTCTTTTGAAAGTCCACATGTACCACATCAGCAGTGTTGCCTTCATCGCTCTCGTTTATTACCTCTTCAAAAAACTTCAAATCAGTTGACCACTATTTAAATACTAGTAAGCTTTCCTTAATTCACCTGCATTTGTCCATGTGACAATTTTATCGAGAATTATGTTTTCCTAGATGTTATACCATAACTAAACTGATCGGCCTGCAGTTACTGAACTTATCTTTACACCCTTTTTGCATAAGGGTGTGATGCTGCAATTCTTCAGTCTTCTAGCATCACTCTGCATCTAAGAACAACTGAAAAATTATGGTTAGTGTTTCAGCAATTTCTATTTTCACTTCAATTCATCGAATCCCTATAGTGTGGAAACAGGCCATTTAGCCAGTTGAGTCCACATCAACCCTCCGAAGGGCATCTCATTCAGACCCACCCCCCCATCCTATCCCTGTAACCCAGCATTTCCCATGGCCAATCCACCTAGTCTGCACATCCTTGGATACTATGAGCAATTTAGGATGGCCAACCCACCTAACCTTCACACCTTTAGGAGTGCGGAGGGAGGAAACTGGACCAATCGCAAGAAACCCATGTATATATGAGGAGAATGTGCAAACTGCACACATTCATCTGAGCATGAAATCGAACCCGGATTCCAAGCACTGTGAGGCAGCAGTGCTAACCACTGAGCCACCATGCTGCCCTCTGTATGATTGGATGCATCTCATGGTGCCTAGTGCCTTATCGACAAGTACAGATCGCCTACCCAATTAGAGGAATTATCATAATACAGTTATGAAAAGCAAAATTAACTTCATTGCATCACCAACAAGCAATAAATGTTGCAATCACTCAATGTTTTCAACAATAACGGGTTTAATCAAATGGACCTGAAGCTCTAATTACCTGACTCAATGTTTTCAATCTTAGCAAATCTGAATCTTCAAGTTTAAAAAAAAAACCAAAAGAACAGTGGATACTGGAAATCCTGGCAGGATTTTTCCGTTAACGTTTTGGGTCCAGTGACTCTTCAGAACGTTCTGAAGTGGACCTGAAATATTGACTTTGGTTTTTCTTCACAGATGCTGCCAGACCTGCTGAGATTTTCTAGCAATTTCTGTTTTTGGTTCTAGATCTTCAAGTGTTAGAGTAACATATAGGAAATAATATAACAGCAGATCTGAAAGTACAAGGGATATGAACCATCAAAGAAGGAAAAGTTCATGTTTTAGATAGTACCATCATTTTCATACCTTTATAGCCTACTGACTTGAGAGTAGGTGGGGAAATAACTAAAACAAGTTAAATTTTAATAGGCATAGGGAATTCTGGAGGATTCTCATAAGAGGATTCTGGATAATCCAAGATGGAAGATGGGAAAAACTTCTGGCTGTAACAGCTGCTCCCTTTTTTTTGAGGTGTTTTAGGTGTTGGAGATGATTTCCTTGAATTCCAGGAGCAGCAATTACTGTTTTGTATGCTGTTGCATTGTTTTGGAACTTTTGGAGAAAAAAAAGGCCAAAACAACACTTTTAAAAGGGAGAAGAACAGACAAAGGAAACATATGGTGAGGTCAGTGCAGGAGAGACAGAGACAGAGACAAAGAAACTCACTGCTAACTGAAGAGTTAGCAGTTCCTGCCTTTGCTGGACATCGGAGTGCGTTTGGGAAAATTAAAAAAGTGAAATTCGCAACTGATTTTGGAGGAACCTATCTGGCAGCGGTCACAGCACAGAAATAGATAAGTGGATTTTAAGCGTGGCCTTAAAATAAGTCTGCAGTAGTGAGTAGAGTGGATTCTTTGTTGATTGTATGTTTTATTGAGCTATGTCTCTTTGATTAAACTAAAATATAAGCCATAAATATAAATTTAACCTGGAGCAGTGTTTTGTAGAGGAATAAGACAGTGCTATTTTCTGGGTCTGTAGATTGAAAGAAGCAAAAATGGCCCTTAGAGTGATATGCTCTTCTTGTCGGATGTGGGAGTTTAGGGAGAGTTTACGGGTTACTGAGGATTATATCTGCAATACATGATGTTGGTTGTGAATCCTATCAGATCGAATGGATCGGTTGGAGAAGCAGTTAGAGGCAATGAGGAATTTACAAGAGCAAAGGGATGTGATGGATGGCAGTTATAGAAAGGGGGTTGGGGGAAGAGTCTCAGATACAGTCACATAGATGGGTTAACTCCAGGAAAGGTAAGAGAGGAAGGCAGGTAGTGCAGGAGTCTTCTGTGGCTATCCCCATTTCAAACAAGTGTGCTGTTTTGGAAGATGTAGGGGGTGATGGATTCCCAGGGGAACATAGCACGAACAGCCAAGTTTCTAGTATTGAGATTGGTTCAAATGTAATGAGAGGTTCATCGGGTTCCAAGCAATCGATTGTGTGAGGGGACTCTCTAGTCCGAGGTGCGGACAGACGTTTCTGTGGCCAGAAGCGAGAAATCAGAATGGTGCGTTACTTCCCTGGTGCCAGGTCAAGGATGGCTCAGAGATGGTGCAGAATGTTCTCAAGGTGGAGAGGGGCCAGCAGGAGGTCATTGTTGTTGGTTCCAATGTGGACATAGGAAGGGAAAAGGTTGAAATTCTGAAGGGAGATTACAGAGGGTTAGGCAGGAATTTAGAAAGGAGATCCTCGAGAATAGTAATATCTGGATTACTCCCGGTGCTACGAGCTAGTGAGGGCAGGAATAGGAGGATAGAACAGATGAATGCATGGCTGAGGAGCTGGTGTACAAGAGAAGGATTCACATTTTTCGATCATTGGAAGCTGTTTTGGGGTCGAAGTGACCTGTACAAGAAGGACTGATTGCACCTAAATTGGAAGGGGGCTAAGGTACTGGCAGGGAGATTCGCTAGAGCTGCTTGGGGCGACTTAAACTAGTAAGGTGGAGGGGTGGGACCCAGGGAGATAGTGAGGATAGATTTCCATCTGACACTGGTACAGTTGAGAACAAAGACGAGTGAAACAATCAGGGCAGGCATGGACAAAGCAGAGAACAAGGTAGGACTTATAAACTTTATTTATTTCAATGCAAGAAACCTAATGGAAGGCAGGTGGACGCAGGGCATGGTTAGGAACATGGGACTGGGGTATCATAGCAATGCGGAGACATGGCTCAGGGATGGACAGGACTGGCAACTTAATGTTCCAGGATACAAATGCTATAGGAAGGTCCGAAAGGGTGGCAAGAGAGGAGGGGGAGTGGCGTTTTGATAAGGGATAGCATTATAGCTGTACTGAGGGAGGATATTTCCAGAAATACATTCAGGGAAGTTACTGAATGGAACTGAGAAATAAGAAAGGGATGATCACCTTATTGGGATTGTATTATAGACCCCCTAATAGTCAGAGGGAAATTGAGAAACAAATTTGTAAGGAGATCTCAGTTATCTGTAAGAATGATAGAATGGTTATGGTAGGGGATTTTAACTTTCCAAGCATAGACTGGGGCTGGCATAGTGTTAAGGGTTTAGATGGAGAGGAATTTGTTTTTTTGATTAGATTAGATTAGATTACTTACAGTGTGGAAACAGGCCCTTCAGCCCAACAAGTCCACACCGACCTGCCGAAGCGTAACCCACCCATACCCCTACATTTACCCCTTACCTAACCTACGGGCAATTTAGCATGGCCAATTCACCTGACCCGCATATCTTTGGATTGTGGGAGGAAACCGGAGCACCCGGAGGAAACCCACGCAGACACGGGGAGAATGTGCAAACTCCACACAGTCAGTTGCCTGAGTCGGGAATTGAACCCGGGTCTCGGGCGCTGTGAGACAGCAGTGCTAACCACTGTGCCACCATGCCACGTGTTAAGTGTGTACAAGAACTTTTTCTGATTCAGTATGTGGATGTACCTACTAGAGAAGGTGCAAAACTTGACCTACTCTAGAGAAATAAGGCAGGGCAGATGACTGAGGTGTCAGTGGGGGAGCACTTTGGGGCCAGCGACCATAATTCTATTCGTTTTAAAAAAGTGATGGAAAAGGATAGACCAGATCTAAAAGTTGAAGTTTGAGGAAGGCAAATTTTAACGTTCTGATGTTTGCAGGTAAAGGGATGGCTGAAAAATGGGAAGCTTTCAGAAATGAGATAACGAGAGTCCAGAGAAAGTATATTCCTGTCAGGGTGAAAGGAAAGGCTAGTAGGTATAGGGAAGGCTGGATGACTAAAGAAATTGAGGGTTCGGTTAAGAAAAAGTAAGAAGCATATGTCGGGTATAGAACATAGAACATAGAAGGATACAGCGCAGTACAGGCCCTTCGGCCCTCGATGTTGCGCCGACCGAATCCTACCTAACCTATACTAGCCCAATAACTTCCAAATGCCTATCCAATGCCCGCTTAAATGACCATAAAGAAGGAGAGTTCACCACTGATACGGGCAGGGCATTCCATGAACTCACAACCCGCTGTGTGAAGAATCTACCCCTAACATCTGTCCTATACCTACCACCCCTTAATTTAAAGCTATGTCCCCTAGTAACACCTGACTCCATTAGCGGTAAAAGGTTCTTAGTATCTACCCTATCTAAACCCCTAATCATCTTATACACTTCTATCAGATCTCCCCTAAACCTTCTCTTCTCCAATGAGAACAGCCCCAAGTGCCTCAGCCTTTCCTCATAAGATTTTCCTACCATTCCAGGCAACATCCTGGTAAACCTCCTCTGCACTCGTTCTAAAGCTTCCACATCCTTCCTATAGTATGGCGACCAAAACTGCACACAATACTCCAGATGAGGCCGCACCAGAGTCTTATACAACTGCAACATGACCTCAGGACTCCGGAACTCAATTCCTCTGCCAATAAAGCCCAGTACACCATATGCCTTCCTCACAACACTATTTACCTGGGTGGCAACTTTCAGAGATCTGTGTACATGGACACCAAGATCCCTCTGCTCATCCACACTACCAAGTAGCCTACCATTAGCCCAGTAATCCATCATCTTGTTATTCCTACCAAAGTGAACGACTTCGCACTTAGCTACATTGAATTCCATTTGCCACATTTCCGCCCAGCTCTGCAACTTATCTATATCCCGCTGTAACCTACCACTTCCTTCCTCACTATCCACAACTCCACCGACTTTTGTGTCATCCGCAAACTTGCTTACCCAGCTTTCAAGTCCTTCCTCTAGATCATTTATAAAGATAACAAAAAGCAATGGTCCCAAAACAGATCCTTGTGGTACACCGCTAGTAACTGCGCTCCAAGATGAACATAATCCATCAACTACTACCCTCTGTCTCCTTCCAGCCAGCCAATTCCTAATCCAAACCTCTAATGTATCCTCAATGCCATACCTCCGAAGTTTTAGCATTAGCCTACCATGGGGAACCTTATCGAACGCCTTACTAAAATCCATATACACAACATCTACTGCTTTACCCTCATCCACTTCCTTGGTCACCTTCTCAAAGAACTCAATAAGGTTTGTGAGGCACGACCTGCCCTTCACAAAACCATGCTGGCTATCCCTGATCACGTTATTCCTACCCAGATGTTCATAAATCTTATCCCTTACCATTCTCTCTAAGACTTTGCCCACCACTGAAGTCAGACTCACTGGCCTATAGTTGCTAGGGCTATCCCTACTCCCTTTCTTGAACAATGGGACCACATTCGCTATCCTCCAGTCCTCTGGTACTATTCCTGTTGACAACGACGACATAAAAATCCAGGCCAATGGCTCTGCTATCTCCTCCCTAGCTTCCCATAGGATCCTGGGGTAAATGCCATCAGGCCCAGGAGACTTATCTATATTCATCCTTTCCAATATTCCCAAAACCTCTTCCCTGCATATTTCCAGGGCATCCATTCTAATTATTTGTGATTCCATATTCACATCAGCAACAGTGTCCTGTTCCTGAGTGAATACTGATGAAAAGTACTGATTTAATGTCTCTCCAATCTCCTCCGCCTCCACACACAACTTCCCACTACTATCCTTGACTGGACCGATACCTACCCTAGTCATCCTTTTATTCTTGACATACCTATAGAAAGCCTTTGGGTTTTCCCTAATCCTACCAGCTAAAGACTTTTCATGTCCCCTTCTCGCTTCTCTTAGCTCCCTCTTTAGCTCCTTCCTGGCTACCTTATAACTCTCAATCGCCCCTACTGAACCTTCACGCCTCATCTTTACATATGCCGCCTTCTTCCCTTTCACAAGGGACTCCAATTCCTTACTAAACCACGGCTGCCTCACAAGGCCCTTTACACCATGCCTGACTGGTACATACCTATCGAGGACACGCAGTAGCTGCTCCTTGAACACTCCCCACATCTCATTAGTGTTCTTCTCTTGAAGCCTGTTTTTCCAATCCACACATCCTAAGTCATGCCTCACTGCATCATAATTTCCCTGCCCCCAGCTATAGCTCTTGCCCTGCGGCACACGATTATCCCTCTCCATCACTAAAGTAAAAGTCACAAGATAGGATAGATCGAGTGAATCCTTAGAAGTGTGTAAAGGCAGTAGGAATATATTTAAGAGAGAAATCAGGAGGGCAAAATGGGGCATAGCTTTGGCAAATCGGGCTAAGGAGAATCCGAAGTGTGTTTACAAATACATTAAGGACAAAAGGGTAACTGGAAGAGAATAGGGCCCCTCAAAGATCAGCAAGGTGGCCTTTGTGTGGAGCTGCAGGAGGATACTCAATGTGTATTTTGCATCAGTATTTACTGTGGGAAAAGAGCATTGAATGTAGACAAATAGATGGTGACATCTTGCAAAATCTCCATATTACAGAGGAGGAAGTGCTGGATGTCTTGAAACGGTTAAAAGTGGATAAATCCCCAGGGCCTGATCAGGTGTACCCTAGAACTCTGTGGAAAGCTAGGGAAGTGATTGCTGGGCCCTTACTGAGATATTTGTATCATCGATAGTCACAGATGAGCTGCTGGAAGACTGGAGGTTGGCCAGCATGGTGTCACTGTTTAAGAAAGGTGGTAAGGACAAGCCAGGGAACTATAGACCATTGAGCCTGACATCAGTGGTGGACAGGTGGTTGGAGGGAATCCTGAGGGACAGGGTGTACATGTAGTTGGAAAGGCAAGGACTGATTAGGGATAGTCAACATGACTTAATCTGTGGGAAATCATGTCTCTCAAATTTGATTGAGTTTTTTGAAGAAGTAACAAAGAGGATTGATGAGGGCAGAGTGGTGGATATGATCTATGTGGACTTCAGTAATGCATTCAACAAGGTTCCCCATGGGAGACTGGTGAGCAAGGTTAGACCTCATGGAATACAGGAGAACTCTCCATTTGGATACAGAACTGGCTCAAAAGTAGAAACCGAGGATGGTGGTGGAGTTTTTCAGACTGGAGGCCTGTAACCAGTGGAGTGCCACAAGGATCTGTGCTGGGTCCACTACTTTTCATCATTTATGCAAATGGTTTGGATGTGAGTGTAAGGGTTATCATTAGTATGTTTGCAGATGTGGTGTAGTGGATAGCGAAGCAGCTTACCTAAGATTACAATTGGACCTTGATCTGATGGGCCAATGGGCTGAGAAGTGGTAGATGGAGTTTTATTT